>NC_141329.1:19204028-19536528 GCF_037954235.1 Aulostomus chinensis | reverse complement strand
GTCGGTGTCCAGTTTCCTTTGTCTCCAAAGTGTTCGTAAGCATGGGTCAGAGCTTCCGTGGAGGACCGCATATTTTGCTGCTATGTTTTTTTGTATTTTCTTAAATCCCAAAATTAGCATAGAAAATGTGTGCACGCAACATTCGTAAACGAGGGCTCAGATCTCTGAGGACTCATCTTAACATCAGATCTGACCAAAGTCTATGCGACTATTTAGTTCAAATTGACAGTTGAGCAAAGGAATCAAATAAATGTTATGAGGCTCTAAGTAAATATAGAGGGAGGAAAAAAAAACATAACAGCATTAACATATCATTAATAACCATTAGAATCTAACTGTGTCTCTGGTCAATTTTCAACAGTTTATCAGGGTCAGAGCAAGATGTCTAGAGGTGGGCTGAGGCCCCTGGGACTGAATGAATAAGCAGTGCTTGGTTGTGTTTTTCAGAGAGACATAAAACATTATTTCATTTGAATAATAATTGTATGGTAATCTTTATGTTTGCACAATATCAAAGTCAGAGGTGTAAAGTTATGGAAACAGTGGCACCGTGGCAAACCTTGGTAACCTGTTCAGCAAGGTCAGCTGCACCAGCACCACAGAGCTGATAAAGTAAACACTAGGAAAAGAAAAAAATGTGAGTGTGTGTGTGTGTGTGTGTGCGTGCGTGCGTGCGTATGTGTGTAGCCGCATGTTAAGGACTTAGATTAGATTTCGTGGCTACCAAACAGAGGCCAACTTGCTCAATCAAGTGTCTATTCAGCCTGGTTACTGGCTGTCTGAAAAGAGGAAAAGTGGCGATGCTGATGAATAAGTACAAGTGAGAGGGAAGCAAATTAGAGGGCAAAACTGAGGAGTCAATTGAGCTATGGCTTCACACTCCATCCTTCTCCCAGACGCTCACAAATGGAATCTTCAGGTCACGCTTGTTGCCATCATTAAGACTGTGTTGCTATGGCGATGAGTGCAGTTGGTCCCCTCGCCAACGTCAGATTGTTTCAAAGTGGCAGAGAGAGAGAGGGAGAGAGAGAGAGAGAGAGTGATAGAGAGAGAGCAAGACAGAGCAAGTGAGAAAGATGTACCAGGCACCAAGAAATGGATGAGAGATGGAAGCAGGGCAGAGAGGTAGCACAGGAGATAAAAAAAAATAAGTGGAATTCTGGAAAAGGTAAGTTAGTTCAGGGGTTTGGTTTTAATTACAAGTCGAAATGCACAGACTAGGCTAGGTTGACACCTAGTTTAAAGAAAAATGGGAGGGGAGGGTGGGATAATGTGAATACCTGGATATTTGATGCTCATCTGTAATTTTCTGTAGTGGTCCTGGTCATATTTGTAGTTAAACCACTAGAACGATTACAGCGCCATACGTTTCTAAACCTGCATATTGTTGCTTTAAGCTGCAGGGCTTTTGCAATATTACATGGAATGTGGATTATGTAGCATGTATTGCGCTGTTTAGTTCATCTGGAGTTTGCTTGACTGTAACTGTGGAGGCATTAATGTGTGCAGCATGTGAGTCCAAGATGAAATTCCCTACAGGGACAATAAAGCATATTATACTGTACTGTGATTTGTTCCATCATCATAGTCACTGAACTACTCAGTTAAATTTCTGCATCATCCTTACAGTTCTCAACAGATAATGAAATACCTCTCGTCAACAAATGTATCCGCACTGGAAAATTATTTATTGATTATTGTCAAATGATTCTTATCAGCCACACACTGGTCTGTTTTGGCTGTGTATTTTAATAGGTGCACAATGACCTAAGCTGAAATACAGTGGTCCCTCGCTATAACGTGGTTCACCTTTCGCGGCCTCGCAGTTTTGCGGATTTTTTTTTAGTGCAATTTTGCATGCTTTTTAAATGTTTTTTTTTTTTACAGCATTGTGTTCTGCAGGACGCAGATTGGCTGTAGACCATTGTCAATCCATCTCCTCTGTGTCATCTCTCCTGTACAGTACGGAATGCGTTCAGCTCGCCAAATTTACATAAATCTTCGATCGCTAGCAGTGTGACTCGGAAGTGCTGTACTGTATGTTTGCAACTTTTTGTTCTGCACGGTCAAAAGCACCTGCGGTAGCACCCAAAAGGCAGAGGAAGATGCAAACCATCGCACAAAAAGTTGGACTTCTGGACATGCTAAAGGAAGGCAGAAGTTACACGGCTATATAACTGTAATATATAAAGCTGACTACTTCACGGATTTTGCCTATTGCGGGTCATTTTTAGAACATAACTCCCGCGATTAACGAGGGACCACTGTAATAAAAGTATTTTCCAAGTAAGCAAAAAAAACAACAAAAAACATTTCAGCTGAATACTAATACTCAGTAACAGCACTGCAACTTTGATAGGATTCCAGTGAATACATCAGCACTTCATTTGGCCAGCTCTGACAGAGCTAATTTGGCACTCGCTTATCTGTATTCAAAACACATAAACATGCTTAAAAACACTGAAAAGGAACAAAATACAGTTCATCCCAATGAATATCAAGAGGAGGAATGTTGTAAATTTGAGAACGATTATATGAATTTTACAGCCCCGGAGTCCAATCAAATGACTTCAGATTGTTTACCTGCCTTGATAACACAGGAAAGTAGATTTGATATATTGAAGAAGTATTGCTCTTAAGCAGTATTTTGACTTAAAAATCTCAATAACGTAGCTTTCTTCAGCCCTTCAAATACACACAAGTGAGCTCAAATCTAGCATTGCTGTCACTTTTCTGTGGTTCCTCATTTTGAAAGAGCAGCACCCAATCAGACACACCAACCAACTTGATCCTTCAGTCTCTGACAAACCTCTCTCTCCATTGCAGCCAAAAGAAGAAATGTGTTCCAACATGAATCGCTTGTATACAATACCCTTCCATTGTTGTCCAAAACACATCAGTGAGGCGCCATGTGCCATAATAGCGAAAGCAAACATTTCTACACTTGTGCTAATACAAATAATAGAAAGATCTGAAAGATCTATAGTTCATCATGAGAGGATGGGCTTTACACCAAGAGCCAAAAAGACAGCGAGTATTCCACAAAGGAGTAGTGCCTTTTTAGCGTCCATCTTCTCATCTGTTTTTTTTAGTGGGATTAACTGAAGAATGCCAGCCTTTTAGAGTTACGTATCTCAAGTGTTATTCAATCACCTCCCACCACACTTGTGACAGGATGTCTTAAGTAAAACCGCTCTCAGCATTATTGTACATCTGGAACTGAATCTGTCCGGTTTGTTTGTGCAAGGACGATATCACCAGAATAACAGACAAAAGGAAGACTGGCATAAATGACTCACCGCTTCTTGATCTGTTGCTTCTGTCAGTTGACAAATTGTATGAACAGTTTTTAAATCTGTCTTAAATGATCAATTTCCTCTTTTAATATTTCTCATAAAATTTCACAATGGAGGTTACTCATCTTTGCAGTAGCTTTCAGAGGGGTTTCAAGTATCCTGGCAGGCATTTTCAACACATTCAGGCCTTTGAATATACACTAGACCTCCAAAGTACACTTCCCTTCAGCACTCTTAATCAGGATGTTGTTATAAGATGCATTCATCCTCTCCTGCCTGATGAACATGTAAGAATTTAATAAAAGAAACATCATGGATGTCTACAGCAGAATGTAAGACTACTTCTTGATTGTCAGAATCAGCAGTATGCCTTTGTCTCTGATGAAACTATAAAATAGACACCGCCAGTCTGATGTCAGGGTGTCATGACACCAAACCAATTCCTCCGCTTTTACACTGGGTCAGGTGCTGCCTTTTTAATCTAACTAGCCTCCATTTATCATCTTCTCCATCTCTCAGTCTTGGTGCCTCCTGCAGTCTCTCCGTAAATATATTACCAGCCTTCTGTGTGTTTGCTTGGCGTATTGATTGTCTAGAGTCCAGGTGTCTAATGTTTCAGAGAGACAGAATCTGAGCTCATCACTCAAACATGACTGATATTTGCAGTGCAACAGGAACAAACTCTGGGCTCAGGTCAGGGGGTGATGGATAAAAGCCAGATCCAAAGTCCAGAACAGCCCGTGGAAGCATAACAGTAGGGGTATCTGACACAAATTCCTACATTATAGCAAGTCTGCAGCTTTGATTGGGTCTCTTCAAAAATAGTTTGGTGAAACAATTATGCACCTGTGGACTGATGTCAGGTTAGCGTTTTCAGCTTTTGGGTTGAAAAGCTCTTATGATGCAGCTTAACATCCAAAATGTTGCAGCATTGAGACCAACTTTGACATGTCTCATCTCGTCATCACTCCATGGACACATGAACTTTGTAAACAAATGCAGCCCACAGCACATCTTCCCTTCTCCATCTACTGAAATCACCACGACGCTGCTTCAGCTTGGCAGTAATCTGTGTAGGGTGCAACACAGTCACAAGTGGCTCTTTGTCTGGTTACCAGCAAAGAGTAGTGCAGGAATGAGTCCTTCAACCAAGAAATAGGTTAGGATTGTTGAACATCGTGTTCATCTGGTTTTGGTTAAATGCCAGAAATAATGACTGTGATTCATAGTAGCTGAAGACATTTTCCTCCTTTGGGAGGAAAACCATGGATGTTTATGCTTTGTGTGCCTTAAAAATGGTCGCTAAAATGTGGCTAATCCCTGTGGCACATTATATAATATTAATCATATCGTTGATTTGCATACTAGTAACGCAATGCAAGTTGGATTTAGCGCTATTGTTCGATTGGCACAGGTTGTTGTTGTAGGTCACTTTATTTGAACAAATATTGTCTTCATGCGTTTTATATGAGTGAATATATTAAATGATGCATGTGCTTGATCAAGCAGGTCAGTAATGCAAACCCCACCCTCAAATTTCATGCACTTTCTAAAAGTGCTACCCAACAAGCTGGGACTTTTTAGTAGGTAAAATTCTTTCCTCTGATATACTTCATTGAATTATTATGTCATCCTTACATATTTTCTATTCTAGAAGAGAATAGGAGCGCCTGCAACATGAACAGCTGCACTGCAGGGATCAAAAAGTATTACTGATTCTGGTTCCTGGAAAAAAAACTCTTGCTGTCAAAACAGGGCTTAAGACAGAAAACCAGGGTTACTGTGTGTGTTAACATCACACTGTCACTTTGAAACCCCCCTGCCTTCGCCTCCCAATACCTGACATGTTTATCTCGATCAGAGCACTATTACTGCAAACTCCTCACTGTCTGGAGCTCTGGAGCCAAGAGGACAGAGTATTTAAACTGATTTATGGTTTGACCACCATTATGTGCATGAATGTGTGTGATTGTGTCAGTGTGTTGGTGACCTTACCCTCGGAAAGAGCAGTCTCTTGTATCAACTTCACTTTAAGAAAAATAGTATCATTCTACAGTGCAAACCAAGTCCTCAGTAGCTATAACACCATATCAGCTCAGACATTATGTGGGAGACAGAAAAAAATAGACAGTGACACAGTGAATAACAGTTGTTGATGAAGAACAAAGGAAATAGAGAAAGCTTAAACAGTGCTTTGATTTGGTTGAGGGTGGTGGAGCTCAGAGGGTGGGGGGTGCACTCAGCCAAAACAGGCTGCAATTAAAAACTAGCATCCCCCAAGCAGCAAGCTGAGGACATTTAAGAGTCAGGAAAGTTGCTCTTTCGAAACTAGAGGCTAAGATGTCAGAGGGAGCAAACACTAAGTGGTTGGAAAATCAGTGGTAAGGGGCAGATTCCCTGCAACCAAACCAATGGACACTGAGCAGAAGCGCGGCAGCAGCTCACACTGTTTACTTTCCTATTCACTGATGGTGAGGTATTGTGACTGACTGCACCTCTCCTGGTGCCATTTCTCCTATTCAATTTTAAAGTTCACCTTCCTTACATGAGCTGCCTGCAACCCTGGCTCTGAATGAAAATGCAAATGTAAAAATGGAGCAATTGGCAAACAAAAGAAAGCTAACTTTTAATTTAACTTCTGCCTGTGAGACAAGTAGAGTCTGTCGACATTTTGTTTGTGCGCTAATTTTCTGGCAGGCAGAAGTTGGAGTTTACCATTAAAACCCATTCAAAATTCTGAGTGGGATTTTCTGTTAGTTCTGCTGCATCAATTCCAATTTCAGAAATGTACTTTTCTTACATTTGCTTATACAGCCAATAGTTACACTGAAACCTTTTCCTTAAGTGCATGCATAAGCTTAGATATTGGAACGATGAATTCTCTCATTATGACATAACCCAGTGTTACTCTCCCTCTACTGTCTCAGTGAAAGACGCTGGAACTGTGGACACTCATGAAAAATCGATGTTACAAAAACAGTTTGATAATTTGATTCAACACTTCCCTCCACTAAGGAAGGTGATGATCGATTTCTAACCTGTGATTGCAGTGGAGAACTGACAGACTAGAAGATAAGAATTATCAGATGAGGGAGACAACAGGAAGTTACTGAGTAATTTCACGATCTAATACGGTGCACCTTCCTTAACTCTGGAAGCTATCTGATTCGACGTGTGAGTCACCTCGCTGGTGAAAGAGATGGCAACTGGGAAAAATGCTTTTTCCTGCCATTATAATGACTTTTTTCCAATAATACCCTACTGTGATTAATCAAGTACTCCAAAGGTTTTGATGTCGCCAGCTCTTCTCGTTTCAGTCTTCCCTGCACTCCTCTGGGAGTGTGAAGGCCACTGACCTTAATTAATATGTGACTTTTGACCTTTCTCCATGAGATCCATCACCAAATTTCTCATCAATCCAACGAATGAGAAACAGTGCAACACAAGGCTAATACCGGGAAGCTATGAGCAAAACAACAGTTATTTCATGGAAAATGTGATGTGTGTTGATGCTTCTAAATATAAAATGCATTTATCTTGTCCTTTCCTGCATGAGATGAATGTGTTCAATGAGAAAATGCAGGTTCAATAGCCATTATGATTCGAAGGCTATTACCTCATCTATCATTATTAATAAGCCACTACTGCACACTGCTGTGAACAGCCCACACACAGACAAGTAAAACACACATAATATATTTGAATTCCCTTGTGGAATTTTGCTCTGCTTCATTTAGGGAGATGAGCAAACTGTGATATGGGATAATGTGTAACGCAGGGGTGAAGGTAATATTACAAAAAGCCAAGTGTGAATGTATGTGTGTGTTTGTGTGTGTATCAGTATGAGTATGAACATTAATTTGGACTCTCCAAGTGGGCAGGAATTAACCCTGTGGCGATCAACAGGAAAAATCTCAGTTAGTGAACACAAACGCTCCCCAGGCAGGAGGAGGAGGAAGAGGAGGAGTGGGAGCAGGAGGATGGGAGGCCAGGGTCATGAAGCTAAGCTGGCCAGGTGGGCGGTGGCTGGGGAGATGTGATGCGATTATGAAACTGATAAACCATGACAGAAACAGAAGGTTTACCACCCAACACTGTTACGCTCAGTTTAATGGAGCTTTTGTGTGTATACAGTTGCTGTGTGTGTGTGTCTCTGCTACTCATCCATGTGTTTAAATGTGTGTAATGGCTGGCTTTTGGTGTTTTTTTTTCTGTTGCCTTTGATATCATAAATTCACCACAACAGCTGGCAAGTGAGTAAGCCACAGTTAAACAAGTAATAATGGATTGGTTGTGTCTCTTTATACAGTATTTTATCTGCAGGTCGGTGTTCCTATAAATGTTTGTCTCCATGTGATACTTTGATCAATGAATGTGTGTTTTTAGTCTCCATCCGAGAATATAACAGCAAGCTTTTGCCCCACAAAAACTGCTGCTACTTGTGTTTAGCCACAGCCCAGGTTTGGAGTAAAATGATCAATTACTTTGCAGGAACAAGCAATCTGCTTGTGACCCATATCTACAGAGAGCGCGCAGCATCGTTGGGCCCGCTGCGGCTGGCAGCAGGGAGGTGAACGGCCCCAGGCAGCTGAACAGTGACTGAGAGGATGGAAAGAGAAGCTCATCGTACAGGAATAATATCACATGTTGCCGAGAGGCAGCAAGGCTACATGGCTCACAACTTTGGAAAATTTCAGAGAGGTAAAGCAATCTGCCAAATAGAACAATATGCACAACAGAGAATTACAATGAAATAAGGTGCACATTCGCTGGTGAGCAGCTGCAAGGTCTTCATAAGATCCTCTCACCCCTGAAAATATGGATTCGTTCTGGAAGGTAGATGAGAGGTGGCACATTTCTTCTCAAGAAAGTTGTTGGACCAGTGGAAATTGTGGACAGACAAACAACCAGAAGAATAAAAAGCCAATTCCAAACTAATGTGATGTCATCAATCAAGATTCAAGCTGCATGCAGAGAAAGTTTTAAATCCTACCACATAAATGTGAAAACTTCCGTGATGCTCAAACATCCAACTGAAGAGAACAGAGTAGAAACACTTTTGCACGTGGGAGGAACTAAATGGAATTGTTTTCCTCATATTTCTTACTCATTTTTTCCTCTTTTTTTTTTTTTTAGACCATTTGTGAACACTCCTATCCTCTGTGTGTCAGTAAATCGTGTCCCTGCTGGCTTTAATGTTAATTAACCAACAATCAGCAGAGGGATGACTCCCTGTGTCCACTGTTGCTTTTCAAGCAAAGGCAAAACATGTTTAAGCTATAGCGATCTGTCAATCATGTTTCTTGGATATACTAAACTTTTTGCCTCATAATCCAACCGGCAGAAGGGATTATTGATTTTTACACAATCTTAAACATCTGTTCTATGGCTTGATAGATTTAATCCACATTTTCAATAAGATAGATCATACCTTTTCAGGTGAGATATCCTAAGATTTTACTTCCTGTGACAGCCATATCAGCAGATGATTGATTTTTGCTAAATTTATATTTCTTATATGCCTTGATTAATTTTGTGTGCTAAATGTTTATGTTTCACTGCTAGGTGTAGTGGAGCTTTTAACAATGAGGATACTAGATTGGGCTGATACCTCTGGCAGTTTGCCAAGTCATGTATAAAAATTTAAAGAGGAATCTGTTTCACAATGGGACACACACACACATACACACACACACTGACTGCCACCAGCGGTCACTATGCAACAGGTGGAATGTGAAGAATATACAGACCTTGGTGTAATGAACGACCCTGACATTCACAACTACTGACTGATGCACACGCGCGCACACACACACACACAGAGCACTGATTTCAGTCACAAAAGGGACAACTTGTGGTAGAATTTGTATCTTAAATGGAGCACTCGCCTGGGTGCTACTTGCTCTGTGTCGGCCTGTTAAAGGGCTCATTTGATGCAGCATGCAGATCAAGGCTTCCTGGGGTAAGTGGGAGGAAGGGGCTCAAAGAGGGGAAAAAAGACTGGGAGGTGTTAGTGGTATTGGTGTCATCCCTCTTGTGAGAGATGGGGTCTCGATCAATGCCTTGACATAAATGAGGGGTGTAAGAGAACATAAATGAGAGGGGGGAGGTTTTAGAAAGGGAGAGGGAATGGGAAACGCCTGTAGCACAGACTGAATAAGAGGACGCAAGTGGAGAATGATATGGCAGCAGAAAACCAAAGAAATAAGTAAAAAGAGAAAAAAAACAGACTAAAATGAAAATTCAGTCAAAACCAGGCTTTTAGCTTTTTTTAAGAAATCAATAATTTCTTCTTGTGGGGTTAAAACCAGCAACCATGATTCATCTTGTGAAGACTCTTTTAGCTATTTCTACCATCTCTTTTGCGCCTTCTGACACATTACTGAATGCAATCATTTAAGACACAATGAAATCTATGTGCAAACAGGTCTGTGTTTAATTGGGTCCTGCTTCAGTTGCAATCAATGCACAAATTTATGACGAATCATTGGAGAATGAAGATGAGTGGGGAACTAAATTTTATCAATACGACAGGCTAACATACAGGCTATGGGCTGTAGCCCACTTGGCCAAAGGGGTACTTGGAAGAAAAATGCTACTCTCCCTATGCTAACATGCTCCGAATGACAATAAGTGGATCCCAAGCATGTATAGGCTACCATGTTAGGTTAAGATACTATCTGGTTTTATTTTTCAAATTTTTCTAAAGATAGTTTTGAAAAATAATTGTATACAACTGACATGGAGAAGTAGTGACAACTTTAAGAAAGAGATAAATAGATCATTTCAGGTAAAACATTTCCCATTCTGATAATTCACCAGAGTTGTAAAATCCTTCCTCGTAACATTCTAACTTCTTTGCAGAGTTTTGGCGTCCGGTTATCAAATATTGCTCAGATTGCACTCAGCCGTGTCGCCGGTACCCAGAGCGACATACCCCAACCAGAGAGGGCTTTTATGTTCTTGGGCAGTTTTCAGTCTGGAAACGTGATGAACCATTGTTCTACAATCGTTCAGTTGGGTTGAGGGAATCAAACACAAGTAGACATAAAATACAAAAAGAACATTACTTTCATCAGGGTTGGGTGAGGCGAGAATGGCGCTGTGCTTTCTCTTCACCTCCTCAACTTTCTCTGCCAGAGACTCGATAAAACCCCTGATCTCCTCCACCTGTCGAGAGAGAGAGAGCGAGAGAGAGAGAGAGAGAGAGAGAGAGAGAGAGAGAAGTTTAAATCTGCTCTTTAAATGGAAGCAGGAAACAGCAGTGATTAGCCTGAGCGATGTCAATGGAGACAGAACAGAAGACGTTATCTTATTAGGGCTGGAATGAAAGCAGAGTTGAAGCAGGTTCATGAGAAGTAACACACAAGTATTTGTTTTTCTTTCCATGTTCATTCAAGCCTCAGTCACCACTTCTGTGAGACTTATCAGACACTGGAGTAATTGTGCACGCGTGTGTGATGTGCAAACCCAATTTGCATTTCAATCAGCTGCAGAGGTTTATTCAGAGATCTATCTAATCAATGGCGAACTTTGATCCTGTAGGTACAGTATTTTTCAACTGCTAAAACACTGAACTCTACTGTCTGAACTGAATGCTCTGTCCCCTGAACCCATTTATTGGATTGATCACCCTTTTGGCAAAACCTTAAGCACCTTTCTCTTGCTTAGAAATAACTTACAACCATATTCTCACCCATTAAAACACATTTTGTAAAGAGGTGATCTCGTGTTGCACAATGGTAAGCACAGGTAGCAAAAGTGAAACTCAAAACTGATCACACTTGTGGCTAATGATGCAAGGCCAGCAATATAAACCAGGCCAGGGAGCCCTGGTTGTTGAAGTGTCACGATGGACAGACACAATCTGAGATGCAGAGGCAGAGTAAGAAGTGGTCAAGGAGGAGGAAGAGGGGTAAGACAAAGAACAGTCATTCCTGATGAAGCTCAGGCTACTGTGACAGACTGTGTTCTTGTTCCATGGTATGACAATGACAGACGCAGGACTAGAGGTGCAACCCAGTCATACAGTGCTGCAAAAAAAGTGTTTCAGTACATAATTTTTTTGTAACAGTGTTACGACCGCATATTTTTGTAACAGCATGCTCTCTTTTTGTACAATTGCCAGATGGCCACATCAGGGTGGGAGGGCATCTAGGTTCTCCCCACATCAAGAGACCCTCATTGTTGACATGGTCTGTCAGAACAAAGCAATCAAACTGTGTGAAATACAGCAGAAAATGACCGAAGACCACTGGCCTTTCTGCCATTGATCGTGTCCTCAAACGCAACATAAAGCGCATTAGGCAACGGCACACTGCCCTTTGAACGCAACTCAGAGAGGGCGAGAGTCAAAGATTCCAGTGTATACAGGTAGGTGTTCAAAACTGCAGTCTACTCTACAGTATACGTCTGTCTTTGCGTATCACTTGAAAATAAACATATTTTTCCATAGTGTTTCAAATGGATTCCTGCAAAAGACCACATAAATATATTTTAATGGTTTCAACCTGACCAAAGGGAGGAGGAGAGGCAGAATGTGATTGACCAGAGGGCCATTGTTGAAGTCCCTGGCCAGTGTGGTGGCAATGTCACATTGTGTGTTGCCATCAGCAATCATAGGGTTCTCCCCCATCATGCCACCTTGGAGCCATATAACGCTCGATATGGCCTGACATTTTAGTGAGACTCAAGATTGTGTAGTGTGTGAGCGGCAGGGCATCCTATCGATGTCACCGTGTGGGACAATGTGACTGTGCCATCCAAGTCAGAGTGGTTCAATATCAATCAAGAATTTCATGAAATTCATGAATGTTTGCCACCCACCATACTCCCCTACTCTGAGCCCAACAGGAGTTCTTTTCATGGCATTGGAAGGTTTATGACAGCAAAATCTACACCAGGGAAAATCTGTTGCAGGCCATGGAACTGGCCTGTAATGACATATGATGGAGGTAGGCCAAGCGGGGATCTGGCACACCAGGAGTTATTTCCCACATTAACAGCCAGGGAGAATGTGACCTCTGATGCGGATGAGGTCCTGTGGCCTTGACAATAAAGATTATTTCCACAGTTTTATGTTCTTATTGTATTTTCCTATTTTTCTCTGTTGTGTGACTCAGACTGTTCAGTCGTGTTTTACATTTTGATTGGCTTGGTGCCTGACAACATTGTCTGGTTTTAGCACAGTTTGAACTGTTTTCAGGCAATAGTTTGGTTTTGCAGGAAGGGTCAGGTTTTTTGAATATAGTTGGTTGGGGGTTTAACAGTTCAGACAAAATGTGTCTTTGCAACTGAGAAAAACTGAAACATTTTAATGATTTCAGTACATTTCCAGACCCCTAATTATCACTTGGGTTATTAATCTTAAGGGAAAAAAAACAACTTCAATTTCACACCAAAAGGTGTCAACGCTGCATTTATTTATCATGCTCATACAGAATGTGATTAATGAGCAGTTCACCTAAAACTATGGCTCTGAACTTTTTCAACTTTGACATCTGAGAACAATCAAGTTGATATCAAGGACGCCTGGCCCTGCGGCCAGAATGTTTTCTGCCCAGACAGAAATAAATTCCATTTTACCTTGTGTCCAGAAACGACTTTCACACACACTTAATAAAATGGTAAAAACATGTTGTGATGAATGGGAGAGGAAATAACTTCTTGCTAACTGTTGACAGCAGGTTGGAAGGTTAATAAACAGTTTCCACAGTTATTTAGGAGAAGCACAAGTGGGATGATAAAAAAAAAAAAAAATCAACGATGGCTGACTTCCATGTAGCTCTTTGGTCATCTACAAATAAAAAATACAATTATGATATAATGACTGCTCTTTTACTGTCTTGCTGACAAACACACGCTTAAAGAAATCACAAGAATGAAACTGACCCCAGAAAGGCACGCATGCCCCCCCCTTTGAACTCCGAACTTCACAGCATCATGTACCAGCCACCAAGATCCGGGTTTGACATTCTCACCAGTCCCGTCCTCCCGGCCCTGCCTCATCACCAGCTGTGCTGCCTCTGGCTCCAGCAACAGCTGGACCAGCAGCAGGTCACATCTGCCAGTGACTTCATCAATCTCTACTTTCATCTCAGTCTGTCACCTACCCTTGATCAATTTGCTCCACCTGTGCACCAGATCCGCAACAAGCCAGCTTCTTCTCCCTTCAGTCTTAAATGTGATCAGCTCATAGATCTCTGGTTTCACTTTTCCTTGTACACAGGGTTGCATATCATTCACATTTGTTTGGTTTGGTGCTTGGGTTTCAGTCCTAGTGCCTAATTGGATTTATGTAATTTAAGTTCCAGAAAATAAGTACAACATGTCCTTCCTATGTGCTGATATTAGCTGAGGCAGGTGTGCTGCACTTTAAAGCCATTATACAAAGTCTTCAGGATCAGATTTTGCAAAGAATGGTTAAAAAAAAGCTTTATATTGTATAAATATTGCAGAGAACATTGTTTGCATCAGGTTTTGGTAAGTGTGACACAATTAAAAACAGGTTTTGGTTTGTCATCACCCCGACTGAGGTTATCTGATCTTGACTCTACCCTGTCATTCAGATGGGCTCTCAGGTGCCAATGTGACTTGGTACTCCCTAGTAATGTGGTGGTAGCCCCTTACTGAGAATATTATGCAACCCTCAATGTGCACTTTTATTATTCATCCATACATTTCTGGGCTTTCTTCCTCTCAACAGGGGATCATTATTATCCCGTTATCTCTTTAAAAAAAACAAAAAAACAGAGCCATCAGCAACTAATTAAACATGATTGGCTTTGGAGGACCACTGGGAAGCAATGGCACCATTCGTACTACAGCAGGCACACAGGGATGAGTTTAAGGCACAGAATGAGTTCACAAACTTAAAATATCCAAAAATGAGACGTTGGATGAGACGAGGAGAGTGCATGGCAGAGGAAGACCAAAGCAACAACAAGTGAGCAGAAGTTGAGACACATTTCAGCTGTCTTAGTTTAAGAGCAGTGCTGAGGTGTAGCTGAGCTCCCAAAAGACAAACATTTACTAGTGAGCAAAGAGGCGCATATAATCAGATAAAATCATGTTAAATGTCAACGTCCCCTGTATCTTGTACAGAACTACAACACAATCATACAGCTGGTAATTCTGTCAAAAGGCAGCAAGGAAAAAAAAAATTCTCTGATGTTCGACTTATGTGGGGGTTTTTGTCTGGTAATGAGGATTATTTGTGGCTCGAGGCCACAGTGAGCCTTTATTGCTTCTATTCACTTCATACTTGCATCATCAGGTGAAGGATGTTGGGAGCAGGAAAATAGCCATCCAACTAGTTGTTACAAGAGTGTAAATGTAATTACCGTCTTAACATGGCACATGAATCAAAATATGACAATGTTATTTTTATGTGGCCTTAATATAAGATTTATTATTTTTGTGTCACTGCTTAAGCAGTGTGCTGAATTTAAAAAAAAAAGGCAATATCAATTAGACCTTTCTATATTAGACATTCAAGTTTTAGAATGGCAAGCCCTAGGGTCGGGGGTGGGGGGGACGACAAAAACATTGATAGGGAAACTAAAATGGAAAAACAAGACATCAAGACAAGTCACGAATATTCCTCTGTTTTATAATATTACAAAACATATTCAGAAATCCTATCCCACCTCTACTACTTCTGTAGATATAGCTAGAGTTGTGTTTGCTGTACCTGCAAGAAATGTTCTGGGAAGTTCTGGCTCGTACACGTCGACAATTTCAAGGTGAGAGCTTGGATTGTACGGTTCCACTGTAAACACAGATGGCCTAATTTTTGCACAAAAGTTATGCACATTATGCAAGTACTTTTTAAAAAAAATCAAGATTATATATTTAAGCAATACTGTTGTCAGTAGATTCTTTATGTCAAAATCTAAATTGCAAGCATGACAACAAAGGCCTTTAATCAAAATATATGTCTGTATTAGTGCAGCACTAAGAACTAAACCTTTACAGCATCATAAAACCATAACCTAGATTTTGTCATTTCCCGGTGCTTATTCAACTCATATCAAAGGCACCCCAGTTAATTTGAATTTGATAGCAGATTCCAATCTTGTGTTGACATTTTGCTGGGTTCTATAGCTGCATCAAAATCAAGCTATGAAATCAAAATACAGCACAGACACATTTTTACGCACACAGACGGAGAGCCAGAGAGTGTGGAGGTAAACAGCCTATGTCAGATGTCATGCCTGCTGCCCAACGATACGGCAGAAGGTAAAGACTTCATTACAGCTACCATCTGTGCTTGCTGTCAGTTTCTCGACAAGTCAACAGATGCTCTTGAAAACTTGCTACACTGTAAAAACGGGGAAAAATTACATTTCAGTCGATGCTGCTACTTCATTTAGAAGTACTGAGGATAAAGTTGAAAGAAAGCTATTTAGGTGCAACAGAACATTGTTAATAACAGCCGATGCTCTGAGGGTTATCATTTATACCATGGTCTGGGTGAACACTTTAATCTGATTGGCTGCTGGGATTCCATTGATTTCTGATGCATGGACATTAAGTGTAAACAGTCAGTCCTCTTCAGATGTATCTACCAGAATGGTGAAAAATGTTTTCAGTGCATAAGACCCTAATGTGATATAGGTATGAGCCAAATTGTCCAAGAAGCCTCATTTGACAGCACATCTCCTCGTTGAAGCTGTACAGTGGTTTCAGCCATCACCAACAGGAATGTGACATGCAGGTCATCAGGTGAGCTGGGATGGGTGAGGGTATGGCTTAGTGGTACCAGTTGCCCTGTTTGTTGCATGTACCTGAGCAGATGCCATTTAGTTCTGTTGTTTGGCAGACAACTGTACCTCAACTGTTTGTTAATGCTCCACTTAATAAACCGCAAGTGAGTCCATTGCATTGTTTCCACCCTTTCTGTGACAGGATACACAGGTACCAAAGGTAAAGTAACTTTGGCAAAAGATAGCATGAGGGCCAGTCAGGAGCTAGCTTGGCTTCGGTGAGTTGCTGTTAGAGCCTGCGAGGATGAAGAGGACTAGGGAGATGGGTGACAGGAGGGCGCATCGGGATGAACAAAGAATGTGAGTGTGAAGTTCTTCAGAGTTTCATATCAGGTCAAAGGTCACCTATGAGACTGCTTTGAAGTTAGCTGGCAAAACTAGTGGTCTCTGAGTGGTCCACGTCCTTGGCAAATATAGTGGCACCCATGTCATGTCAACCACTGCAATAAAGACACCCACGTCCTCGCTTCATGTCAAACTGGGAGGTCTTCCATGCCGAATTTGGATTAATTTGAAATTTGTGTTCATCTCACCATATTTATTATTTATTGGATTTGTTTCAGTGCTTTTGTCTGATGTGGAAAGCCACTGTTACAAAGAAGAAGATGGATTAATAAAAAAAACCAAACAAACACAAATGATCAGTTGACAATGGGCAAGATAAATAAAATAAATGCATCAAACCCTTCAGTATCCACTCTTCGGGTCACATCTATGGTGTGAGAGAGTCAGTCTGCCGTCCCTCTCCTGAAAGCTTAATTAACGCACACAGTCAGGATGAGAACCTGATTACTCCTTCTCCTCCACTGCACCCATTATCTGCTCGCCTCACCATCTATCCATGTCAGCCACATGTTATTAGCTGATCTTCCGCTGCAGTATTGCTGTCTAACTTCTCCACATCATTTCAACCCCCCCCCCCCCCCCCACGTTCCCTCTGGTGTTGTGCACAAACTCCTCTGTTCATCTCTCCATTTCCACATTTTACTTTCTCTCACTTCCCTTCTCATCTAAGATGGATGCAACAGAATGAACCTCTCGACAGATAATCTTATATTCAAATCATAATGCCTGGGCACACCTGTCCAGGGTGAACCCCGCCTCTTGCCCGTAGATGCTGGGATAGGCTCCAGCCCCCCCGCGACCCTTACTAGTAAGGAATAAGCGGAAGATGACGATGCCTGGGCACTTCCACAGAGTTAACTCAGATAAATTAAAAACAGATTTGTCTAAAAATGTAAGTAGTAGAATGCATGAACCAGTCTTAAAATGTAGCAGATCAAATTAAAAAGTTGCCGGAAAAAAATACTCAAGTTTTGATATCTGAAAACTTACAGGTATGAACTATCAATAACCGTTACACCCACCTCTGGCTGTGAGCCATTCAGCACTCAGTGTGAGATCTTTGAAGCAGCATGAAATCGATGGCAATGTGAACAAACAACTTGAAAAGTATGCACCTTTGACCTCATCTTTTATGATATTAATGTCGAAGACTGAAGAACCAGCCAAGGTTGGGAGCCAGAACAGTCTGGTGATCTGGGATATTATCTTTGCTGTTCCTCTGGTCTTTGCCCTTTTATTTAATGAAGCACTGTGCAGCTCTGGATGATGCTCTGCCCATCACTGTTGGAGAAACTGCCCCCCCCCCCCATATGATATTGACTGCTCAGTACCAGTGGGATTTTTGTGGTAAAATGATGGTACTAACCAGCAGATTCATGACTGAGCTGAAGCATGAATAAAGTAACTGACGGTAAGAAGCAAATGCAAGCAGACGTCCCCGCTCTGCCTCAGCTAACAAAGTGTACCTGTTATTTGCATTGTGGTGATGGAGTTGAGTAGCAAGGCAAAGCCCTTAATTTGCAGCAAAATCTTTATAATCAACCCTCGGTCAGAAGCTCAGGAGAATGTCTGGATGTGTATTAAGCTGCTGCTTCGTTAAATTATATGAGGGCAGTGCAGGTACTTGAGCACCGATTGACAAAGCTCACCAGTTTAACAGACAATGAGCCGCAAGCTTTAACACTCAAGAATAGATTTGATCAATCGAGGCATTCATATCTACTTCCTGTTCTTCGATCAGATAAAAATTGAGTGCTCTTGGTAAATTCACTGGTAAATTAATATGCACAAAAGTTATGGTTTGTGCTATGATAATGTTAATAACAAGGATGAAAAAAGAATTCCATCCATCCATCCATATTCTACCGTTTATCCTGTTAAGGGTTGCGGGGGGGCTTGAGCCTTTCCCAGCTGCCTTCAGTTGAGAGGTGGGGTTCACTTGGACGTGTCACCAGTCCATCGCAAGGCCAACACATAGAGACAGACAACAGAAATAAAATCCCGTCTATCAACATTTAAATGATATGTAAAGCCCTGAGAGTCCTGCTGGCTGGTTGGAGAACATGGATCCCTTGTGCCACACAGTCAGTGTGATAACCACCAGATGAATGTGCTCTGTGACCCAAAAGTGAAACACTTATTTCTGTGGTGCATCGGTACATTCCTGAGAGGCAGGTGTCTGAGATGAGACACAACAGGCAGAATGCTTTTATCCACACACCTGACAAATGTCATGCAAGTGACCTCAGACGTACAGTTAAAACCAGAAAGTAACTTATTATCACCAAGAGGTAACGTGAAGTTGACAAACAATCAATCCAGTTTTGGACGTGACCCAGAACTGTATCTCTATCTCCTGGGCCAAGGTATGCACCCTCTAATTTCACACTTGGAGTCAACATTTTGGACGATTTTTGTTTCATCGTTCATTCTTCTAGACTTTCATTCAAATACACAACTGCAGTAGAAGCAGACATACCTGTAGTTTGCACGTTGAGCATTATCTTTTAAATGGTTTGAGTTTATTGGCTTAATCTTGTTTAGCTGACTGCACATTGCCTGGCATTTGCATTCAACAGATGGTCACATTTTCCTATTTCCTCACATTGCTTCGCACTGGTAATGACATCTATATCATAACTTACAGGTAGCTAAAATCAGCTGTTTATAAGTCTGCAAAACATAATCACCAAGAATAAATTCATATTCAAACAACGCTGGTGATGGTAATTACTCAGAGAGGGGTCGTGAGATGTATTGCCCACGGACCAATAAGTGATATCTGATTACCGTAACTAAACGTCCTTACAAATACAATGTGTGTTAAAAGTAGCAACTCACAGAAAAAAAAGGTCATTAAGTGACGTGTTAATGCATGAAGATGCATTAATAATTGACAAGGCAGAAGAGGATCATCTTTAGTTCCTATTAAGGTGCAATGCTGATGTTTGGATGTTAAAACTCATCTTCTTTGTGGCCTAAAAACTACTTAGAGCTGAGGCGTGTGGTACAGCAGCTTCTTTTGACTTGTCAATGAGTCTTGGCCTGGGTAGCTTCGGGTACAGATTTTATGCAAAAGGTGGAGGAAAGTGTATTATGCACTAATAATTGCTTATAATAAAATTGTGGCTCTGCGAACTGACACTGGAATTGAATTGCGAGGTGCCTGGAGATCCCCACTCCTGCACTTCTCTCGTCACTCTCCCATAGTTTGGCTAATTATGCCCCTGTGATCCTTACAAACAAATCTGCAGGAGTATGATACAGAATTTTCTCCAAGCTCACACAAACCGGCAATGCCTGGGATACATAATATTTCAATTTACAAGAAGTCATACTGAACAGAGAAATCTAAATGCTAATGCAGGGAGAGGTGTGGGGGGGGGGGGGGTCTGCGGAGGTGGAGGTTAGCGATTTAGACAGATGTGAAGCTGTAGCAGCAAGAAGCAGCCATGAGTAGAAAAAATGAGCACAAAACCTGTGTGTATAAGTGTTCATCATATATGACTGAGGGTATGTGAAACGCATACATTTAAAATGACGTCCGTGTTCGGCTGATGTACCATACCTCTCCCCATGAGACATTTCCATAAGAGTATTTATCTCCATTTCCAGTTACGATTTGTTGAGTAACTGCAGGCTTTACATGGATGCACCTGCAGTCCAGGCGCAGGTGATTTGGCCTCTGAAGTTGTATCATCAAAGTGTTTATTGTCTCTTTATAGCTCTAAAACGCTTCTCACTGGCAGTCAACCTCACAACACTCGCATTTGTGGTGACATTTGCAATGGTGATTTTGATACTTCAAAGTTAAAGCATTAATATACATATATTTATACACTGAGGGGGGCTACGACTGAATCCATTGGAAAGAAATGCAGGAGAATGGATAAAAGATGATAAACGTGGATTATTTAGAGGATGTAAAGTCTCAGCTTTCTCACTGTTGAGCTGAATTCCTCCTAAAGCACTCACCGTGGGAGATGTATGGAGCAACCCATTAAAAAGACATAACAGAGGCCTCCTTAGAGTTAAGTCAGCCCGGCTCATATGACTGATGATTCACAGCAGGCCTCCACGTCTCCTAGGGGACGAGATGTCAGCTGCTGCGACACTGAAATGGGACGACCCCCCCCCCATTCTGAGAGCCATGACGATGTTCAATCTGTGTTAGCAGCACATGTGCACAGCATGTACAGGAAAATACACTCTGAAGCGCACGCATATATGCAGTTTTAAACAGATTCTGTGCCCATCTGCATACACAGGAGAACAGAGTAGCCATGTCGTTATTCGGAGCTGGACAAGGAGAGCGTTGTTGAATCAATCAATAACGATCCACACCACACCAACATCAGCATCAATTGCTATAAATCATAAAGGCTCCCCAGAAATGAAAAATGGCAAAAGATTGATTACAGAACTTTGAAAAACCAGCACAGGTCGATTTAATATCAGACGAGGAATGATGCCCGGACAGATTGTAGTGAAGTGAATGACCAAAGTAATAATTTAGGAAGGCAAGTTATTAGTGTGGTATGAACCTGTTAAAGGAAGAATGACAACAGCTGAGAGTGATAGTAGAAAATATGAAGACAGAGAGAGACACACACACCTGCTCAAAGAATTCATCCATGAATCCTTTCTCCATTCCCACGGCAACTTCATCCTCCTCCTCCGTTGTCTCCTTCCCCTGGACACAAACAAACACAAACACACACACACACACACACACACACACACACAAAGATATTAACACAGAAGAACCTCTTCACCTGTAACATCATCAAACCGTGCAAGGTGATTTCAAGCATTGGTGAATAGAGCAGCATTTCAATCTCTCTCCACCAATCAACTGAATAGAAACAAGGAGCACTTAACACTTACAATTAGAAACACAAGTTGAGTCATTAACAATTCAGTAATGAATTAGGATCTAGCAGGGACAGGACTCATACACTTCTGCTAGCATGCTAATATATATGTCAGGTTAACTGTTCAGCTTAATGTACTAATAATGTTTGAATACACATGGTGCTCTTTAAATATGAGGGTGGAGTCAGCAGCCCGTTGGCTTAGCTCAGCACAACTACAAGTGTTTACAATAAAATCAAAAACAGAAAGTTGTGTTTTTACAGACTGTTACATTTGAGAAATATTACAGGCAAGGACATTGTATCAACAAGTGTACCTAAGTCAACAAGAATGTAAATAATTGATGTTCACCAGTTCCTTTAAATACTCAATGTGGGAAGCCATTGTAAAGAGGGTATGAAAAAAAAAAAAGCCCACAACAACAACAACCAGTTTTCTTTCTCATTTCTGCCGTTTTAATGTGATATGTTTAGATTGAGTAAATAAATTTCTCCCAAAAAAAAAATTCCACTGGTTTGTCTTCAGATGTATCACACTTGCTAGTATCGCGCCAATGGGTAAGCACACACCCCTCGGTTCTAATCACATATCTGTTATTGTGCTACATTAACAGGAACCTCACGTGTCTTCACTCATTCATCAGCCACAGCCAAACTAATTCTACTCCCCATTAGGAGCCTATGAGAGTACTTTGTTGATCAACGCTGTGGAGAAGGAGTGTGGTTTCCATTTTCCTATGACTGAAATGTCTTTAGGGCAGCACGGTGGTGCAGTGGTTAGCACTGTCACCTCGTAGCAAGAAGGTTCTGGGTTCGAGCCATGGCTTGGACTTTCTATGTGGAGTCTCCATGTTCTCCCTGTGCCTGCGTGGGTTCTCTCCAGGTACTCTGGCTTCCTCCCACAGTCCAAAGACATCAAGAGGGGACGAGGCTGATTGATACTCTAAATTGACCGTAGGTGTGGCTGTCAGTGTGAATGGTTGTCTGTCTCTATGTGTTGGCCCTGTGTTGGACTGGCGACCTGTCCAGGGTGAACCCTGCCTCTCACCTGCAGGCAGCTGGGATAGGCTCCAGCCCCGCAACCCTTAACGGATTAACGGTAGAAAATAGATGGATGAAATGACTTTATATTCGTAGCTATTTATAAACGTAGCTGTCGCAGAACATGAAGTACAGAACAGAAGCTTTTCTCTTTACCACAAAGGCAATATTTTATACCAACAGACCAACAACTAATATTCTAAAAACAAAAGAAAACCAAAAATTATCTGAGGCCAAAAATGAGACCTCCACTGGGGTTTTGGTGTGATATTGAAAACTGCATGTTACATGACATTGTGGACCCCTGAGGGACTCAGTTGCTCATCATATTCTATTGAAAAATCGAATATATTTTTCTGAGCGATCCACTTATTTAAGTACCACCCTTTAACCCATTACCGCCAATAAATATTTAAAAACCACCAGGAGTCATTTCAAGCGATTATTTTCATGGTACTTGTGTGCAGGCCATTGGCAAAGTTCTTCTTAAGAGAGGCATTAATTGCAGGAATTATAGGCTTTCACCACACAGGAATACTGGGAGGAAATGGAGGAGCGATTTATATGGGAAGGAATGGTCTTAAATTCCTCTTGGTCTTTGTAATCATTCATGATGAGTCATAACAGGTCAGTTAAATGCAAAACGAGAGATTGGTAATTAAGGATGCACCCCCCAAAACTGACAAACATGGACAAGACTTGCAGGGACTGCAATAATTCAAGATTAAGACAATACTTTATGAACACTTTATGAAGAGTAAGATAATGAAATGTTGCTGTTACAAGGGTACACAAAATAGACCTCCTGCCTGTAAGGCAAAAATTAGGTTTATGGAGGTCCTACTAGAGTTCAGCAACACATTCAGCAGTTGAAGTTAAAGTGTGGAATTGAGATGGGTCAAGTTTGTTTCCATGCGTTTGTGATTACAGTTCTGCATTCTGTTCTCATTTGAAGCAGTTGTACTGTTTTATACTGCAATTTAACGAATGGAAATTGAGAAAATACACGTGTTACATACATCTGTTGGTTACAGGTTGATTTAAAAATTCTGAAAATAAGTGAATAAGTGAAGCCCAAATGAGATGCACATCTTGTTAATATGTCTATCACCTGACTCCTAAAGTCAGGGTACCAAGGAATCTGACTGCTGCACCCATAATTAATATTTCCCTCCCTGCTACAGTATAAACATTTTATTAATGTTATCTAAGCTTTTGCAACTATTTGCAGGGTTTAAATATAGTTTTAAAATGTAAATACTTACACAAAATAACAGGCGTGAGAAAGTATGGTCTGCTTTTTGGAGAACACATAAAGATATGGACCGGCATGCAACCAATTCTTTGATTTTACTGTACACGTATCACAAAAAGGAGCCAACTGTATAACTGCAAACGTTTGAAAATAGAAAATATATTGGAAAGAACTTGAGGTGGAGTGAAACCCAGAGGAAAAAACAGTGGTAGATAGGGAGAAGTACACAGGGACAGAGAAATATGTGTGACAGGACAGAGCAGTGAGAGATGTAAGGCAACTGGCACCAAAAAAAGTGAGAGCAATGTAGAGCCACAGCTAATATTATCGAAACCCACTCACACTATATTTAATCCAACAAAACGGCATGAGGTTTGATTCCTCAGAACTATTTATTTGGAAAAGCTGAAATTAATCAGACAAAAGCTAAAAATAAACAACTGTGTTCACTTCAGTGCCTCCACTTAATGTGCTCTATTCATGCCAACACGCAGGTAGAGCAGAAGATCTCCTTTCAGAAAAAGTGACTCGCGCAGTATTAATTAGTATAAACTTTGTGCTGTTATGGCATCGAAGTACATCTGAGGAAATACACTCAAGCAGAGAGAAAAGAGGCAGCAGCAGGAGGCGGAGGAGGCAGAGGAGGAGGAGGACAGGCAGGGAATCAGAATGAGCTCCCACAAGGAGAAAGCACCAGTAGTGTGTTCTGCCTCCACAGAGACATGCTGTATATCCTGCAGAGAGAAGGCAGCTTTGGTTGGGTTTTACTGTGAGCGATGAAGAGGAAAGAAGACAGAGCCAGTGTGCCCTGAACCTCCATGGCTCGCCAGATGCAAAGCTCCTGCTGAGCCACAAAGAGGCAGGGAGAGAACATCAGCCTACTTGGACCTGACTGTCCAGATGAGCTAAACACACTCAGGCACACTTCTACTGGCCCTGTACTATAGGCCTAATATGAGCAGCCCCCATTAGGATAGAAGTCTTTAATGCATCTGGGCATCACACTCAGATGAAACTCTAAGCCGGAGAAGTGTCCGGGTTATGACGTTTATTAGATTAGAGAGTTGCTCTAGGCCCCATGCCAGCAGGGAGCCCCTCCATAAATCCAGCGCCTGCACGTACAGTGTAAACAGGTCAGGAAGGAAACGCAGTCCAAGAATGAGTGAGCGAGATAAAACAGACATCTTGTGAGTGGGCTAATGTCAGTGCAGAAAAAAAGGGGGAGGAGAAACAGGGCAACACAACAATTAGGGAAAGCTGTGAAAGTGTAATAGCATGTGCAACTGGACTGACACGGCGTGTGTTAATGTGTACTCGTTAGCAGTGAGCTATGATGGAGACAGTCAAAACATGCATGCAAGTCCGTATGAATTAAAACCCTTTTTGTCTGAGAATATGGGAGAGAAGAACAGCGAGAGAGTGCAAGCAGAGATGGAAACATGTGGGCAGGTCTTTATTGTCCTTTCGTGTTTCCATATTAAAGCAGACCTGTTTCCTCCATCTTTGTATTACAGCCAATTCCAGCAGCTTCCTGCAGCCTCATTAAAAATGACTCAAATCTGTGTTAGCCGCACAGAGGAATATCGCGAGCATAAGCAGATTTATTATTGTAAAACAGATACCACACATACAGGCAACCCAACTTGCACACGCAAAAATATTAATATTTCCTTCAGCAGACGAATACAAAGAAATGAATAAAAAAAATGTAGACTTGCAATGCAAACCTGATTCTTTCCTGACTATTTTAAGTCGCAACTCTGTGTCCTCTCAAAGAACAGATGCAAAAATCGACATCTTTTTATGTAGAATCGGGACAAAATTGTGCTTTCCACTACTGGATTACCATAAGAATCTATAGATATGATCTATAGATATGAATGTACAAGAGTACATCCGCACAGACGACCAGTACAGGAAGCTTTACTGCATTCATCCTCTGAGTTTATGTACTTCTACAATAGAGAGAATTAATCTTTTCCAAAGTAGTATGTTTTCATTCATTAAAAAAGGCACACTGTTGCAAAATTAACCAGACTGATGACAATCACCCCTAATTCTTTGTAATGGTGACAATCAGAAGATTGTCATTATTCACAATTTTACAAAAAAAAACAAAACAGTACTGAACTGGTAATGTCTCAAGTGACTTTTATACTAATCTGTACCAAACAATTGTGTTGAATACGAGGCCAGGATAACTCTGCAGCACCACAACGCTTAATTTACACACATTTTCCTTTTAGCTAATAGTCTACCCTCTGTGGTATTTAGATTAATTGTTCAGCCCTATTATGGATGGAAATGCATTATATCAATGATTGTTCTTCGAAGAATAGCAGTCCGATCACAAACCTGGACAAATTAAACCAAAACTGTCTGCATGGCTGCATTAGGTAGATATGAGTATTCATTTGTATTTCACTGGTTTTATTTGATTGATTAAATCGCACAGCCATGCTTTGTTCCCCAAACAAACCCCATACATTAGAGTGCACTAAAAATACTCAAGATGTCTAAGGATGACACAAACTACAACCAGAGTACATATACACACACAACCGGACTAAAAATAGCCTTGGATGTGCCTTCACCTGCTCCCATGCTCAAGCCCTCGGGACATTCACCACCTACACACACACACACACACACACACAGATCTACACTCACTCTATGCATACAGGATGAGCTTGCAGCCAACTCACACACCCTACATTGAATACGTGAGGCGGAAATCTCATAGGTTTTTATGCAGAGGTTTATTTTACGCTCCTTCCAGTCAACCAATGCAAGAGGAAACATGATGGCTACAAATAGAGGAGCAAAATTCCAGGAAGTTAAAAGTCATTTCCATTGGATTTAACGGATGTATGAGAATATATGGAAATTGATGAGGATAGAAATGAAATTTTGTCTTAATTGGATAAATAAATACGTTTTGTATTGTCATAAGCAGATATGCATGCAAAAATTGGAACTGCAGTTTTGAAAACTCACCTCTTTGACCCCAACTTTTTGTGAATAGAATTTTGATGGATTTTTTCAATGAACAAGTCCCATTGGAAATATAAAATGTGATAAAAACATTCAGTCAAGCTCCTAAATTTTTCTCCTGAATCCTTTCCAGGTCTCAATGCTTTCATCCCAGAAACTCATCAAATCTAGCAAAGTGGCCTCTGTGAATTCCCATTTATCAGATTTATTCACAATAATTTCCATAAATTCCAATGGAAATTTTCCTTATTTTAAAATAAAAAAAATAGGTTCAAAAAAATGGTCAAAATTATTGAGCTGAACACAAACTTTCAACCCCTTTGCAATCCCAGCTGTGATTCACATTATCTGTAGACAGACCAAACAACACTGGAGCGAACACATATGGATTAAATTTCAAAGCAAAATAAAAAAAACAACAACAACAAAAAAAAAACCAAAATTCATTCAGGAGTACTGGCGGCACAGAGCCAGCTCTAAAACTGCAAAACCACAAATCACCAAGGCAGCCAGAGCGGCTGATTGGTCTGCTTGTCGGCTGACCAAATGGCTGTCAGACTGAATGGCTGGTGGGAGGAGGAGGACACAGAGTGGGGCTATCGAGACAGGATAATTACACAACCAGGGAGCCTTATGTGTGACCAGAGGACACAAGAAGAGATAGATTGGAAAAAAAAAAAAGCCAAACAGATGTGAAACTCATTCGGTCCCTTTCATGTTGGTGCGCTGTCTCATCATCTATTAAGCCCAGCGGAATTATCTTCATCTATGTTTCAAGGCATACGCTGATGTTCAGAGGGAATAGCAACAGATGCAGTCAGAGGAAAAAAAACGCTTTACATGCACTGGCTGATCAATACAGTCCTGCTGGGAATGTGCTAATACAGAAATACAAATCAATAGGTGAACAACCCAAAAAACATGGCAGCAAACGCAAAGAAGAACAATCCACTCTTCTGTGGATTTTGCATTTGTTTCAGCATGCTTGACACCATTCACAATTACTGAACCAGCACTGGGTTGACCAAACCTCTACGAAACATCAAAACCTAACATGGGTTGTGGCTCTCACTGCATGACAGCCGGGAGTCACACAATGCTCAATGACTGAATGTAGGTTCAATAATGGAGAGTTCACAGATAAAATGAACAAACCGCAGGGATCTGCCTCTTGAGCCACCTAGAAAAGCCTCATTTGGAAATACATTGGATTTTGGGTAGGAACTGGAGACAAGATGCCATTTGCAGCTCAAGATAAAAGTTGTGTGAAAGGTTCGTAATACAATAAATGTAATATGTGTTAAATACATTAATATGTAGGTACGCTGTTCATGTGTTTATTTAATCAATGTTAATATTAAGACAAAAAAAGACATTCTATTAGGTTTGAACATGTCTTTTTCGAAGGAATATTCCCATCTTATTTTTTTGACATCCAGACAGAAACTAAAACAACCCTTAAATTTACAGAATAAATTTTTAAAAAAGCCTTCTTCCTCCACGATGAAATAAAATCGTTGGTTTAATGGACACATTCACTTCTGACAACTCTGATTGTACTGCATTGTTAACAGTTACTTTTACTTGAGAGTACATTGATATCAGTATTGTAACATCAGTTTCCCCAAGTGACTCTCACTCTGTAGTTGTTTAGGCTTTATTTACACTCTGAAAGCTAAGCGCTACTAAATATGTCATTCTTTTTATTTACCACTTGTGATTTTGCGTCGACTCTTTAAACATGATTCTTCTCAAATGTCTGGGAAAGACAAGCAGTGATGAGTTCAGGCTGAGGTTGAAGAGATGCATCATCCCTGCCCGCAGCGTGGAGGGTTCAGCAGATACACAAAGAAAAAGAATGTGGGTGGGAGAGGAGACGAAGCACTGCCGCCATGGCAGCACAGAGTCAAAGTGTGTGTATGAGTGTACCAAAATGTCCTTTTTCCTAACAATCCTCCTCAGTGTCCTCCCCCTTTAATCATCTTTCTCGCTTCTTCGCCCTCTCACTCTCCTTCCTCCAGATTTCAGCAACACTACAAAATCATTACAGGCCCACACAGCATGAACTCAACTACCTTTGTCTTGCTCTCTGTAGAAGAGCAAGAAATTATGTCAGATTGTGTGGTTCAACAGCCACATTTTATGTAGTACTCCCAGAGAGCACTATAAAGGCAGAGTTCTCTCTGGGTGTTCAGACTCTCCCAACATGTCCAGCAACACACAACAGAGGCCATCAATGAGAAGCCTTCTTTACACCTCTCATCAATGTGGAAAATTGGAGGTTTTCTACATGTTCTTCTGTAACCTTCAGAGTTATAAAACATGGGATTCGGTTTGCTTGCATTGTGTGATTACAGATGAGGCCAAGCTAATGCTATCATTACAAGCTAAGTGTGTAGTGACTGTGGCGCTGGTATTGTGTTGGTATAAAACCAGGCCATATAATGAGACTCAACACAGGCGTGAGAAAAGTCTTCGGATGTATTTAGCCAACCATGTTAACCATAAAGGACGTCATCCGATGCCACAGGCTTCCCTGGGGCTGCAGATGGATAACGGTACAATAAAGAAGTGTAATGATTTGACTTAAACTTTTTCAGTGTCTTCTGGGTGCCAAATAGGAAGAGGGATAATGTGGCATTCAAATCAAAGTATTCCAGAACACCTGGAGGACAGCCTGTTGGACTTTTGAGGACACAGCCTCTTTTATTTGTTCTCATTAGAAATATATGTGTTCCCATTGCTTGTTTGAGATTATATTCAATCTGTTGTTTGAAGTATTTATTTAATATTGAGTGCTTCTGTTTAGCCCTGATGTGAAATCGAATATGGGTGAAATTCTTGACAATTATTCATGAAACATGCTTTTTTAATATAGGATATAAAAAATGAGCTTTTGATATTTAAAAAATTGTGAATATATTGTCAATTTTTTTTTTAATTGTGTAATATTTGAATATGCAAGAGGATATTGTTAACGGTTAATTGATGAAAAGCATAATTAAGTATTTTTTGCATTGAACACGCCTGAGCAGTAGAGGAGACATTTATTTTCCTGCTCAACAAAAGTGACCCTTAAAGGCATCAAAACTCCAATAAAACTTTGGACTTCCCTACTCACTCTGGAGGGGATCCTGAATAGAAGCAAGAGGGCGTTTGTAATGTAGCCCAGCATAGAGTTACAATCAAGAAAGCAAACCATACTAAGATCAGATGATACATATAAGAGGAAAACAGCTTGTGTGTCAGAGGGAAATGGCTCTAGGTCTCCTGCAACTAGTTGATCTCTTCCTCGGTATAGAATAAAGTAAACCCTGGAGTTGGAGGAAATACTGTTTAGAGAATAAAATCACCCATGCACTCAAAGAGGCGAAGGAGTGTGTGCAGCTGCTGAAGTGCTGGGTCAGTCAGAGGCAGCCGACAGCTGCATATGAACAATTTCCTCCAGTAAGATCCACATCCGTGTTAGCAAGACAGTCCGTGAGGTGCGTTTGATAGGAGGGACAAGTGGGCTCAATTACAGCTGGAGGAATCTTTGATCCGGGGTGTGAAGCATGAGGAAACCGTGGAAAATGTTTTCAACAGCCCAATACACAGAGGATCAAATAAACAAAAAAGAAATAAATACAAATCTCAAAATATCAGTAATTTGACTGTAATAATTGATGACCGAGCAAATACGGACTTGATTTATTTGATTTCATCACAACGTGACTGTCACTACATTGAGCAGAACTACTTAAAATGATAAAAACATGAACTTCATCCTGATCTTTCAGTCACCCCAGAATTCATCTCCCTTCACGCTCCTTCCCCTTTTCCTCTCTGCCTTCTGCCTCTCTCACATCTTTCTGACCTTTAACAGTGTAATCATGAAAGTGATGCCATTTAAACCTGCCTAAATACAGATTTACAAACTGCCACATAAAAGGTTACATTACAGCTAATAATGTGATAATAACACATTACTGCACATAAAGACAAAAATCTAATTTGGACCCAAATTCAAACGTCTACGGAAGCTACGTGCTCACAGAGAGAACTACTTCGACTCTTTCGACTCAGATGAGATGTCATAGATTCTAGTTGATGCATAGCCCCACTGAAGCTTGTTAAACAGTTTAGTCAGTGAGTTTGGGCATTAATATACAGTTACAGTCTGTTCTTACACTTGTCTGTTGGTGTGCAGCTGTGGTTGGGCATGTGGTGCTTCAGGCAGGCAGCCAGTGCTCAGGATGATAAAAATGTCGTTAAATTTGAACTGAACTCGTCTCAAGAAGGCAAACGTGATATGTTGTCACCTCCTCTGTCGGGGCTCTCCCTTCCCACCTTATCAGACCCCACACACCCACTGCCATTCACAGCTCCTCATTCTAATCTGCTGACAATGAAGGATTATGACACCGACACTGTACTGTAGGTATGGGGAAATGTAAGAGTGTGGTGGTGGTCTCCATCCCCGCACTGAAGGATGTTAAGGAAGGCCACTGACAAGAACTGTGAAGCAGGACCTAAACGCATCAACTGGAACGCAAGCAGCTTACATCCAAACTGATGAAACTGATGGAGGGGCAGACAGGAGCGTGGCCAAGGTTCAAGCGTAGGTCAATAGCGGGAAATCCAAAGACGTAGGGAAGGGGGCACCACGCAGACTGGAAAGGGATTACGCGGGTCTGGTAGGCAGGGAGGAAGGCAGGCAGAACAGACAGGCCAGGCAGGATTCAGAAATGCAGGTTTCTGGAGTGCAAGAAGCATGAGATAACTCGACGATCTGGCAGAGAACAGGGTGAAAGGCTGGGGTTTAAGTACACCAGCAGCGGGATCTGCTGCAGGCGTGTTCATAAGGGGAATGGGAAACAGGTGGAGGAAGAGGGCGGGGCTGGCCGGGAGCTGTGACAACATGACCCCCTTGAATAATCAGGTAACTCCAAATATTTGATAAGACTTCTATCATGCCATGGGCTTCTCTGGGGCTGCAGATGGATGATAGTGCAATAATTGTTCAATAAATGTGTGTAATGATTCAACTTTTTTCTCAGTTTCTTCTGGGTGTCAACCAGAAGAGGCACGATACAGCATTCAAATCAAAGTATTCCAGCACACCTGGGACAGCCTGCTGTACCTTTGAGGGCACTGTCCCTTTCATCGTGCTCCTGCTGGTCCTCCAGCTCAAATGCCTGCTTGAAAAAGAAATTCCTTGTGTGAGTAATGACCCAGGAAAGATGGAGACAATCTGTCTCAAGTCTATATCCCTGAAGGAAATTGTGAACGGCCTTGGTGGTCTTCCTCACTGTTCACCATTTACAGAGTTGACCTGCACCACATTCCGTGATCAAGGTTCCAAGGTCTTCTTTCAGCAGTGGGTTCTCAGCGTGTCCCACTCTGGAGGGACTGCTCTCACCAGAGACTCTCTCATCAGAGACTCTGGACCCTCGTTAATTAGGTGCCCAGTTGTTACATAGCCTCACCTGAGACAAATCAGGTCCCCTGAAGTGTGGTCCTCCACCAGTAATGCACTGGGGTGGTCACAACACTGAGCTGCAACTCATTAAAATTGCTTGTTTGTGAAAGCCGTTATGAATGAGATCACGGGTTGTGTGGAGTCACAAAACCTCTCCGATTAACACACTTGGTTGGAACATCCGCCCTGATATAATGACACCACAGGAGGAAAAATAAACGAGGATACACAGTAAAGTGTAATCTAATAAAAAGGTATCTGGGGCAAAATATCCAATAAAGCAGAAACACAAACTAATCAGTATTGTATACAAGCGTGTCATGTCTCAACCTTCCTCAGGTTACGTTTTTCATTCTCTCAGTTGAGGTCCTCAAGTTTTATTGTAGTCTCTAACTCTCGTCTCCTTTGCAATCGCAGGTCCTGTCAGGTATCCTTCCTGCGTGACCACCTACCCCAGCCTAATGCACTTCTCCTGTCTTGCTTACCCCACCTGTCCTATTGTTTCCCTTCTCCTAGTGTATAGCAGCTCAAGCCAAACCTTATGAAGTCACACCTACAGCAACTGCTTATTACAGTTGAGGGGGGACATTTTTTTGGGAAATATCCAGGCCGCTCTCCCCTACAAACAGAAAGAAAACGTCATCATGGTTACATGTCAAGCTTGGTTCACTGCATTCCTCTTTTAGCAAAGGGTGTTTTCATGCTCGACTCTTCACCAGAAGTGGGTGGTTCTAGCCTTAGCCTGGTGAGACCATCCATATCTGGGGAGCTCATATCTGTTAATGAACTCATTGGAAGCGCATTGCATCTGCTCTCTTGCCACCTGACTGAATCTCGTAGTTGATGCTGCTGCTGACACAGCAGTAGCGGAAACTGGGGTCTCTTGAAACAACAGCATTGGTAGATGCAAACGCAGCTGTAAGTGAAGTTATATTCCAGTTATGAAATATCAATTAAAACAAGAACAAGTGGATGTGAAGTTTCACTAAAAAAACAAAAGCAAAAAAGGATGAACTCACTGCTCTGTATGGATTTGGCCTGTGAACGCATGACACTGATGGTCTGTAACTGCACAACATCCACACAAAAAAAAAGGAACACCAGGCTCTATTGTAAAATAAAGCCTGTTATTGATGAGGCACATTGTCTTCGTAATTTTTTTTTTAGGATGTAATTTGTGATGGTTTCGAACTAAACTGAGATGTACAGACAGGTTTTCCTCATCTTCGGTCACCCTCAATTCATGTTAAAGGCAAACATACTTTAACGATGGAGAACTTCCCATATTTACATTGAATTCTTTTAGGCATAACCCCAATTCTTCTGTGCACCGTCTAACGTGAAATAGCGTTTTATTTGCAAAATTTAGGTGCGAGATCTTCATCAGGCAAAATTTCTGCAACCCTGAAAACAGATTTCCCCTTGCTTGTAGCAGCATTGTATCAGAAAATATGGTGATTATAATTCTGGGATGACTTCTGGGTTTCAAGTGCCTGTTCTACCTCAAGCAAGTAAGACACAGAGCTACTTAGCGCCTAACGAGGTTAAAGAGTTTATTTGGTTAAAAATTATGCCTGAGGGCGATAATTTCCAGTAAGTATTTCCAGTAAGATGTTATCAGCATCCCCCTACAGAGCCACTCTTCTGACATCGATCATTAAATGTGGTGAAGGAAAGGGGGCCCATTACAAATTAAATCTCAGCAGTTGAAGATGACCTGAAGGTAACCCTTCCACGACAGAGGCAGAAGCTTTGATTACTGAATTGCCTTCATTTATTATTAGGATTTCCATTAGTATACCGACACCTCGGGAGCGGCTTGTCTTTATGTGATGTATGAGAACAAGATTTTAGCTCACAGGCAAGGACACCGAAACAACACACTGATATCAAGGAACCGATGGACACGCCCCATAGACCAGGGCTTTTTCACATTTTGCTGGTATGGATAAGGCTGGCTTATGCGTGTAGTGATTTAAAAGGCCATCCATTTACATATTTCAAGAAATACTATGGAGCAGCCAACATATCAGTGCAAATGTTATCTGAAATAAAAAGCAGACCCTAGTGAGTTGTTTGACCATTCACATTCATTCCATGGTCAATTATTGCAATTACACAGCCTGTAGGTGTTGATAAATAGTGTTTTTGTGCATGCATTTACCAAGCTGATTGTTAATAGCTGTATTTCAATTTAATTGTCAAGCAATTTGTAAGAGACTGTGGAAATGTTGCCCCCCTCCCAAAAAAAAAAACCCATGCATATTAGGTACTTTCCAGAGATTGGTTTAGAGAGAATGAACTAGATCACACCATCCTGTCAGAAGATGGGAGAGAGGCAACACCACCCTTGGCTAAAGAGTAGAAGAAGAATCGGTCACCAGTGAAAAATAGAGAAATGGTTTGAGCAGTTATCTTCAGTTGGACAATTGTCCTTTGATGCTCGCCAGTGTTGACCATGGTGGCCAAACATCTGGTCAGTTGAGTGAGATAAGCTATGATTGAGCAAAACCTTATCTGACAAAATAGGGATTTTCATCGCTCACTTTGGTATTAATTTTTGAAATAATTTTGAAAATGCTAAAAACCACCACAAGCAAGAATAAAAACCTTCGAATTTTGCTATTACAATCAATCAGTCAGTCTTTTCTACTGTGGTACTTCAACATGGGGGGCGACATGGCTCAGAGGTAGAGTGATCTAGCAACCGAAGGGTCGCTGGTTTGATCCTCACTGTGGACCATGTGACCATGTCAAAGTATCCTTGAGCAAGATACTGAATCCCTAATTGCTCCTGCCTCTCACCAAGGTCAGCTGGGATAGGCTCCACCCCCCCAATCCCCCACCCTCGCAACCCATCCATCCATCCATTGTCTACCGCTTATCCCGTAAAGGGTGCGGGGGGACTGGAGCCTTTGGGCGAGAGGTGGGGTTCACCCTGGACAGGTCGCCAGTCCATCACAGGGCCAACACATAGAGACAGACAACCATTCACTCTCACAGTCACACCTACGGTCAATTTAGAGTATCAATCAGCCTCGTCCCCTCTTCATGTCTTTGGACTGTGGGAGGAAGCTGGAGTACCAGAGAGAACCCACACAGGAACAGGGAGAACATGCAGACTCCACACAGAAAGATCCCGTACCCGAGCCGGGGCTCAAACCCAGAACCTTCTTGTTGGAGGCGACAGTGTTAACCACTGCACCACCATGCCACCTACCCTCGCAACCCTCAACAGATGATCAGTATAGAAAATGGATGGATGTATACTTCAAAATGAACATCAATGGAAACGACTGCAACAGTCATTAGGGATTCATGATGATTGATTTTTTTCACAATATCTGATATGGCTCATAGGCATTTACCAATGTTGATATTTTCTTCATAAAAGCAAATGTGTTGATCACATTTTATAAAGATTATGAATTAGAAAAAAAAGATTTCCAAAACATTTTGAAACCCCTATAAATCATATTTACTACACATTATATGATTATCAACTATTGAACAAAGAAAAAAGGAGATTGGAGCAAAATTATTAACAAAACAAAACAAAACCTGGCTCACTGGACCAATATGGACGTGAAAAAAAAACAACCACTACTCCCACATGTGTGAGCGTTATCTAGCGAGCTGCCAAGAGTTACAGGAGGCCTGATGTTTGTGATGAGGACTGAAACTCTGGGATCGATGTTAAATGTTCAACAGGAGCCAAAGTGGCTCTTTTGTTACTGCCGTTTGTATCACTGAGGAAGCGTCAGTCAAGTTCAGGTCAAGGACAGAAGATAAAGAGGCAACCTGAGTGAAATAAAAAGGTGAGGCGGTAGAAAAGGTAAAACAAGACACACACAGCCTCTAAGTCGGTGGTGCGCATCCATCCTATTAGTTAATGTGTCACTCTAACACCAAACAGGCAGCGGCGGTGCGTAGCTCCAACACACACACACACACACACACACACACACGCACAGCAGCCTGAGCCAACACCAGACCTGACTAACAAGGACAGAAAGGAAATGGAAGGTAAAAGGAAAATACAGGTGAGGACAGGAAGCCATCTGATAAATCACTGACGAGAGAAGCGCAAAGACCGATAATGGGACTCACATTACTGAATGGATGGGTGAAAAAAGAGGTTTATTTTTAAAAGGAGATGGGAAAAGAGGTACAATTTATAAATCAAACTAAATGGAAAGAAAAGCACAAAATGCAGAGCAAAAGAGGAAATATGAAGGGGAAATGTTCTTGAAGTGTGTGAAATCTGTAAAAACATAACCAAGGCAGCTTTAGGAGCTTAAAAAAGGCAGACAAATGTCTGCACCATCTGTCACTGAATCACTGCTGGGCAAACTGGGAGTTATGGGTCAAGGTGATGGGAGGGAAGAGGGAACATCGCCGTCTTAGTTATGAAAACTGGCAGCTTTAGGCAGTAAGGTAATGAGCGGCTGGATAAGCACAGCCATGGGCAGGTGTCAGGCTCATGAAGTAGCTTCATGTGCATATGGCTAACGTTGGAGCAGAAACTGCTCCCTCACACAACTATCAGCTCAACAGAGTCGTGCCAAAACAACACACATGCACACAGTATGACTGTACAAAACTGCACAGAAGCAAGAAAATCTGTGAAGCCCAGTTGTCATCTTTGCGGTGCTCCAAAGCTGGTTTTATTTTTGAGAAGTAATACTTCAAACTGTAACATATTTCTTCCTTGTGGTTGCAGTGGGCAAAGGGAGAACACATTTTTCACACTGGAGAAAAAAAAAGAAAAAAAGTCAACAATAAACTGCCAAAATTTAAAGCTCTAGTATGCAACTAAAATAAAACACCATCTACAGGCATTTGATCGCAAAGACTAGACCTGAAAAAGACCAAGTATAAATATGTACTCTATGTGTGGGTGATAAACACACAAATAAAGAGACAACAAAATCAGCAAATCTGAGTAAGTTAACGGCTGGAAATTGCAGCGGGATTGCAGGCACGCCTGGTGGAAATCCAGGGTCAGAGTAGAAGTTCTTCTCTGTGAGTAATGAGGTCACGGAACTTGTAAGTTTAAAAAAAAACAAAAAAAGTAAGGCAAAAGTAAACCTCTGGGGATCCACAATGAACAACAAACCCAATCAGACGCTTTGAACGCTTTCAGCCCAGTTTGAGGAAGCTAACAAAGGGGAAGCAGCTATGGCTAGTAGGCAGAGCTCGGAGGCAAGAACCAGCCTGCAGCCTCTCCTAATCTTTACTGGCTGCTGCATCCAGCTGCTTTTGATAAATTAAAAATATTCAAAACACACTGGATATACAAAGAAACTCATTTTCAGAAGAATTTTATTTACCTCTTTCCAGTAGGAGACTTTATTTTTAGAGTTGTTAAAGCAAGAAAGGATACAGAAGTTTCCATTGAAAAAACAAAAAGTTGATTTTTGTTTAAATATCCCATCAAGTATAGTTCTTCGACAGAAAATCAGAATTCATACCAATCTGTATGTCCAACTAACAGACAAATCAGAATTGGCTAAGAAAAATGCGATTGGTGTATCTCTAACAAAAACAGAACATTTCCAGTTATGAAAGGTCAAATATATACAGCAGGTACTGTAACGGCATGAATATTCTCTTACTTTAGTATTTCCAATGAGGAAAAGCTAAACTAGTTACGATGCATGTTTGTCCTTGACAGAGAGTTTCTGTTCCTACCAGGAGAATCCACTTGGGAAGATTGTATTGGATACTGCAGGCTCACAAGCAAGAGAGCGTCACCGCAGACACTAAAACTCAAAAAAAAAATCCAGTGTGAAATGCAGAGATTTACCCGGCAGGGAACAGCTTAATGAGCATCATGTGAACCCAAGGGTTCGTTCAATTAAATGTAAAGTCACACACTAAAATAAGTAGAAAAAAAGGGTTTTGCACTGCATGGTCAAATAAGCATTATGAAAACATCCCTGGCAACAGTGGATTTTTTTTTTTTTTTTTACACTTCCTGGACAAAAGAGTAGATTACTTCCAAATTGATTTGACATATTAATTAGTCTCAGGCCAGCCCTCCAGTTTAGAGCTATTACTCCAGCCTACATTTCGCTTCATTGGACCCACTCAGACGTCTCCATGAAATACAAGAAGCTGCATTAACACTAGGCTCCAAATGGAAAACAATACCAATGTGGTGCCGATGGGAAATAATGGTGTGCAGCAGGTTGGGATTGTTTTTACAGGAAGGTGCAAGCCTGATGTCTATAGTCCATGTATATCTAAATATCTTTGACTTAAAAAAGTTCATGTCTACTTCACCAAGGCATCTGTCACAAATGCAATTCAAGGTCTGGAAGATGAATCTCAGCTGCAATTTGAATAAATCAATACTAAGGCACAATAGCATACGCAGCTCTTTGGCAAGGCGGCACCGTTTGGCTGGACATTAGTAATGTTCACTCGGAAGATTTAGGCTGTTTCTCCCACAACTGCATCTTTCCAAATCTGTGTGGAGGCAGCATGGCAAGCTGCAAGACACGCCTCCCTAAAGCCTTGTAGATCCGTGTGTGCGCACACACACACACTCTCTCTCGCTCCCTCACACACACACACACACACACACACTTGGCAGGGCTGGGCTGTCTCCCTTGAGGCCAATTCATAGCTAGATCTTCACTGAAAACTGAAGAGCCGTAAATTGTTTCCTCTCTCCCTTCATGGCTTAACTGCCAATTATCCAGATCTGACAATGGCCACTTTAACCACACACACACACACACACACACACCTAACTCAAAAGTAGCATTCCTGTGGATGATAGGATGTTCAATGCTCCTACTTCATCTGTCAAACCAAAAATCAAACAAGCATACATTTATCCCAGAATGTCTTTTAGCGCCATAATGATATGAACGATGACTTGTAATACATAACATTGGAGGACACCACACCTGTCAATCACAGTAATGTCAGTCATGAGGAAGGTTTTCTAATTTTCACCAAACACAATTATTACAGCAGAGCTCCAACAAACCAACGCTTGATAGAAACGCACGAAACACTGCTTGATGTGGGAGGCGAAAGGGTTTCTCTTTTTTTGGTTTGTTTGATAAGACCCTGTGTGACGCGCAGAGGGAGGACATTTATCAGGTGAAATGGCCGTGCTGGGACCAATTTCCTCCTCCAAGCGCCCCCCCCCCTCTCTCTCTCTCTCTCTGTCTGTCTCTCTCTCGCACACACTCACACACACACACACATGTGGTGTGAAGTAACGCGCACGCGCACGTACACACGCTACCAAAAATATCCTCCAGCATAACAAACATTATCGAATTAATTGATTGCACCTGTGTAAGAATCATTCCATTATCAGCATTTCTTTTAAGCCCACAGATACTCCGGAGCAGATCAGGGGGATATGTGGATTATTTCTTGGTGTTTGAAAGTTGAGCCAAAGCCTTGATTTAGATGAAAAACTAACCTGGGTTTTATTGTCGGTTTACCGTCCGTTACTCGCCTGTTACCTGAAACAAATCACTTCCTTCAAAGCTGCAGGTCGCAACTGTTGCTCGGCGCGTTTGGCTCTGAGGCGCTTCAATATTTTGACCTCATCTAAAAGCGCACGTCTGTATTCTTACAGCTGATGGGTGGAGAAAAGAAGAAGAAGAAAAAGAGTCAAACATAACTTACATGTCGAAGTTCTTGCATCCGGTCCTTCATAGTTATTTATTTCACCGCTGCTTCCGTAGTTTCACCGGGATGTGTGCGATGATGGAGCGGTGGGGTGGAGACCGAGCTACCGGGATGATGTGACTCTGACCGAGGCGGTGCTTTTCCCTCTCGCTTCTGATGGTGGGACCAATTTACAGAGCTGGGTGACGCGCACGAAAGGTGAGGCGAGGCCTTCCGCCGTTAACCCATTACACACCCGCAACTTCCTCTTCTGATAATTGATACTTTCTGTGGGAGAAGCGGGGGGGGAGGGGGGGGGGGGTTCCTCTCCGGTCGAATTTTGTTTCCGTGCAATTAATCTGTCAACATGCGAGCTTCGCTGAGAAATGACCGGCCCGGAGTGTCTGACTGAGAGGTGAAATTACGCTGAATTTGATTATCGATTGAGCTCGCGTAAAGATAACGCCCAGGTGCATTTACTTGTGGTTCGGTGCACAGCGCCCTCTGCCGGTCACGAGACAGCAACAATCCCAGAGGAGACTGATACAAATTTAGCGTCAATTGAATCTTAATTTGCCTATTTGTGTGTGTAAATATATATCTTTATATACACCTTTTATAATATTTTCAGGTCTGTTACTATTTTTATTTGACATTGGCTGGCCGTATTTAGCCTGAGGGCCCCACTTTTAATTTGAGGCGTTTCTACATTATCTAGTCAAATATAATGTATACATTTTTATATTTCACTTATCTGCATTTTTAATTTGAACAATCGATCAGGTTAATATTTGTTCAGAACATTTCAAGACTCTACATAAGAGTGTCAAATCCTTAAGTTTTTTTGTGTGGGATGGATTATGAAACCTTTAATCCTGTATAATCCCATGTCTTTAGGTTTTAATTGACAAACTGTCACAAAATATCTGCGTATAATCTGCATAAACGGTAAGTAAATGTGTACATTTTCAGTTTCAAAGGAATTTTTTTTTTACCTTTTGAGCATATTTGCTTTTCTTTTTAAAATTTTTACAAACCGAGATTGTTTATTCCAAGAACATCTATATATTGACTTTCTAATTTTGCATGTCTCCATTTAATTTGAGTGTTGTGGGATTAAAGTTTAAAGCTAACAAACAAAAGACAGAACGCACAATAAGTCACAGTTTTAATCGAGAATATTTTGCAATTAAACCAATAAAGATCCTATCAAAGTTGGCATCCATGACGTTTGATGACTGAAAAGCTTAGTTGTTGGTACCTTCTAGTGTTTCGTGTGAAGTGGCCGTTACAGATGTCTGTCCACGTGCTTGACCTCCATCCAACACAGAGAATGAAACCGGATAACCATGTGAGAAGCAAAATGTCAAAAATGCTACTCATGTAAAAAATGATGCTTCAACACCATTTCATTTAAATTAAAAAGGGAGAAGGGGAAAAAAATCAATTTATCTCCAACATTGCAGCACCACAGATGTTTGTGTGCGTTACTAAAGGCACAGCTGCATGAGTCAGAGCTAGAAGTGAGGTCTTCTCTGACGTCCGGTGTATTTGGTGTCGGCTCGCACCTCCCTGCAGGAAGGCAAAACACAGCAGAGTGAGAAGAGCCATCGGTGAGTGTTCCAGACTACAATACTAAAAATAAAAACTCATTTAAGAAAATGCTCCTACCGTCCCTGTCTTCTCCTCCTCTCCTTTTTCTCCAAGATCCAATCTCGACCCTTCTTCAGCGATTTCCCCTTCAGGTTTTTGAAACGGCATCTTTCCGAACACAAATAGAAGCGGATTAGTGGATTTTTGAAGGCACTGAATTCTGCAGCACGCGAGACAAGCAATTTATCATGTGACAAGGAGGAAAACCCACCTGACAGGGCTTCCAGTCAGGCAGGACAATGACCTTTGATAGATTTCTCTCAGCCTTTTGGCTTTGTGGCTGCAGGTATGACTGAACCTGCACCTCAGATGCCAAAGCTGTTCCTTCCCTAACATGTTAAGTCATATAATGTGAAACCTGATAAAAGTCTGTCACCACCTGACAAGAATGATTTGAATCCTATGTAATATTACTTCTACTTTTCAAGTACTATAGTTTTATTTGTTGGACAATGCATCCTGCTATTAAACCAAAAAAAGGCAACTTTATTACATCTTATTAAAATACACAAAAATGCAATTAAATCTACTTTTTTTTTTAATCACTATCACATAAATCAAGTTACTTGGAATAACCAGGGAACGGTTGCAGCAACAGAGTTTACACTTACATCATTTAACCTTAAGATTTCTCACCAAGACAGGAGCAGGTGTTAGTATGGGGTGTTGGAGCTCTCTGCATCATCCGTGTGTGTGTGTGTGTGTGTGTGTGCGTGCATGCATGCGCGCGCACGCTCTTCTAGCAGTGCGTCACTCTCTACCCTGACCAGACCAGTAATAAAGAGGGATCCTCTGAACAATCAGGAGGAGGAACCCCACGGGTTTGACTATTCATTGTGAAAGAAACGTCTTTCCACATCAGCACATTATTTCCAGAATGAATCCTGCACGAGTCCAAACAAACACACTGTCAGAGGCTTTTCGGCTGCTTCTCATCAGTTCTTAGTTGGTGGAAAGTAACTGACACCCCTGGACTTAAACTGTGAGCGCAGCACTCCTGAGATTTCAGCTGCTTGTGCAGATGATGATGCAACGTGCTTAGCAAGTTGTGATCAAAACTGCAAAGGCCTCGTTCATCTCAAATGAGCCTATAGACTTAGATTAAACCAGGCTTAGTAAAGACAAGATGACGCCGCCCATCAGAGTGCATTAAACCCGTGTCAACACATCCAGTGTCCGTCTACATCTTTACCTTTGTCCTGAGTACTGGACCTGGTTTGAAACCGTTTTATCGGATGTTTCTGATCCCAAACCCTGAAATAAAATAGATGGCATCAATGTTAATGCAGCTCATACAATAAGCAGAAATCAACAACATCGATGTATCGCTCCATGGCCTCTTACTTTGGGAAGAACACCTGTCACTCCAGCAAACAGACACAAGAAGAACCTGGAGACAAAAGTAAATCGGTGAGTCGCTCTGCAGTGTGTCGTGCTGGTTAAAAGATTAATGTCATCTTGTTCCAATCAGCAGCGTGTTGTTAGAACACTGCTACTCATTTCACAGTCTGTTAAGAAGGAATCAATTTGACTGCATGTCAAAATAAAAGCTCTGCTGAGTGAGGAACTAACTTTTTCGCCTTGCTGCTGTTCGGGTAGTCAACCACCATGCCTCCGCTGAAACCAGCCCTCATGGCCTGCGTCGTGATCAGCTCCAGCTTTTAAGAGGGGAGAGGAAGAATGAAAGTGGCCTTCACAACACAGAAAACACAATAATGGAGGCATATGATGGAGGCACATTGTTGTCACCTGCTCTGAATTCTCTGGATAAAGCTGAAAGATGGCTCGTGCACCTCTCGACTGAACGACAGAGAGCAAAGAGGTTGAGTCAAGGTCTCAAACACTCAAGATGATTTTTTCCCCCCTAACTTTTAGGTCACATGATTCTACCACACTGACAGAATATCTTACCAGAGAAGAATACAGAGTACTAAAGACGGTAAAGAGTCTTTTTGGAGGACTGTGTGACTTCTTGTCAGCATTACAGAGCCACTGCAGAGCAGAGATACTGGTAAGGAACAAAGCAAAAGGTGAATAAAAAAGTGACAGGAATCCAAAATCAACCTCAGGATGATTGCTGTCGTGCAAAACCTACGTAAAATTCCTCACCTGATGCAACCGTCAAAGGTGCCGGGGCGGAAAGGCATCCCTTGGCCCATGTCACCCACTAAAAGGTCTCCTTCAACTTCCCTCTCCAGCGCAACGTCTGACACAGACACAACATGCGTGATCATTGTTGCAGCAACTTACCAAAAAAAAAAAAAAAAAAAAAGCAAAATTTGAAAAATAGAAACCCCTGAGTTAATAAACCCCTTTGCTTAATTCAGTAAACTAAACTTAAAACGTATCACATTTTTTAAAAGAGTATTTTCAAAAGATGCCAGTTGTTTGTTATAATTAGCAGCTCTGATCATCTGTAAGTAACGTGACTGATTTTTGGAATGCGTGTATTGAAAAAGCTCAGATGACAAAGAAATAGAACGACTTGTGACCGAGGAACAGTCAGACTTCACGAGCACTTTCCTGCTAATGTGTTGAAAAATACATTCCTGTAGCTTTATTTTTTCAATTACTTCAATTCAATTAAAGAACTTGAAGAATCAAATCGTTCAGGCGGGAAAACTATGATGTTTGAGTTCAGTATGATAAGTTCCAAAAACTTGAAACAATTGTGTGGAATTTCAAGACCAGGACAGGCTATCATTTAAACTCTGACCCTAACTTATGTCACAGCTGATACACAGAAACACAACAATGTCACACTAACCCAACATTGCAGTGCTGATGTCAATTCCAATCCAGTGGTGTCCCTCCTCTGACAGATAATCTCCACTGAGCCCCGAGCCACACCTAAGAGACAAAGTCACCCTCTCATCACAAACACATCATTTTGAGTGTGAGCAGTCGTCTTCTATATTTCTGTAATGTTGCTTCAGTATTTAGGTTGTTTGTATCACCAGAAGTTAAAGTACATGTAAAATATTCAGATGAAAAGCAAAAGTCAGTGTTTGACTTATTGGATGACTGCTAGTAATTATTTTTACCACTGGTAAATATTGTGATTATATCCTCAACCAATTGTTTACAGCTTTTTTTTTTCAACCCATCCTCCATTACTGCACCAAGTTTGGCGAAAAGTAACCTGATGGTTCTTGCATAATCTAATAGACAGACGCAAGCACCTCCAGCAACAATCGTTACAGTTCTAGTGATGTATCCGCCAAGATGACATCACCTTAATAAGTCTAAACATTCTGCTCAGGTTAACTTTAGTTTTTGTATCTCACTAAGATTGTTAATAGTGGATAACAGCAGCTCCCGTAGAGTCCCTCGCTCACCCAACATCTAGCAGGAAGCACGACTGTCCCTCCGGCAGGTTTAGAAGCTCCACCGCTCTCTCCGACATCTGAGTCTGAATCTCGATCATTCGAGAGCTGGAAACAACAGAGCACCAACAGCGCTTAAACATGAGACTTTCTATGACAGAAAAAGCATATGTAGACAAAGATGAGCCAAACTACAGTTAGGTTTATCTGATATCAAGTCACATCCCATCATAAAGCAGAAGCTCTCCCAAGCTGCAGCTACACACAGTCACACATGCTGTTCTGCAGTTTCTCACTCAACTTAATTTGAAACCCATGATATGATTTGAACGTGCTTTATAAGCTCCAGAATTTATTTACATTTGTCTTTTGACTTGTTCACGTCAATAAATATTCATACTAGTTTCAAACTATGACAATGTCACAAAAAATTGAGTGGTGTTACGGTCAATGTTACCGTTCTCTTCTACGTTATGCTAATGTATTTCTGTTCATTATATCCTCACATGCCAAGGTTGCAAGTTCAGCAGCAAGAAAGAGAGACTAAATACCATATTACCATTTGATTGGAGCAGTGCTGCCACAAACACACAATCTTAGAGATGAGTAAATTAACTTAATGTAATAATAACAACTCTATCCGCACACAGGATCGTTTTTATTTAAATTAGAGCTCTTTCGCTGACAAAAAAGGAAGGAGGTTTCTTCTATCTAGTGTATTAAAAGGGAACTGGATTGTAGCAGGGGACAACAAAGTTAGTCTCACTATAAAACCCCGACTCACTTCTGAGAGTATTTCTTGGCCTCCTCTTCATTGTAAAACTGTAGAGATGAGAACACGTCAGATGAAACCAGGAAGTAACAGTTGAGTTGACATCAGTAAAAGTGTTTTTGTTGTTGTTTTAACAAAACTGACAAGACTTTTAAAGCTAGATAACGCTGCTGTTGTTAGCTCGGAAGCTACAAAGAGAGTAAACACCGACCACGTCCGGAGGAGCGGAGTGTTCAGGCCGCCGGCAGCTGGAGGACATCCTTCTCCCTGTGTGTGTGTGTGTGTGTGTCTGAGGAACTACCCTTAATGTCTAATTACAGCATTAAAACAAAAAACAACCCAGGAAAAATACTGTTGTACAAGTCGGAATACACATGTGACGGCAGCGGTGGGAGTGAGTGTCTTCTTCGTGATGCCACAAATGCAAACACACCGTCAATCGAGCGTAGGTCGCCACCTGCTGTTCATCCACGAAACAGTTTTTTTTTTGTTCAAGAATAATATTGCACTCAATTAAAAACATTAGGTATTAATCAGATATTGTGTATCATTATGAAAACAAACGTTGCTTTTCATATATATTGTTACAGAATTATTGTGAAATTTGAAAGCAGCTCAAGGAGAAATACTTCATTACATAACTGGTCAGATTGATTTATAGTCTTGTCAAGTCAAGTCAATTTTATTTCTGTAGCGCCAAATCACAACAAAAGTTATCTCGTGACACTTTACAAGTAGAGCAGGTCCAGTACCACACTTTTTCAATGAATTTACACCCAACAATTCTCCATGAGCAAGCACATCCTGCAACATCAGCGATGTAAACTTTCCTTTTAGCAGGCAGGAAAGTCAAGCAGATCCAGGCTCAGTGGGGACGGCCTTCTGCTTTGAGCGGTTGGGGAGAAAGAGAGCAGGAGAGTGAAAGTGATTTTTTTTTTTTTTGAAAATCAGTTTTACATATATGAACCTCAATATATTTTCAGTGGTGCACTACTTTGTATGAGTTAGAGGCCAACAATTCAAGCATAAATGCATCATTGTGTATGAATAAAAGGAATAATGGATAAAGATAAATGATAAATACCAATGGTTTTGATAGGTTTCAAGTAAGTCGAAAGAGAAACGTTATATTTAACATTAAACTGTTGAAATTGAAACTGACATATGAATATCTGAAGTTTTTTAAATGCTACTTTTCCAAAATAAATGTGGACTTCATTTTCCACGTAAATTAGGAAAAAAAAATAATAAAATAACAAAATTGGATCAAATAGAACAATATCATTCTCAAACACAATTTGATTGATTTTGTCTTCTCTGTTGTTGCCTTCGTTTTTCAGTAATTTATATTTTTCAGTCTCAGCAGAGGGAGTGACATAACGCTACATGTGAGCTTCTGCAACATGATTGGTCGGGCTGGATAAGTACTTCCTGTAAACATTGACGCTTATTGGCTCTTCGCAGTGTGACGTTACCGGATGTCAGCTCTTTCCTGGGCAGGTCAGTGTGAGCTAAAATGGCAGAGGTCGGGCAGAGGCTGGGCGCTGGAGTTTGCCGGTTAACGGCCCTCAGAAATAGCCAGAGTCGACCGGTTTACTCCGGTGAAAGTCCCGCATCTCTGCTAGGAAGCTGCACCTCCAGAGACCTTCGGACCTCAGAGGACTCGAACCTGAACGATGGGGAACTTCATCCAGAACGCAGAGCAACACGACGCAAATTATACAAACTTTTCAGAGAGAGGAGTCAACAGGTAAATGGGACTTTTCTTTGCACCACCTTTCTGGACCTGGATTCCTTTCGTGTTGTCGGATTTGTTCAAACCAGCGACAGCTTACTAGGTTACCATACAGCTATGAACCTGAAGAAGAAGATGCTGCCTGCCAGGATGACTTCCTGGACCAGGGGAGACGTTTCCATTGACCCTGATGCCTTCAGGCCCCCCCAGCAGCACCGAGCGTTCTGTATTGTCACCTTCATCCTGGCAGAGCAGCGGTCAGGTTCTGCACTCAGACGTCTGACTCTTGACCCTCCACACTCATTAACGACAAGAAGAAACTATAGCTGGAAGAGAGACGGTGAAGCTCCTCTGTACAGAAGCAGGACGGCCTACTATGACATTCTCAAAGTGACGCCCAGCGCCACACAGTCCCAGATCAAGGCAGCCTACTACAGGCAGTCCTTCATCCACCACCCTGATAAAAACCCAGGGAACCCTGACACCAACCTGCGCTTCTCTGAGATCAGTGAGGCCTACACGGTGCTGGGCAACATCAGTCTGAAGAGGAAGTACGACATGGGCATTTTGAGCCTGTTTGACATCCAAAATGCAGGGAAACCATCCTCCAAAGACGCCCTGAGCAGATCCACAACATCCCCTTATCAACAGAGCTCCAGACGGGTCTATCAAAGCAGGGGGAATGTCAAGTTTGATTTCGATGCCTTTTATCAGGCTCACTACGGACAGGAGCTAGAGAGAGAGAGGAAACTGCGAGCCAGGAGGCAGCAGCAGGAGGAATGGAGGCAGAACGCCTACAAGAGGAGAGAGAATAAAATTATTGAGATGATTGTGGCCCTGATGCTGACCTCTGCAGGCATCATTTTTCTAAATCTTAGGAAGATGTGAAACAGAAGAAGCAAGGTCCCTCTGGGTTAAGACTCTCAGGGAAGGACATGGGGGGGGGGGGGGTCACAACCTCGGACTGTTTTGCAACAGTTGCACAGTTTCCAATAATTGAGAGATTATTTTTAGGGGGTCCAGCTCACTTGGGCCCCTTCTTTTTCTCTCATAGGTCGGCTTTCACTGAATTAATCTACAAACTTGCCTGTTTTACCGACTGACCACATTAATGTAGTGAATTCCCAAACCTTAAGATTAAAAAAAATTGGTTCGAATAACTTAAAGTAGAAACGGAAATCATTTTTGAGGAATGAGATGATGAATTTCTCTAAGTGAGGAGCGCACGGCACATGATACTCTTCATGTCAGTCAGGTATCATCTGTCACACCATATGACTTCTTAGTATTTTCAGATTGATTATTCATATTCATATATAGCTGTCTTGATTAATCTTTACTCAGGTCTTGGCAGGTTTGTTTGTCAAACCTGAATATTTGTTTTGTCAGGACAGAGAAAGTAATATGTGAGTTGTTTTACTGACATTTTTCCGCAATTTCTTTAATATTTAAATTACCATCAGTTAACATTAACTGGTTAATAAAGAGGAGTGAAAAAGAGGATTTATCAACATATTTAATTTAAAACTGTTATACTTGAAAGTTTGTGATGGTTTCGCATCATGTTGCAATGCCTGAGAACAACCTGTAAACTTTAGTGTGAGTGATCAGTTTTGAAGACGTTATACATGCCAAATAATTCAACATTTACTCACAGTAGCTCTGTTACAAGCAACAATCTGAAGCCCAGTATCTGGGGGTTTTTTTTGGCAGCTGAAATGGGTTTTTAATCCCTCAAAAATGCTACCAGGGTGTAAAAAAGAAACCTTTAATGCTGAGCACTGCACATTTCCCCCTCCTCTCCCTCCATTTTGGCTCTGTCATGTAATAAAAAACTTGGAATTATTAAGACACCATATTTTACACCACTGGCTTCCAGGTACTGTACATACATGATGAAACTATGTATTAAAGATGTATGAAGCCAAAGTAATAAAACAGTTTTATGCTTTTTGTTTTTGTAGCGTAAGATTTGACCTGTAGAGGGGGCTGGCGTACATCACAGGGATGTCTGCCCACAGTTGGAGGGTCTCAGTTTGAGAGAATATTCATGCTGAAACTTCTGATCTGAGTTTGTTTCACCAGATGTAAAACACTCATCTGAACCCAAAATAAACAGATTCATGCTTCAAGTGTTTTAGGACTGCAGCAATATACTATTTAAAGGGTCCACCATGGTATCATCGTTGATGGACATCGCACGGTGTGAATGTGGTATGGAAGCCAAGAACAAAAGTGCACACAAGTGATTTTAATTTCCTTTTTTTTTATAATAGTAATTATTGCAATAGCTCAAGAAAACTACCTTTTTTTTGCAGGATAACCTAAAAACCCCAGCACCCTATCCAAACAGGGTGCTCAAGCACTTTGTTTTATTTGTCTGATGTTTAATGACGCAACCTGAACAACTGTACTCACCAAACGGAAGTCAAACCAGAAGGGAGGGAGTCACAAAACTGCAGCTCTCCACAAAGAACCAAAATCAATGAGATTACCGAAGTCTCGGAGGAAACAAGCAGAAATACAAATGAAAAGTGGAGTAAATGTGAACAGACGGAGCCCATATTATGTTGATTATCTCATTAACTTGAGAAAACTAAAGGACGCTTTGAGAAAAAGGCTGTTCTCTCAAGATAACTACTTAGAAATTAACTTGTCACAAGAGGATAAGCAGCCATTATCCAGAGATACTGGAATAATGACGCCCTGATCTGGCATTAACTGATTATGGCATTAAAAAAGTAATTACAAGCATGGTTGTTACATATTTTAAAGATACAGCCTCCTCACACATATTAAAGAAATACTGCAACGAAGATTAACACATTAAATCTCATCTGTGCATCTTTTTTTTCTTTCGACACACTTCCACTAGCAAAGTAGTTTCAACTTTCAATCATAATTATGGATTTGTTCAACCAAAAAACACTGGTTTCGCTGAAAAAAAGTACAATAGTTTGTTCACATTTTATTCACAGAAATATAAAGTAGTATGTCAAGTACATCACTTTGTACAAAATTGCACAGACTCTTCAAAACTCAGTCAGACAACAGAAAGTCAGCTTTTAAGAAGTGTTAAGAAAATAAAGGGGAGACACACGTGAGCAATTTGTGATATGTGAGATGGGCTCTTGCAACAAACGACTTCCACTGAGGATGTTTCATCATCAAGCAGAAGAATCAATTGTACATTAATAAGACTTGATATGAAAAATGTCATTTACAACGGCTGAGGGATAAACAGGTTTCAAAAATAGGATTCGAATTGGCACATGAACTGCTCCATCTGCTCCTCAACTGAACCTTCGCAGCTAGATGGCCATGCTCGAGAAGACAGACGTAGCTTCTTGATATGTTTGTTTTAGCTCAACAAAGGTTTTGCATATGTTTGCACACTGGTGGCTTGCTGGCAATTTGCAGAGTAAAAGGTGTCTAATTTTAGGTTTTGAAGTTGGTCTTCAATTCTGATTTATGTATTTGACCTTAATGTCCGTGTTATTTTTTTTTTTTGATAATCGGCACTAGCTGATTCCTGAGCTCATGAGGCCGATTAACAATCAGGCACATCTGTGGGAAGCCCAAAGTTTCACCATTCTACAGGGTGACTCACTCTAGCCCTTTTCCTTCCCACCAAAAGTGCAGGTTCTTGAGGTGGTGCTGTTGAAGATGTTCTGAACCTTGGTTGTGTGGATTGAACCAGCCTGCATTCTCTTCAATTTGTTGCTGAACCATCAACGAAGGGCGCTAAACAAGGAAGTCACAACCCTAGCAGAGCTGCTTCTGCACCTGCGTCCCAACTAGGGCTGTAGTGGTAAAACAAGACAGGTGTGTAAACAAAATAAATGTAGTCACCCGTATGTAGACTACATATCCAAGAGCGACTGGCTGAAAGAGATTCAAAAACTTGGCTGGTGACTTGATGCCACTGGGTGGGTCTCAGACCGCCGTCACCTGTGTTCATCACTCATGTATCATCACACAATGGAACAAGGAGGGAGACATGGTCAAAGGGGGTTAATGTCATCAACCAATCAATGTCAAAGAAAAACACTTTTTTTATTCTGCAGCGAACCTGATTTGGGGGGTTCAGAGAATTCTCCAAATGGTTTAATATAAGGTTCAATCAGGCCATGAAGCCCATTTCCTGTCTGTGAGAAAGGCAGATTTGTGTCTGCAGTCATTCAATAGAATAAATAAGTTTCTTTGTGCAACTTCTAACATCGGTCATTCAGTGACGGGTATGTTCACGCATTTTTGTTCTCTCTCAGAAACAAGGAGATGCTGCTATCTGCTGATAAATGCTGTTAAGTGCAAAAAGATTATTTATTTTTCATTCATAGGTTGTTTTTTGTATTTTTTTTAGTTTATATTTTTGGTATTTTCAAATTGTTGTATTTAAACAGATGCAGAAAGAAAGACGTAAAGAAAAAAAGGAAAAAAAGAAAGAAGAGTATTTGAGAGTCATTGGCTGCCCTGACGTCTCAGATGAAAAAACAAAAACATACCAGTTGACCCCTGATATATTTTACATTAAATGTTCTGTAATGTGAAAATGAGGTTTTAATATCTTGTTGAATTTTTACCTAAAAAGCTCAGCACTAAACAGACATGAAACATCTTTTTATTCAAGCATGGCCATCCTCTCACTGCCCACAACACTGCGGTCCAAGTTTGATGCACAAACAGTTCTTAATACTGTCCCCTTTCTAAAAAAACAATTCCTAAGTCCCTCCGATAAATGCTGGATTTGGTATAATAATATCTTCAAGGCATTACGTTAATGTGAACTCCTATATTAACAGCATATCTAATCTATAAGTTACTGAGCTTGAGTACTGGACCAGCACCAAACGGAGGGACCTCAAAAACCCTGTTTTAGAAACACTACTGTAGCACAGCGATCATTGAAAAATACTCTAACACACCACCACACACTCATAGAAATAACCCAGTATGACAGCAAAATAGGAGCCACTCTGACGTTTTCATTTGCCGTTCAACATTTTTAACAGTAACTAATGACCACCTGTATATACGTTGATACGTGTGAGAACAAAACCATTTCAGTATGTAGAGATATGCATGTGTGGTTTGACTGAAGCAGGAAACTGACAGTGATTTTTGGGGGCTGTGGGACCGATTATGCAAAACATCTGCATCCTCCTCCTCCTCCTCCTCCTCCTTGTAGCTTTCCTATCGCTACGGGCAACAGTCCGTTCAAGTCGGAGGTAATTGTCAGGCACTAAGACCTAACAAGACAGTACACATTTAAGAAAACATGTCTAACCCTAACACACCCATGATCGCTGTACTGATGCTAGTGTGGAGCCGACCCAGAGCGGGACTTTAAAAAGCAGCTTTAAAAACATGAACTGGATGCTCTCAGAGGCCTCAGAGAAGCTCTGAGGGGTGGGGTCTGCTCCATCAGGGTCATTTCTGTCTACAGGGTGGTGACACAGGCTCTGCTCCCAGGGAACTGTGGGTAAGGTTGAACAGGAAGTGGTCAAAGGAGAAGAATAGAAACCATGTGACTCGCTCTCACTGCCTACACTCATCTTCACAGCTGCATTTCCTACATTCCATTTTGTGTCTACTTTTTTACTTCTTCTGCAGCTTCTTTGTTAAATGACACACACCTTATTATGCCTGGATAGTTGGAGCCGCAGAGCCTGAGGGATGAAAACACAGCTTAGTGTGATCTCAAAATCAGAGAAACGGGAAATCACCTTGAACCAAACAAACAGAACAATGTGTGATCCAGTGATTTGGACCACATTCACGAACAGAACATCTTTTTTCTCATTTTCAACTTTCAGCCTATTATATAATCAGAGCGTACAACTTATGCCTGCCTGGGGTGGTTTAGTAGAAAGAGTACTGGTTCTCTATAGCTCGGGCCCTGCGAGTCCCATCAGCGTCATGGTAGTCCTCAGATGCACCACTAGAGGCCTCCAGTAGGCGTTCAGAGCTGTTGCTCCTGCTCTGTAACCCTCCTCCGGTGCCCGGATCACTGCGGGAGAGAGAGGGAAGGGCAGTGGGTGAGGAGGAGGTGCTTGAGGAGAGAGGGGCATCGGGAGGAGGCCCTGCAGAGGTCGTGATCCCAGGAGGGTGGAGAGCTGGCTGGGCTGAATCTGTCCGGCAACCTGCTTCCCTGGGAGGGGTGAGGACTGGAGGCACGGTCACATCTGTAGCAGAGTGAGGGAGGGTTTTGTGGGATTAGTTGAATACAAGACACATCAATAGTCATAGCTGTATCTGTGCTGCTGACAATGGTTCACTAGTTGAGTCCAGAGCAAAAGGCTCTTTCATAGCAGCATGTAAACACAGGCAGTGAGGGCTCCCTCTATTATCCTTTCTCTAGGTGGGCAATAACTCTGACGACACTGGTGCCAAAGACACGCCTGACCAGTGTATCAATAAAGCCTTTTACACCCTGAATCAAACCCCCACTCTATGTGAGTGCGTGCATGGGAGTGAGTGTGTGTAGGTTCAGCATTTGGGGAAACAGGAGGCCTCTTTATGACCACCAGGGACGGTTGGGGCCGGAGTCTCGGCCTGCATGCAAAACTCCTGTGGTATAATCGCCCCCTCACTCTCCTGTACAGGAGGGCATTCATCCCATACCAGAAGAGCAGAGGGCAGGAATCATGTTGGGGGTGGGGGTGGGGGGGTCCAGTTAATATCGTTTCTGCTTCCTCTTTTCATAAAGACAAACCTATCCATCGACACAACCAAGTTTCCAGAGGTTTCAAATCAAACCTCCATTATCTTCGGAAAAATGGAGGGGCTGTCTAAAGTTGGGATGGTACTTGGAATCAGTCTTTACTAACACTGAGAGTAATGTTACAATGACGTATACTTTTAAGAAGTACACGCCTCCTTTTTTCATTCTTAGTCATACTTATCCATTATGTTAGGGAAAATAATGCAAAAGTATTTTAATCAGTAACATCACTCGATACAGACGGTAGTTTTGTAAAATAACTTTATAACTTTCGAATGATATTATCTAGCATTATCTAATATATTACATTTTGTATTTAACTTGACCAAGACTGGTCAATATCTTATTGCTAATCAATGAAACCCCAAACTAAACACCATGTTTTTTTAGGAATATTTGGAGTTCCAGCAGTTACCTTGGCTTAGCTGTGGCCACATGGACTGCAATGAATGATATACAGCTACTGAATATACAGGAGCTTCAAAATCATAAAATCAGTGAACTGAAGATCATTTAGAAAGCTGCTTGCACACAGGGAGGTGGCAACGACACACTTTTATACATTCAGGTTTATGGGACTTCACATTTTAGCCTGTTTAGAACCAATTAAAGGACAACCCTTTGCCAGAAGCCAGGCTTGAAACAGGAACTTTTACATCCTCAACTGAGCACTCTCCCAGCTGAGCTATTTCAGCTCAAAATTTAACTTACACCATACATACTCAGGCTTCCTGTTCTCTTCTCCAGCCCACAACATGCGGGATTCAAGTTGGGATTTTCTCTCATACTGAGCAACTCTCTGTGGAGGTAATATGAAGTCTTGGTAGTGTCTTTGAACCCAACTACGCCAAAATACTGCATTTGTAGAAAGAGGCCTTCAGATCTTAAGTCTAAAACAAGCCGGTCAAGTCAGACAATTCAAGTCAGACAATTCTATGTTGTAGCAGAGACGCAAGAGAGCGAACACTCCCCATCCCACAATGCCTTGTCTTGTGAGAAACTGATGATTTACATTTGCTGGCAATATTTGCTTCGAGCAAATGCCAAAATTTTCATGAAATACCGGTCTAATATTGGATACAAGGTTTATTTGCCAATTGCTACGGTATATTGTAAGCAGTAAATTGGAAAAATAGGAAGCACTGAAACACCCTGTCCTATAAAATACAACTTAACTATAGTACATAACAGGGGCCAGAAGACCAAACTGATAGTGCTGGCATCAATTATCTAAAAGAGTAAAGTAAATCATCTACTAAATAATTTGCCTTAGCAGAAAAACATCCTCTGCACTTCTGTGTGTGAGTTGCTTTATACATCTACACTGTTGGAAGCCTTTGTGAGCATTTGCATTCGTTGGTGTGTCATGTTCCAGTTACACCACTGACATACTGGCAGGTGGGTGATGCTGGGGGGGAACCTACTGCAATGTGTTGGATTTCTTTGCATACTTCAAAGGGTCATATTCTGTGTCATGCATTTAGAGATTTGCATATCAGGTAATGCAGAATGCAATTAAACACACAATCCTTTAGAAATGGCTGGATTTGCACAGAGGTTAGAGGTAATCAGGTACTTTTTTACAGTTTCATGGTATTATTTATAATCAGAGTCGATTAAACACAAACCCTGCCGAAACCCGGGGTTGAACCAGGGACCTTTAGATCTTCAGTCTAACGCTCTCCCAACTGAGCTATTTCGGCACACAAAGTACATCCAGATACATACATATAGAGATACCATATATACAATCCTATTTTCGTCTGATAGGACTGTGTCCTCTGTCCCACAGAGGACAAAGCATAACTCTGCCCCAATTGTTCCCAGCGTCCTACTGAAGGTCACTTGGATGGTCCATTGTCTGTCTAAACCAGGTTTCATGTCCCATGTTCAGTCCATAACCCTATGCTTTGCTCAGTGAATGACTGCTAGCTTTATGTTTGATGAGCCCCAACACCAGCAGACTGACACCCAAATATGATGCTGATCGATCCGTAAACTCTAGAGTGACTGAATGGCATACTTTATGATGGGATGGCTCTGCTGGTGGTAATTATGGGCTTTCAAAATCATTTACAAATCGCGGTTAAAAAGTACATATTGAGCATATAAAAGGATTAAGGTTCGGTTAGTTTCACCTTACCTCCTGGAATGAATTTGACATGAGAGTAGTATGTGAGTAGAACGAAAACCCACAAAGTCCAGCGTTTATAAGCAAAGATTCATTTATTACAGCAATTTTGAAGCCTGCAGGAAAATCTAAGTATTGCATATAGTGGTCAGTGAAGATAAGTTACTTTTTATGATACCAGTTAATGGTGCATCAAATATGAATGCAGTTAGGAAACATTTAAGAATAAATACTGCCGAAACCCGGGATTGAACCAGGGACCTTTAGATCTTCAGTCTAACGCTCTCCCAACTGAGCTATTTCGGCCCATGACAGGGAGACGACAGTAAAACGACACTACATAAAAAAATAAAAGTGGCTGATAAGGTGGCTTTATCAGCTGATTTGTGTGTGGCTGTTTCTAGTAGATGTTTACCTGTAGTAGAGCTTCTCTGAACTTGTACATAGGAGCGTAATGTAATGTCTGCTGAGCCTCCAGATTCAAGTGGGATGGGGTGAGCGTGGAAGTGTCTCAACATGTCCGACACTGTGTGGAACCACAAGTGGTGGACGTGGCACTGCCCGTTGTCATTCACAGACAAACGCAAATGCTGAGAGGGAGAAACCAAGACAGGGAATATGAGGGTGCAGCTCAGTGAACATTTGAGACGGATAGACTGAGACAGAGGTCAGGACATGATCAGAGAGCCGTCTCGCTGTGGAAGCAGCAACGCAGAATGCCAGAGCTGACGCCAGAGGAAGAGGCGGTAGCTCACACTTCCTCACCACTGCTAGCCGGCAGGATGTGATGTGCAGGAATCATGTTACATAAGAGGACACAAATGTTGAAATTACTGCATCTTTTCCAGAGCCTGAACAACTTGGTGCTGCAAAATGTCATGGGAACAAATCCGAGCCTCCCGCAGAGCAAAGAAGTATTATATAAAAGCTTCTCAAATGCGGGGATTTCCAGCTTTTCTTCATTTTTTCTCACTCCAAATTCAATAACTGTTGGTACATTTCTTTTGGGTGATTGAGTTTAGATGGGAAACCATATTCTTGTTATGATCAGGTTTTTGGAGTACCCCTGTTATGAGCTGCATGTGTAAACATCATAATCTGCCTTTTTAGCTCTCTGATTACTCTCTGCTGGCAAAGAAATTAAGTGATGATGAATCAAGGCATAAAAAAATATCAGAGACATCGATACTGTTGGAATTAGAGGTGAATGAAATAGATGTGAATATTCATCACAATATTGTATGGTAGTTTATAGTACAGTGCAGTACAAAATGTCTGTAAAATTGCAAACACCAATACTCTCACTATCCATAATGTAGGCAAAAACGAGTTGTCTCACCTTGGCTTTGCCCTGGAAGTTGAAGGTGAGGACATACTCGCCCGGCCGAGTCTCACTTTGACGGATCACGAAGAGCCCATGACTCCTGGCGCCGCCTGCAAGCACCAGCTGAGCCGCACGTACTCGGGAAAGCGTCCCATGGAACCATGGGTAACCAGCTAAGCTGGCGTCACCTTCTGAGTCTTTTGCTCCTTCACTTCCACCTGAGCGGATTCATGCACATGAGTGTTTCCTTTTTCTCAATCTGTAATTTTGAGGGCTGACTGCTTTGACAGAAAGTTATTACCTGCTGCAGGGTTGGAGCCCTGGGCCTCTGGTGACTGCAGGAAGCGCTCTAAAGGCATGTGGGATGGGTGCTGGGTGAAGGGGGGTTCCCTGCAACGGACTGAGGGGGCACTGTAATGCTCTGCTGCTGTAGGGCATGACCGCTCAGGGGCACGATAGACACCTAATCAGAATTTTTTCCACATGTAAACACATTCATAAGGATCAAAATGTCTGAATGTTATATAACATAAAGCGATTTTGGGGAAAGGTTTACTCACCCTCAGACAGCAGCTCACAGCTGCAAGAGGCCACCATGGAGCAATCTTTGGAGGCCTGACCATGAGGACATGACGCCAGCTCAATGTCATCACCACTGTCACTGTACACAAGAAGGCGGGTCAGGAGAACCGAGAACATATACATACACACACAAGAGCAAACAAACATACCACGTCCTAACACACAACTCACATTCACATCCTACAAACACAAATAATGTTTCTGTTTATGTCCTGAGCTGCACCGACAAATGTCCACTAACTCAGGAAACTGACTGGGGAGGAATGTTGGTGGTGGTGTGTGTGTGTGTGTGTGTGTGTGCGCGTGTGTTTGTGTGCGTGCGCACATGTGAGTGCATGTGTGTGTGACTGAGGGTGCAAGCTTGACTATGTTTGTGTTATAGAAGCCTGTCAAAAACTCCCCTAATTGGATGATTAATGACTGTGTGTGTGAGTGTGTGTGTATCCGTCTTCTTCCACCCCTTCACATCCACTCATTCCCACTCTCCCCATCCCTCTGTCCCTTTCATCCCTCCATCTTCAGCCAACAGCAAATATTTATCTGGTGGTTTACCCAGGGTCTATGCAGTCCTGAATGTCAGCAACCCAAGAGTTTTTCTGCAGCGAGTCGATGGTTTCCAGGATGTACTCACCCCCATTTTCCACCTGTGGAACGAGCCAAACATTGAACTCACACACTGAGCTCTGTTCGAGGGACCACATCAGTGTACAGAGGGGGGAAAATCCACCGCTAACTCAGCACAGCGTTTAGCTTATTTTTCAACAACCAGCTTTAAAAAAAAGTTTTAACGTAAAAATACATAGATTATTTGTTAAAGGGGATTGTTGCTGCTCAGATGTGCAGCTTTCTCATGTGGTAGTTGCTCTCACCTTTAGAACAAAGGTATTGTCTTTGTCGGGCATCTCCAGCGGCATGGTGGTCCTCACCTCCACGATGGCAGACAGCGGGATGCTCACCTTAGGCTTTGAGGACTGAATATGAAAACACATATGAAAGCGTATGTAAAAACACACTAGTGGCAGCATGAGTAAGCGGTCCACAATCACCAATGGAGGAAGTTGTAACTATGGTCTATTATATCTTTATTATGTAATGTTCCTGCAATCTCTGGAGGACATTCATTATTTCTCGGGTAGTTGCGGTAATGTAATGATCATCAAAGTTTTGAGAATTCAATAAAGACAATAAAGACTTGATCAAAATATGATCAGGAGTACCCAACTTATGATGTGGAAACTTTTGCATCATATTTTATTCTTCATAATTGAATAAACTACCATTACACCTCATCTGGTCTTTTACTGAATAATCTAATAAGCTGGATATGAAGCGCTAAAATCCTGTATCTAGTGGTTAAAAGGTGGCAAATTGATAGTTTATGTTAAATGGATCTTTGGCATGGGAATCATTTTCGCTTTAACAAGCTCGTACCGGGGCGGCACGGTGGTGTAGTGGTTATCACTGTCACCTCACAACAAGAAGATTCCACTTTCAAGCCCCGGTTTGAGCACGGGGTCTGTCTGTCTGTGTGGAGTCTGCATGTTCTCCCTGTACCTGTGTGGGTTCTCTCCAGGTACTCTTGCTTCCTCCCACAGTCCAAAGACACGCAAGAGGGGACTAGGTTTATTTCTTAGCTTCAGTTCCATAATAATCTGTTTCATATCAGTGGAATGTAAATTGACTGGTAAATTAAGCATGCAAGAAAAGTTAGCATTTCCTTACAATATGAGCGGATACTCCAACTTTCTGCTCATGCACTGCCGAGAGATTGGTTTTGATCTGGTTCCAATACACATCTGCTCAAACTGATAGTCATTTCATAACCAACCTTGCTGCATATTGTCACTGTTATTAAAATTACTGTTGGAATTATCTTTAAGGTTACATCATGTAGCTGAAGTAAACCACACATTACTTCTTAACAGCATTTCAAAGCTATTTATTTGACCTGTGTGTATGGCTCAGTATGTGTTTCATGTTATCTCAGGGCAGGTTTATGGTCTGTTGCAAGCTAGGGAACAGAATCTGGATTGGCACCATCATCTCTACATAGCTGATCCGTATCCAGTGGTTATCTGCAGTAGATTCCTGTGTTCCCATTTGTAATGCTACACATATTGCACAGTTAGAAAATCACTTCTAAACAGATCAGAAATCACAAATTTAAATGATCTTGTTCTGCAAGGTGCTACCAAGAAACAAGAAACACGCACGAAAATGCGCCACTCCCTGGGAAGTAGTATAATTTAGTGCAAGTACCACCTGGTAATTATGAGGGCTCCAAAACTGAAATACCTCCCTCATTATATCCTGTAGGAAGCAACATTTAAAAGTTAAACTTCATATTTTACCATTAAAAAATCCCTATTTAGAGCTTTAAATTAGTAGTGTAGTTATAAACATTACCAACCCCCCGGTCTGTAGTTTCAGCTGCACCAAACTCTCACGACCTTCAAATTGTCCCTGCCATGATAATTACGAGCCAACAGCAGCCTGAGTTAACGGTACAGCCGTAGTAGCAGCGAGCCACACCCACTGTCTCCAGGCTTGAGACTTAACAGTTCCCTTCCAACGTGATATGGCGACGTTAAGAGAAAAGGTCACTCTCTCAGTTCTCACTGTGTTTCTCAGCAATTATTCCTGCTGACTGACTGTAACCAACATTAAACAGAAAGAGTTTACAAGATGTGATCACGGAAAACAGCCTGACCTCAGTCTGGCCTCTGCAGTAAATTGGATCCAAACGATAATTCTAACAGATCCAATGAGTGTGTTTAAGTCCGTAAGCTGTGTGTGTGTGTGTGTGTGTGTGTGCGCGCGTGCGTGCATGCGTGCGTTTTAAGCAAGAAGGAAGCTGACTGATGGTCTGGCAGGGGTTTATCAGTAGATCTGTCTGGAGTAACACCGTTCTCATCTTGATCTGCCCGTGCAACTGGCTGCCTTCCACACCCACAATTTCTTTCTGAGGATCGGATGTCAAAAACCACTTCAGTGTTCCAACATTTCCGGCACCTCTTCAGAGGAAACGCGCTCTCAGTGGACATTGTCATTGGAAATGGGAGGTTGAACCACTGTTGCCCAATACCCGGTATTGGAGCGCACCACACAGCATGCAGTCACATAGGAAATTAGGTCTGTAGAAAGTGAAAGCTAAAAAAGAAAAAAAAAGAAAAATTCTTCTTTTAAAAGGTTAACTGATAAATAACAGACGTTCTATTTTGTGGTGAACTTTCCTTTTGATTATTAAAAAAAACAATGTCATATTATCCAGGTGATAACAAAAGTTTTGTTTTACGTTTCCTTCTTGGCACTCTGGTTGTTGTGGTAAATTTGTCAGCAAACACTTCTCTAATTACACACTGATAATCTAAGATGGTACAACATCAACTTTAATTACCTCCACCGAAGAGGGATTAAGTGATCAGTGTCGTTTGTTGGTTTGTTTGTCTGTTTGTCTGTCGGTCCATCTGTCCGTCAGCAGGATTATGCAAAAGCTGCCAGTCTGATTTTAACCAAATTTGTAACATGGACCAAGGAAGGAGCCCCTTTATGGTCCGCACAAGTCTGAACATAATAACAATAATAATACTTATGGATATACGCAGTTAGTTAAATACATTTAATCTGGTGCTCATTGTTAAAAAAACACAACATGCAGGTCTCCTGGCAACCTGTCCGGGACGTGCCATCTTGTCTCAGTGTCAGCTGGGATTAGCCCAAGCGCCTGGGACCCCCTGCTGGATAAGAAGTGCAGATCAGATGTTTTCAAATTGTGAAGCGGGACCCTCAGGGGGTCTCCAGACTGTTGTATAACAGCCAAGATACACGTAATGCGATTTGGGTAAACATATGGTTAAATGATACAGTACTTTAAAAGGAATTTTACTTGTTTTTCTGCTTTACAAAAGTCAAAAACTAATAAATGACTCAGGACAGGCTGCTCGTGTATTTGGTGAACTCGAAACTGATGTTAAAAGCAATAATAGGCTAGGTTGTCTTACATCTTTCCTATCTATGAGATAAAATAAAATAATGATCATATGGAGGAGCCCCAAAACTAAACTATTAATAATATCATAATAATGATAATTAATAATAATAATCTAAAGGAGAGCCCAGCACAAACACTGCTGGTATGGATAATTGATGGATGGAACTTTAAGCCTTGGTGGAGGTTTGCAGTCTCTCTTCTTGCCTTGTGTTTTTTTTGCCACCCAACCAGTCAGCTACCACTTTTAGCTCTGGTTCTAAAAACTCCAGAGGGAAATATGTGAAATTGCCTGGTGTTTCTTATGTGTGTATGAGCTGAAAACAGATGTATCTATAGTCACTAAAAATATAAACAGATCAACACGAGTTTGTGTGCTGAATATCAGTATGACGATTAAACAGCAGAAATATTGAACTGGTCGTATGAAAGGGAACTCGTACGGTAAAATGTACGGTTTTATCAAACAATACCATCAGAAATAAAAAGGAAAATATAGTTTCATACATACAAGGCCTTTGTATTTCTAAGCAATTTTGGAATTCTGTTGTTTGTTTATTTACATAAAGCAGTTCGTCATAATTAAGCTGGGAGTTGGTCATCTGACGGCCTGCTGCTGTGTCATAATGCAGGCTGTTAGTGTGCTGCAGTGTCGCTGCCACAGATTGATGGCCTGACAGGGACGGAGCCACAGCCGGTCAGCCAGGAGCCGGCAGGAAAGACATTTTATGAGTCAGTTTATCTTTCAGACACTGTTGACTCGGCACTGTTATACTTTGTAAGCTCTGAATATACAGCAGCGATAAAAGCACTTATAGAAGCTGCAGGGCAGGCCTGTCTCTAGATGTGTCTGTGTTTAATTAATATGTCATCAAGGCTGCTCGTTTCTCTCCTCTCATCTCATCTCAGCCTCGTCCATGGGTGATAATAATTTCCCCACGTGTGGACGTTAATAGAACATAACAGATGAAACTGCTGAGGCACAATTATTAAGTTTCATGTTATATGCCCCCCTTGCGGCCCTCGTGAGTTTGAATGAGTCATCGAACTATTTCGGTTCCTCTTCTGTTTTGTCACCGCTGCTCGTTTGCAAAAAAAAAAAGAGAAGCAATCAATATTTTTCTTTCTTTTTGTTTTTGCAATTGAAAGGGAAACTCTGCTATCTGTTTCTGGACAGCAGTTTCCTCCCTCATACACTGTCGCCAGACTTCCACCAGCTACGCCTCCCACCTGTCCCCCCCCTTTGCAGCCTTATCCCTGCATTCCCACCAGCCATGATCAAAGGCCAGTGGAAGATTTACACACACTCAGCTGCATAGCCACATGGACTTCTTAAGGTCAGGAGCAATGATCTGGAAATCCCACATACACTAACATGAGGCGTGGCGGTAGTGTGTGTGTGTGTGTGTGTGTGTGTGTGTGTGTGTGTGTGTGTGTGTGTGTGTGTGTGTGTTATCAAGCTCAATTCATGTCCTAAGTGATGGTTGTCCGAGTTATTTCCATTAAAAATTGACACTTTGGTACTTTCTTCAATTAATCTTTAAATCCAGTCTCATGACGAACCAGGAATTCACTTGGTCTACAAAAACTCCCTCACCACTCAGATGAAACATTTAACTGGTTTCCTATGGCTTTTTACCAAACACACCACCAAATGAGTTAAATCATATTAGGGCTGTTCAATAAAAGTTAGAAAACAATAAACTACAATATTTCATTTCACGATACTGTATCAATATTCCAGTCCCTGGCATTGTTACTTTATCACAGTTTATTGTGATTTATCCTGACCACCTCATACTACGGCAGCTACATTTATAGTGTGTTCAGTAGCACAGCAAGTTCCTTTTCAGGTCAGATGTGATTTCCACTGTATGATAGTGCTCTCAGAATGTATCACAGTATCATGGAGCCACACTTCAACCACATTTCTCAGCAAAACCTGACCGTTCCAGTTTTTAATTTTTTTACCTTCCACTAATTAAAAACTAATTGGGAGCATCAAAAATCCCCAAATGAGATCTAAAGACAAACTTTAACTTAAAATGAACTATTGCTGGGCCCATTGTTTTAGGGGAAGAGCCATCATTTGTGGGACATCACAAAACCTCTCTGACTGTTTTACACTACAGTGAAATGGTTTTAGGTTAATTTTCTCTGATCGCTTGTGTACCTTGGGTGGTACGTAGAACTCCAGCAGGAATCTCTCCCCTCCTTCCTCCCTCTTGGTCTTCCTCAGCAGCAGGCGACACTTCTGCCACTGTGCGGCACCCATACAGTTTGTGTCATCAGCCACCATATACCTCAGTGCTCCTTCCCTCTGGATTTCCAGCATCTCTGCCTTGTGGCCCTGGGAACCTCTGGGAAGCCGCAACTTTTGGGACCACTTCTCTCCCACAGCTGTCTCCCCTCCTCCCCCATTTGCTTTTCTGGCTCCAGGTGGAGCATCAGGTTCAGGGGAGGCCCGTCGATGCCACATCTCCTTCACACCATCAACCACACATAAGCTCATGTTCCGCAGGGAGAAGCCCTTCTTAAAGCGAGCTTTGGGGTGGCTTACTGACACATCCTCTGAGCTGCGGGACTGTCCAAGAGCAGACACCTTGTGGGCTGGCTGGGGGCCTCGGGATGCAGCAGTGGCACTGCTTCCTCCATCTATCCCTCCCCCTCCACTGTCCATACTGTCCAGGGACTCACTTGAAGCCCCAGTGTCCTTGCGTCTCTGGTAGAGGTCGTGACCATAAGACAAGGGGCAGCCCTGGATTCCTAGGAAAGGAACGATGCTGTACTTCGGTGCTGGGTTGAACCCGTCTTCCCCGGGTGAGGATGCTTGGTTCTCCCGGGCCTGGGTTAGTGCCGCAGAGAAACACTCCAGGAAGTGGTGGGCAAAGTGCTGTGAGAAGCTGACATCAGCACCAGGTGAGTCGTAGCAGGGGTTCTCTGACAGGAAGCGCTGGAACTTGTCAGCAAAGTCTGCAGCCGAGGCTCTAGCATGGAGCTCGCAGAACTCTCGCCAGTCAGGCAGTGGGCATGAGGAGGAAAGCTCCGGGCTACCGGGCACCACCGCTCCGTTCATCACTAGGCCATGCCAACCCACCGAGGAGAGGCTGGAGAGGAGAGAAGAGCACAGTGTTAGCACTGATGAAAGCGAAATATTGCAGTATTTATACACATCCTAGCTTTAGGTCAGAAGCACAACAAAACAGCCTGCATGTGTGATGGTGCAACATATAAAAGACAGCTAAAACAGCTAGCGTTTGTCATTATAATATTATTCATATCACGAAAGGCAGGCTGGCAGCTCTGACAGGCTGTCCACTGAAGCTTCCGGAGAAAGGCGATGCTCACAGTGACAACGCTAATTGTTAACATGCTAATATGGACTAAACTAAAGACAACATCGAGGTGAAGCTGATGGATGAGCATAACGAACTGGGGAAAATTCAGACCAGATAATTTCATTGTAATCCAGTCAACAGTTGTTGAGGTTTTATCTTTCAAACTGTCCTCGTTGTTGCTCCACCACCTCTACGGACAACCACATGCTTCCAACGTCATGCGGGGAGTCATCATTCACAACTTTTCACCTGACAGCGAGGAGGACGTAGTAAATGTGAGGATCATCATCCAGTATTTCCCCGGTTTTCCTCCCCCAAACAGGCGCCCTGAAATGAGCAGAGGAGGCACCTGTGCAGCGACCAGGCCGTATACCCTCATCTACAGACACTGTGTTTGTGGGGATGGCCAAGGTCCAAACAATGAGATATTTCAGCATGTACTCACATTTGTTGTCGTCTTTATCTCTGCTCATTTCTTTTAATCCTCCTGCTGCTTTCAAAGTTAAATAAATGCATCCCTTCTTGACACACTTGAAGAATTCATTTTGATGATGACTCAATAACAGATCAATTGGAAATCAAAGGGATCTTGCACACTCATGAGCTTTACACTGAGATGATCTTTGACAGACTCTTGGATCATCTGAATTATCTGAGCGTGCGTTCTGTCAGAGCAGGTTAACAGCAATTTGGATTTTACCCAAACTGACTGGCTGACTGATATCTCATCTCACTGTTGTTTTTCTAAATAAAGAGGTTTTTTTTTTTCAGAGTATTACTCAATGGCTCACTACGACTCCGCACTGGCTCCAACTCTGGACCACATCAGAGCCGGGCATTGCCAAACCACATCACATCAGTGATAAAACTCCTCAGTCTGGCCTGCAGTGGGGGTATAACAGTGTCATTTCAACATTGTGTCAGTAGCAAGAACCAAAGCCAGTTTTTGACCCCCTTCTCTCTTTCAACACATCAGTGACTAATCCAGCTGCAGATCATCAACAGTGACACATGCTGATTTGATTGTTCTTGACTGTAAATCACGCACATTAAAGGAGATCGTCTGAGTGGGCAGTCTAGGCGACAAACGTACTGGGATAGTCAACACCACCACCCGCTGTGAAAGCATATTCTCAGAGCTGCTGGGCTCCTCTTAGCAGTTCAATATGTGCTCAAATGTTTGCTTCTGAAATTGCATGCATACACACATGAGAAAACACTGCAGGGTTTCCTGGAATTTCTCCTGAAAAAAAGAGCTTTATTGTCATTTTCAAAAGCAGCAGAGTAGGTTGTCTTTTCAAAAAGGATTAGTGCAAAACTCTCCGGCCTCCGCTGGAATTAAGTCTGACATACAACTACAAGCCAATCTCTCTCTCTTTTTTTTTTTTTTTTACTTTTTATTTCACTCTCTCACTTGAAAAAAAAGAACCACAGATCTGAAACAAACAATAAGCCAGATCAAAGGAAGGAAATCACAGCACACACAAGTCTCGGCTTTTTGAAGGAGTATCTCTTCAGCACATCTCTTAAAAAACCCTTAAGACGCTGAGACCCGGAGTCAGAATTTCAGAGGAATGCGGTGATGGATAGAGACACTAAAGTAAATGAGTGGGTGAGATTAGAGAATAATAACAGCAGAAAAGGAAATGTTTCTCTTATCTTTGTCCCTGTGGGATTTCAAATGCAAATATTGTGGCCATTTTAGCAGAGTCCTGCATCATGCGGCTGTGTTAGTTCACATGCTGTGCAGAAGTGGGTGGTCGGGGGTCTCGGTATGGGCTGTTTTGATTGGATGCATGACATTTCTGCTTGGGTTATCAGAACAGTGGAAGAACATAAACAAGCCATGCTGTGTTGTTGTTTTGTTCAACTTTGAACACCCGTGCAGACTCTTAACCAAAGCTTTGCTTTAACCTGAAATGATAAAAAAAAATGCAACTTTCCAGCTTTCACAGAAAAGCGATTTGAGAGGTTTTATTTTGTGTGTTTATCCACAAATCAGTGGAAAAGTAAGATGAAAGATGCTGTGATGCGTCGCCACAAAAAGATGCAAACAAACATTAGTGCGTTCCAGGTGTGCACACACACACTGAACGCCTCCTGAGATCCGATCACTGAAACCGCATTCTGAGGTGGTCTGGGCCACACGTGGCCACATTCTTTCAAAAGAGTTTCCCAAATGAGTCCCGGGCCACAGTGAAAGTTCGCCTCATCACGGTGTCCTTAATTTAAGCAGACACACCATTTATGAGCGCGTGACCTGCAGCATATTATTACAATGTACAATGATGTGAAAAGCTCATAGAGAGAGAAAGATTATTATGGCTGAAGCAAACAACTTTGATGGGTTGTTTTTTTAGCAACAAGCACTGTTGAGATTTATCTCTTCTGCCATTAATTTCTGACTGATAAACACGAGAAAAGTACCACTGTCTGTTATGAAAGAGCTAATGCCCATCAGCTGATCTCTCCCTCTCACTCTTTCTCTCCCCTTCTCTCTACTCAAATGCCAGACATCATCCAAAACCAGACAGTAATTCCTTTTGTATTAAAAGGTCAGATATAGACGAGATTTGATGTGTTGATCGACACCATCCACGGCAAAAAAGACCCCCAAAAAACATGATTCATGAAATTTGAGGGACATTCTTCCCTGCGCGCTGCTTGTATTAAAGTGAGATCCAATCACAGAAGTTGTCTGTTTTTAAAACCAAGAGTGGACACACTCGGCACACCTGCAGCACACAGGGCCTACAGGCATAGTAAACTGTACTTTATAAATCGATTGTAAAAGGGTGCTCATCCTGGTTGAGGAAGACCCATTTAAGTACTTATGAATGCTCTGTTGGGTATCAATTAAGCCAAGTAGTAGTACAACATACAACCCTTTTAATAGAAAGTGATCCCAAAGCTGATGAATGACTGGATGTAAAGGTACAAGCTCTTTCCTCTGTCAAGCGTAATCTTCATTCATGAATCCGTCAATTCATTCATCCCTCCATTCATTCAAGCCTCACATGGTGTGTAAATTAAACTGCTAATCCACAAGTGTTGTTGTAAAGTGTGTGTTGCTGCTGCCTGCGAGGAAGTCAATACCCATTCAGCGATTTAAAAACCTGCACTGGGCCAACTTTCCACCCATTCAGCAAAACAACAACAGCACACACTGAGGTGCACTTCTCAAACTCCTGCCCTTCCTGCACGCACAAGGATGTGCTTCTCTCAAGGATACTGTACTGACTGTACACACACACACACATGCACACACACACACACGCACACAAACATAGTCAGCATGAAACTGAAGCTATGAGACGCTGGAGGAAGTGGACAGCGAGCGTTAGGGTTTTTCAGAGGCTCAGCAGATTACATAGGCACACAGGGGTATGAAGTTAAGATGACTGACAGCAAAAACAAGAGCTGAGTGTCTGTGGGGGGGGGGGGGGGGTGAATGTAAGACTGAGTGAGGAGAGGAGGGGGTTGTAAAGGCAAAAAGGGGGGCATGTTTTTGCTCCATTGGCCAGCTGCTAAAACAATCAAGTGAGTGTGTGGAGGTGGGACAAGAGGAGCATAAAGACAAGTAGATACACCGCAGAAGGACGGGGCATCCCCATGACTCCCCTCTGTCTTTGTTTTTAACTTCATCTCCACTGAAGCGTTTTCACCTCCATCCTTCAGAGGAAGACTTCCTGTAGTTCATCCCAATCTGTTGTAAAAATCTACCACTATCGTGCCCCCTCTTCCTCCTGCTCCTGCTCCTCCTCCTCCTCCTCCTCTGCTGCCGCCTCCTCCTGCGCCTGCTTCTTTACCCAGGGGAGCGGGCCTGATATCTCTGTCAGATGGTTGGGAATTCTGTTTGTAACAGTAAACTGACCAGAGAGGAGAGAAAAGAAATGTTACCGTGCGCAGGGAGGCTGCAGCCTGCAAAACACATCGTACATGATCTGTTCAGTTCATGTCCTCGATGGACTGGACGGCGCAGAGCAGGAGCTACATATGCTTGATTAATACTGCGGTGTCCTGGGCAGCAGTACAGAGCTACTGAGGAAATAATACTCAGACCAATCAAGTGTAACAGGGGTACAAGGATTGTGTTTTTAAAGCTCCACATCCTCGTGGAGGCTGTATATGTTATTTATACTCTTAAACCCTAACACACACATCACTACAAGCAGTTTCACACCAGCAGCATCACCCTCAGTGATTGGCTGACAAGGATGATTGGTTATGTCGTGCTCCCACCCCAGGGAGTTTGAGTCCAGCCATGTTTTCTAAGATTAGCTCGCTTCACGGCACAGCGCTCAGCTAGCGGCACACTCAGTACAGTACAACGCTGCACAAACATCCACTTAACACTATGCGGCTGTTAATGATGTTTTCTTAAACAAGATGTAAATAGTGCACCCCGATTTGGCTTTGCACATGCGCCTGACATCTTTTTTAACAGTCAAGTCTTTATAAGCCCAGGTGATTGGCAGTTATGAGATAAACAACACAGACGTCAGGAAGAGGAGTTTCAAAACACCACAAGGGTTTACTTCCTCTCTGTAAGACAAAATTGAGGGTTGAATTTCATGAGAAAGGCTCAGTCTGTTCGATGGCAGAGCAGGTGTACAAACCCACGATGGAAGCAGAGACTGAATCATTCGTCAATATAATGATTGGCACATTGATAGAGAGATAATGAGGCAACTACAAACTAGGTCAGCTGATGGATTAATTATTTTTTTCAATGTATTGATTAATTGATGACATTTCCAAAACAAACGCAAGACATCGCAAGTTCAAGGCAACATTTCTTGCCAAAAAAGTCTTGCCAAAAGTAAAATACCCCAAAAAGGACTTTTTTTTTTTACACTATCAGGATTTAAATCTGATAACATTTGGAAAGTCAAAACAAGCTGCAAAATCATTCATCAGTATTCAAGTTAGCGGTAGACAGACCAGAGGCACCTATCCTGACACAGGCGGTACACTCGCCTGCCCCTTTTGTGTCTGTAAAATGGCGGCTACGTCACAAAACTGCTTCTGAATGATTAATTTCACTATCACAATTTGATCTGTGAAAACCGGAAAGTTTGGATGAGTAGCGTGATTAAATATTTTAGTCAGACAAAAAAACAAAAAAGATTCTTCTGAATCCTAAAAATAGGTGTCTTCAAGTATTTTTCAACATATTTGAGTTCACGAGTAACCGCTCTATGAAGACAATAATGGAGAATTGCAGCCAGAAAAATAACAGAGCTGAGCCACATTAAACACGAGATACTTTTATGGCTTCTGTATTATCGAGTATCTAAAGATGTCTCGTTACTCAGTAACGAGAGGGGTAAAAATCCCTAAGTGGTGGCGAATCTTAACGTCATTCTGACGAGAAAAAAAACAACCTGGAAACATGAACCTAGAAGATGAGGAGAAGACAAAGTAAGTTAAAGCACACTTTGGTGAACTGGTTCATGTTTTCATGTTATTCTGTTTTACGTGAGTGGAAATGTCAAGCGGGTGAAAGATAAAACAAACGATACGAAGTGTGATCTGTAATCTAATTCTCACTTTGTTGAAATATACTTTAACGGGTATCAAGAAAAGTATCAGGAATTAGTCACAGAGTCACAACAATGGTAACGGTGCTGTTACTGAAAATGTTTGATTGGCATCCAGCCAGGACTCCCAGATGTGACCGTTCAGACTTCAAATGAAAAGATTTTAAAGCAGAAAGACACAAAAGAGAGAGACACACACATCGGCATGAATGTTTTCTTTTGTTACTGGCTGGAGGAGGAGCTGTGCTGCAGACACAGCAGGGACAAACACTGACTCACCTACACAAGTCAAAAGACAGATTATTACAGTAGACATCCAGGTGTGTGAGTGGGCGTGCGTGAAGACAGCCAAGAATGTATGTAAAGTGACTTGAACGCTGTGCAAAGAAACGGATGATGGATGAGGACAGCGAAGCAGGAGAGATGGAGACGTATGATAAAACTACATCCCAGGAGGCGGAGATTGCAGATAGAGGAGTAACAGGAGGGAAGAGTTGTAATTGCAGGACGAAAACCAGGAGTAGGGTCATCAGTAATAAACTTTCCCTATGAATGGATCTCTGGCTGACCTTTGACCTGGCCGCTGATAACCTCCTGAATTTCGGCTAAAACCAGACAAGCAGAGAGGAGAGTGTCTTCCTTTCAAGAGGCGCAAAGATCCAGACACGGATCCACCAAGCAACGTGATGGTATCAGCGTGTGTGTGCGTGTGTGTGTGTGCGTGCGACCACTAGAAAACACACTTGATGACACACACCTGTGGGTTTTTTTTTCTGCACTTCTAGTGATGCGGGATATTAAATCCATTAATTAGCATGCTCCATCTTCTCCTTCTCTCTCTGGCAGCCTGTGACAATGTAAATATTGAGGGAGCTCCGGCATCCATATGGTGGAGTGCGATAAAGGATGGAGCGCGTGGGAGACGCACATTCCACCACTGACTTCCATTTCCTGTCTCTCACCCACCAGGTCTAACTAATTTCACAGATGACCACCGGCCTCGCCGGCGCTCAAATACAGTAAAACCTGTATGAGCATCAAGTGTGTCACTCTCTAATTTTGGTGGCATATACAATAAACAGTTTGATGACAGTCCTGACACAAAAACATGGACGCAACTAGAGCTCTTAACAGTGATTCATTCATTATTTCCCCCCTAAAAAAGTGATGAATGTGTTATTATATGACGATGAAAATATTCTACATTTGCCCTCAAATATTCATCTACTATCTAATTAACTGCATTGTCTCTCTCCGTCTTAAAAATTAAAAGCAATCTTATATCCATGCGGTGAAATCACTCCCGTATGGTTCACACACAGGAGTAAAGTTAAGAATACATCGAATGTAAAATTCTCAGCCAATATCGACACGATGTTTGGAATATAATTTAACCATTACTCAGTGCAGACACTTGGGGGTTAGGGTTTGTTTGTGTTGTATTTGTTGATTTTTTTTTTGTGCCTGGAAAATCCTCAAAACAAACAAAACAAACAAACAAACAAACAAAAACCCAAAAAGCAACTATCTTGTCTTCAACATTTTTATGGACGTGTTCAATCCAAAACAACTATTATAACACTCTTCTTCTGTCCATCCTAGCTGGCGTGGAGTGACATCACTTGGCTGAGGTAAGTGTTGATGGGATTCTCTTGATAAATGTCATTTCAGGCTGACATGATCCCTGTTACAGACGTATAATCAAAGGCTAACTAAGCGCCTACCTTCAGTGATGGCTGACAGCAGCATCATCGTGACTCTACACTGATGTTCAGGCCTGTACGCTTCATATTAACTGACTCTGCTGTAGCCTATTAAAAGATACATGAGAGAAAGTCAATAGCAGGCCATCCAGCAGGCCCGGGGAGCCTGTTCCGAGCCAACGCTGGGTCACTGCGTATTGGACTTCATGAATGAGAGCCGTCGGCAGCCCGCTGGTGAATGGCTGACACATTCAGGTCCAGAGAGGAGGCGATGAATGGGAGTCTGATTCTAGATCTTCGAGCAGGGGCCTTTCAATCACCTCACATTAGACCCCCGAGCTAATGACCAGACTTTACTCCCCCCAAGGATATTAAACGGATTATCAGAAGCCCCCCACTCCTCGCCCTCCCCTCGACACCAGGAAGCCTCATCCAGACTCCCAGTCCGAGCCGCTTTCTTCAGCACAACAAACCCAGACCGGCTGCATCCAGGAGGCAGACTGGGATGAAGCGGCTTCACCACCAGCTCTCCTCTTCCTCCTCCTCAGCAGCAGCACCTGGAGGTTTGTTGTGATTCCATCACGATCTCTCTCTCTCTCTCTCTCTCTCTCTCTCTCTCTCTCTCTCTCTCTCTCTCTCCTCACATCGTTAAAGCAAGAACAGGCAGTAAAATAAAGATGCTCCAAAATAAAATAAAATAAAATAAAATAATAAAAAACAACAACGCAGCAGCGGTTCTCACCTCAATGCAGGACTGGCTCCATGGTGCCCCTGGGTCGACCCCGGCTCCGCTGTGCTGATTCTCTCTATTCAGGCACAAACATGGTCCTCCTCTCCTCCTTTGAGTTCCTCCTCTCGGGTTTAGACGAGCTCTCTGCCGTGCTGCTCCCCCTCCATCTCTCCGCTCGACGCACTGTGCTGCTGCACCTTTGCTTCAACTGTCCACCGACAGATTACAAGACACCGAGAGGCAGATCAAGCCGAGGTTCCGCTTAACTCTTTCAAAGTAAAAGCCCAAGTGGCTGACCGGAGTCAGATTATTTTCACTGCGTACGGGCCAATACGGCAATTTTAAGGGACGGAGAAGTCTCAGTTTCAGTGCGTATCAGAAGGTTGTGATTTTTTTTTAATTTGAGGATGGTTGTTATCTCAGTATTTTTGTATAACTGACCCCCATCCGGCCAGCTACGTTGTCAGGAGTTCATATGAGGTTTGTGATTACAGGCAACCAAAATTCAGTGGCAGAACATTCTGGCAGAACATCGAACGTGACATCGATATTTGGATGATTTCAACTGAGACCTAACTGGTAACATCCACACAGTAAGGAATTTTAACATCTTATGACATTGATTTTGTTGGTTTTATGTTCAATATTGGACCTCATTTTTATTTTTGACTAAAATTTAATGTTGGTCCAATATTAAGTGTTTCTGATGTTAAATTGAAATCCAAAACATAAGAAAAAATTTCATAAATGTGTTGAAATAAACATTATTCTAAACACCTCTTTATACACATGGGATCCACAAAAATATTAGGAGCTTATTAGCTTCTTATAACCCCTAACAGTCCCACAGCACCACAAATTAAACCAAAGTGACCAATAAAATAAATCAAAACTGAGTTGATCTCATGTAGTTGTCTTATAAGGCTTTAATAACTACTGAGTAATTGATATATATTGTCATTTGAGTTATAATCATTTATTTTCTGTGTGATTTGAACTCCAGCTATGACTGAATAAAACTAAAGAAACAAAGATTATCAATGAACTCGATTGAACCTTTTCTTTTTGAGACTGATAACGTAGTCAGGGAACCTTGAATGAATAAAGACATGAAAGCTTTTGATAAAAATATAAAATCGGTTTAACGGATTATTTTGAAATTGTCACTTTTATTTTGAAAGGGCACTAAAGTACTGGCATATTTAGTGTGTCTGGTTGGTTTGACCTCTGCTGTGTGTGTGTGTGTGTGTGTGTGTGTGTGTGTGTGTGTGTGTAACAGCCAATGATAACTGCCCTTAACGGAGCCACGCCCTTTTATTGTTGCCATACTGACACATTTGGCGTTTGACTTCAGTCACTATCAGGGACACAAATTAGACTTAAGATCAGTTAATTGGGGGCAAAACCTGGGTCCCTAATCTCTGAAATGATGATTTTCTTTTTTCTTTTTTCCTTTTTCTTTTTTGAGGTCAGTAGTTTATGTCATGATAAGGGTTTGGCTACATCATTGGGAAATTAAATAAAAGTCTTTATAAATACCCCAAAAATTGATTTAATTAACAAGAGTGAGAGTTGGTGTGAAGCAGTAGTGGTAGCAGGTCAAGGACAAACACATGGTTCCTCTCTTCTGTCAGATTTGGTGATGCAAACTAATGACTTCAAACGCGCAACAGCACCCCCAACCACCCCCCCACCCCATGTTTGTCTCCTGGGTGACAAGGTGACTTAACCATGAGGTCATGACATTCTGCAACATTTAAAATAATAGCTTGATGACACAACACAGATGCGGTTCTCTAGATATTTACTATTAGATTTTGCATAGAATCGTTAAGATTGATGTGGCGAAGCATCAAATGTTGCTGCTCTTATTCACAAGTGTAAACGTATCCCACATTTCCCTTAATACACCGAAACAGAATCCTTTCAACAGACCCTCTTTCTGGTTTCTGCTGTACATTCTTTACTGCTTTTCACTTTTTTTTGTTTTTTAACAATTAATTAAAAACCCATGCAGACATAAACAGCCTATTTTCTCTTTGTGAGGCTATATCATCGACATTATGCGTTACCTTACACCCTAACCAACCAATATACATATATGTACATAAATATACATATATATGTGTTTATATTTGCATGTATCTATATATATGTCTATACATCTATGTCATCTCTCTCGCTCAACGTGTGTATATATATATATATATATATATATATATATAAACAGTTTATTTGTGCATGAAGTGTTGTAGCAGATTTTTATTAAGGAATTACATCCAGTTTTGCAAAGATCAAAGTGTTGGCATGGCTCAGAGGAAGCGTGGCCGCCCTGCAACCGAAGGTGTGCTGGTTCAATCCTCACTTCTCCTGCTGACCATGTTGAAGTATCCTTGAGCAAAATATTGAACCCCTGATTGCTTCTGATGGCCCTGCGATGGACTGGTGACCTGTCCTGTGTGAACCCCGCCTCTCACCCAATGTCAGCTGGGTTAGGCTCCAGCCCCCCCCCCCCATGACCCTTAACAGATAAGTGGTATAGAAGATGGATGGATGTGCATAACTTGGCCTGCTTTGCACAAAAACAGACATTAGAAATGTCCTTTTAATACTCTTCTTTTTAGTTGAAGTCTATTACCGAAAGAACCTTTACTTTTTAAGATCTTTTTCTGTCCACACTGTCAAGTGACTGTTCGCAAGTGATTGAATCAGATCCTATCTACAAGACACAAATTTAAGGTGGAGAAAAGGTTTACATGATACAAAAACAACAACAACAACAACAACTACTGAATCCTATTTGACTATCCAGATTATCCAGAATGAGGTTGTAGAAAGATTCAAATCAGATTTCAAATCACTTCCAAATGTAGTTTGGATCAAAAAAACAAAAATTAGAGTTCATAATTTCTGACACCTTAGACTGCCAAAAATTAATCTGGACACACCAAAAATCTAATTTGGGCTGACATTAGGTCTTATAGTTAGTATGAGTCTTTTTTTTTAACTCAAACATCTGTACCTGTACTTTATAAAGATAGTTTATATTGTACCATCCTCGGTGTCTTAGCTGAAAATAGCACTGTTAATACGTGTGCCTTTACCCTACAGTGGGTTCTGTTACAAAGACTTCAAGCTGCAGACGACGACATGACACTGTTCACAAAGTTTGACAAGTACCAACCATGAATATTAAAAAAAAATGGAGCAGTTTTATTCCCAGAATCCATACAGTAAAAGAGTTGCACTGTATAGAATAATTGACCTTTAGTGTTACACCCTGCACAAGAGCCAGTAGTGACACTACGACACACACACACACACACACACACACACACACACACACACACACACACACTTAAGACTTTTCACACAGTACGTGGCTGTTTATCACTTTGGAGCCGAGTGTAGCACCTCTTCACTACTAATCCCCTCTGAGAGGATTGGCTCCGGGGCTCCATGGTGGGGCTGCAGTCTAAAATAATAACCTGGCTGGGCTAAAGATGGGAGGTAGAAGGGGAGGACAAGCTACCGTCAGAACGTCAGCAGCTAATCTGAATGTTTCCTGCTTGAGCAGCTCAACCACACCTGCTTCTAGTCAGTGCTGTCACACTCTGATCTTGTTTCCTCAGCTGTTCAGCAGCTCCAACTGATCCATGTAATGATTAGCAGGAGGCAAATGATTAAGTAATAGCATGGGAGTGGAATGGAGCCAGTTTGATGCCCTTCACCGAAGAAGGAAGTGCCTAAATGTAGTGCTAAACCTAAACCAGACCATCTTTAACCCACAGACGCCTAAACCTGGTTCCAATTTGCTGTTTTTGAAACTATTCATTCTGTGGTACAGCACTTATATGGAACAGGACAGCATGTTGTGAAATCGTTCCTCATATTAATGTGTGTATTTTCTCTTTAAGACCTCTGACACTGATGACAGAATTATTTCCAACCCAGAGTAGCGTGAGGAGCTGCTTAATGAAACAAAAAAGAGACTCCGGCTGGGCGAGGGTTCTCTCTCTCTCTCTCTCTCTCTCTCTCTTTCTCTCTCTGGAGACCCTCGCTTCTTATTGATCCTCGCATACTTCCTGCCGGAAGGATGAATCGACGGGAGCCTCGCGGGGGCGGGGGCTGCTTCAACCTCCTGCTCACCCACATCACCTCTGCCTTGATCCCTCTGTTCACTTATCACACTGTTTTTTTCTTAATTCTGATAAAGGCCAGAGCTTTCAGTTCTTTAGAGAAACTTTTCCATTGTGTCCTCTCCTCATACAGTACAGCTCAATGGCAGAATAGGCACACAGAACAAACAAACAAACACACACACACACACACACACACGACTGCCCTGGTTGGCGTCATTGTTCAGGAGTTTAAATATATACGTCATTTAGACTTCAGAGAGCTGGGGGTGGGGGGCAAAAGGGGAAAAGAAGAGATGCTTTTGAGTTGATTTCCTGTGAAAGCATCTGAAGTGGTTGAGATGGAGATTGGCCTCCCGGGGCTGTTTGAGGATCAATGTGTCGGCAGGCTTTCATAACGACTGACCCACACAGTTCCAGACCAGGAAAAGATGATACTGGAAAGTAACATGACAAACACAAAGTCTTTGCATCCAACATGGAGGAGACTCGACAGCTCACCAGGACCTAGCATCATATCGATGTGAATAAATCAGAATCATGGGGAACATTGAAACCCTGGATTATCAGAGAATGCACAGAAAACAAGGATGAATAAAGATGATGCCATGATGTCAAATAAGAATCAAAACATATTTAATATCCTTATCGTGAGGACTGTGCCTGCGTAGGCTGGAGTTTTCCACTCCCTCACCCCTCCCAATAACATTCGGTTTGATTTAACATCTATTCAGAGGAGGAACGTTGTTGCTGACTGACCAGGGGGGTAGAAATATGTTGGTGAACCAATGGCGCTACTGCCACTCATTCAAATACTTCAAGGTACATTTAATGCATCTCATGTGTCGAGTAGGATGGAGCCATACAAAAATAAAATATATAAAATCCACATCAGAAAATAGGAATAATTGATAATAATCGGTATTTCTGCACAGTTATGAGAAGTGTAAAATTTAAATTTCACCTGAAATCTCCAACTAATCATTAGTTTTGTTGTTTTTTTTTAACAAAATTGAACATCTAAATTATCTTAATTTGAAAATATAACCAAAACAGTATGACAAACAGTAGTTGATATATTGCCCAGCTTGATTATATAGTTATGTGCAAAAGCCCAATCAAACTATTATTAAGAGCTCAAAATTACATTTTGACAAAGGGCAACTGTAAACAAGATGGAATCTGGTAACAATGAACCCAGATCTATGGAGTTGTACCTTAAATGTAGGAGCGCAAGCTATGACATGAAGCTTTGGAGCAGTTTTTGCTTTGTTGTTTGGTTTTGGTTTTGAGATCCATCCAACTATCAAGTACGAGTGAGCGCACAATCTAGAAGAAATAACTCCCTCTTTGTCCAACAAATACACTGAATACCTTTCCGGAATGTGTGACGGAGGATGGGCGCATTTCTGTCCTCGCTTGCTCTCGTCGCAAAGTCTCACGAGTGTCGCTGAGTCACACCAACTTTCACCAGCTGCACAAAGTTGGAGGTAAATTAGCAGCATTGGACCTCAAGTGACCTGCTGGTGAAATAACAGTGTGTCTGTGTGTGTGTGTGTGTGTGTGTGTGTGTGTGTTTTCTGTCACACCCTGAACCTGAGTTTGCATCTCTCCCACTGAGCTGGTGGGAGATGATGCATGATGCATGCAATGATGTCATCTGAGCTACTTGGGAGCTCAGCCCAAGATAGCACGAGCTAACCACACTATCAATGACACTGTAAACAACAAGAGGGGACGACAGGGAAGAAGTGCACGTCATGTGCTGTGTGAACTTCACTTGAAAATAGAGTTGGCTGTTTGCAGACACTACCAGATAAAACAAAGTTAAAACCTATCTAAAGCTGCGGTTCAGATGGGACTTAAGACGCACACAAATACTCACACGTGGCGATGAAATCACAGTGAATTATAGAATGAGAATGAGTATCGAATGAGTTCCTGTGTTGGTGCACTTTCTCACACTGCAGGAAGCTGATTTCAGAAGAAATGTGTACAGTTATGTACAGTCAACGGTTTAGTTAAAAAGACACCAGATTAATAGGAAATTACATGATCAAAACTCCAGTCTGATAATCAATAAAGCATGATTCTTAAAGCATGACATTTTTTTATTGATTTAAAAAAAAAATTGTGGAACCAGCCAGTCAGTTCTTTCTTGCGGGGCTGGTTCAGGTCCTAGATCGTTGCATAATGTTCTCCTCAGGTGAGAAACGTCCTGAACCTTGAGAAAATATTGGGGAAGCATGATTATGAAAGCCCTCCAGTCTCATGTTCTCTATATGACTTTGAAGGAACGTTCCATCTTGGATGTTCAATATTTGTATTACAACATTAGAGAAATAATTTTTGGGACAGAGAGAAAACATTCCCATCTGATTCTAGAGATTACATGAAAATGTTCTCTTTAAGTGGCTTTAAGAAGAAAAAGTTCCCCTTGCTCCAAATTTTATTTTCCCATAATATGATGCTAGTTTAAAGTATATCACCTTGTATTGTTCCTTCGATTCTTCAGTCCAGACAGGCTGAAACCGGTTCCAGATTCAGCATCTGGACTGTCTGATCCAGGATCACGTAGCGGTGTGATTCAGCCAGACGATGTCGGAGCAAATCGAAGCGCCGGGGAGCATTCAAAATGGAGCCACCTGACAGAGGAGGTCTGTTTCCATAGCAACACTCATGTGGAGAAGGGGGTGGGGGTGGGTCTACATGAACAGAAAAAGGACAGAAAGGAAAAGATGTAGTTAGGAAGGGTTTTAGAGAGAGTGAAATGTTTCTCAATGATTTATCTGAATTGAAATGAATGACACCCCCACACAAACAAGGCGCACGCACACGCACGCGCACACACACACGCACGCGCGCGCACACACACACACACACACACACACACACACACACTCCTTGTATCCATGCAACAGCCCTCAGCAGTTTGTGGTCTGAGCTACTTGGTAACACAAAGAAGAAAAAAACCTGAATGGTGTGTTTGTTCAATGAAAGCAGTGAATGAGATTTTCACAGCCACTGAGTGAGTGAGTGAGCGAGCAAGTGTGTGAGTGTGTGTGAATGTGTGTGTGTGGGAGAGACAATTGTATATACCTGCCAAGACCAGGCAGGATTTATATGGAGTGTTTCCATAATTCCTCTCCCTCTGATCTACAGCCCTGGAAGCACTGCTGGGGTGGCTCCTCATCCTTCATTCACAACTTGTTCATTCATACAGAAATCTGAAGGAATAAATGCTCATGAAGAAGAATATGTGGAGTGAAGCTGCACATCCAATGTACTCAAACACTTTAACATGTATATAAATAGAAGCAGTTGTCAAAAAATCTGCAAACATAGAGAAAAAGGCATTCCATCTTTGGGCGACACGGTGGTGCAGTGGTTAGCACTGTGGCATCAAAGCAAGAAGGTTCCAGGTTCGAGTCCCAGCTCGGGCACGGGATCTTTCTGTGAGGAGTTTGCATGTTCTCCCTGTTCCTGTGTGGGTTCTCTCTGGTACTCCAGCTTCCTCCCACAGTCCAAAGACATCAAGAGGGGACGAGGCTGATTGATACTCTAAATTGACCGTAGGTGTGACTGTGAGTGTGAATGGTTGTCTGTCTCTATGTGTTGGTCCTGTGATGGACTGGTGACCTGTCTAGGGTGAACCCTGCCTCTCACCTAAAGGCTGCTGGGATAGGCTCCAGTCCCCCACGACCCTTAACAGGATAAGCAGTAGACAATGGATGGATTCCAGCTTCTTAAATGTGAAGATATGCTGCTTTCCTCTGGTTTTTATAAGTTTACATAAAATAGCTACAGATTTGGTAAATGCTGAGGTCGTATGTTTGCATTTCACTTCAGACTCACCATCCATAAACCAAACCCACCGTGATAACAGTTTTAAAATATTAACAATAAACTTTTATTATATAACTTCAGTTTTACACCTAAAAACATGAAGACTCGTTTGTCAAGTCTTGTCTTTCAAGTGACCATAAACAGCATTTGATAATAAAAATGTTCCAGAGTTTCTCCTGAGGAATTAGCAGTGTTATCTCATTAAGTGACTCCAGACAGTAGCAAAGGTGCGGCTTGTTGTGACGATTTTTCAATTTCTTGTTGTATTTGAAGCTTCAGTGTTTTAGTTCCCTCATTTCTGGCTCCAGCAGGAAGCTGTTTCCAGAGTGAAGAGCTTTAGAAAGATCCCACTTGGATGGTGGCTGAATACCGGCAGTACGTAGTGACTTTTGTTCACATATTGTTGATATTTACTTCTTACTGCCACTTTATTTGTTTTATTCTCCTGTCATTGTGGGTTTTTTTCTCTTACAGTTTTTGATATACATACTTTACAAAGTCCATCCATCCATCGTCATCTTCCGCTTATTCCTACACATTAAGGGTCGCGGGGGGGCTGGAGCCTATCCCAGCGTCAACGGGCGAGAGGCGGGGTTCACCCTGGACAGGTCGCCAGTCCATCGCAGGGCCAACATAGAGAGACGAAGAACCATTCACACTCACATTCATACCTACGGTCAATTTAGAGTAAGTTATGTTAGCTGTTTTTGGACTGTGGGAGGAAGCTGGAGTACCAGAGAGAACCCACACAGACACGGGGAGAACATGGAGACTCCACACAGAAAGATCCCGTGCCTGAGCCGGGACTCGAACCCAGAACCTTCGTGCTGTGAGGCCACAGTGCTGACCACTGCACCACCGTGCAGCCCACTTTACAAAGTGTTGCGGTTATATATATTTTCCCTCTGGAATTCTCCCTCCATCCACGATGCCTCATGTTAGCTGATCTTGAGAGGATTTGTCCACAAGGCCGGCCGGTGCGGTAGCACTACATAGGAATGAGGACAGGTTTGAAAAATTTGAAGAGGGATGAGGTGATGAATCTGCTGATCTACTGATCAACAAATTAACCTATAATAGAAATAACTGTTGAATTTGTCCCTAACATCACTGTGAGAAGTCACAAGTTTCAAGAATATACGTTCCACGAAGACAGGAAGTTACTGTGAGCAGAAACAGACAATAGGGGCTAAATTTAGTTAAACTGGTGATTTTCATAATAAAACATAACTTTACTGCCCTCTGCTGAAGCCGTGATGTCAAAGAAAAATCGAGACTATGAAACAAAGATTAAATAATCCAACATTCTGGTATTTTCTTTTACTCATCCTGTGTCTCACTGCAGGATGACATGGCGCCTTGAGACTAAATAAACATGACACGGCAAAAAAAAATAAAACGCTGAGCCATCATTGAGCTGCCATTAAAGGAGGCTCTGACCAAGGATCAGTCCACGTGAAATGACCCGTCCACCGCAGTAAAAATAACGCCAAGCCATTAGACTTACCTTTGTTATTCCACAGATGGAGGCTGTTAATATTTATGGGGCTGCTGATGGGCAGCTGGAGGAGATAGGACGGAGGACGAGGAGTGATGGAGAGAGAGGAGGAGGAAGTAAAAGGTTTGTAACACATCCGAGTTTAAGGTGAAAGGTAAACGGTGCTCCAGAGGCAAGAGGCTGTAATTGTGCTGAGACAGCTGGAGGTCTGATCTGATTGATGAACTGAATGGGACTGAAGATGGAGGTACAAGTGGAAGTGAGAGTGTGTGTCTGGCAGTCTTGTTAGGTTTTAATGGCTGTGAGCAGCAGAGGTGCTCTTGGAGAGGACTGGCATGAATAATGCAGTCTCTTTCAGTCATACTAAGATGCAGGCAGCCATCAGAGGGGCCGCCGAGGCTTAAATCACTGATCAGCACATTCATCTCCTCTTCCTCCTCCCCGTGGTTCAGCTGTTAACTCGATCTCCCCTCAGCACTTGTCTCTTTGCCATCCTGGCTGTAAATTTGTAAATATTCTATTTTTTTTTTGGTGGGGGGGGGGGGGTAAACAAAAAACAAGGAAAGCATTGCATTTCAAGAGCTTGTCTGAAGCACTCAGTATTCGTATTAGGAAAAAACAAATTCCTAAAAAATAATTTTTAGTAAAAATTACTCAAAGAGGTAAATTGTGCATTCTGCTGTGGAATATATTCAGTACTGTAGGCTTTAGCAGTCATCCAGAGCAAAGGTGTGGCTCACTCTTGTATTTTTAATAGTTGCAGGACAGCAAAAGAGGTCTCTAGTGCAGAGGAATGAAACAGTGTTTGTTTTATTCTTTTTATGGAAATTATTGTTGACCACAGAAGTACAAAAAATATTTCCTCAGTCTACTCGAGTATATATATAAACAAATCGCTTCACTGTAAGTTCAAGCCTAATATATTTTATGAATAGATCCTATGTACAGATCATATAAATACTCTAAACCAGGCAAATGTTAAAACAACACTTACAGCTCATTATTCATATACCTCTCTTTTTGTTATTAGCATTTTGCATACATTTCTCTCTGTAATAACCAAAAATATTTGGACAACTCGGGTTACGAGGAGGGTGGCACGGTGGTACAGTGGTCAGCACTGTCGCCTGACAGCAAGAAGGTTCCGGGTTCGAGCCCCGGCTCCAGCACAGGATCTTTCTGTGTGGAGTTTGCATGTTCTCCCTGTGCCTGTGTGGGTTCTCTCTGGTACTCCAGCTTCCTCCCACAGTCCAAAGACATCAAGAGGGGACGAGGCTGATTGATACTCTAAATTGACTGTAGGTGTGACTGTGAGTGTGAATGGTTGTCTGTCTCTATGTGTTGGCCTGTGATGGACTGGCGACCTGTCCAGGGTGAACCCCGCCTCTCGCCCAAAGGCTGCTAGGATAGGCTCCAGCCCCCCTGCGACCCTTAACAGCATAAGCGGTAGGAAATGGGTGGATGGGTTAAAAAGAAGTATTATCACTCCACACTGCCCAGTGGGTTTGCTTACTATAATGAACTATTGGTTTCATACTCAGCTTTCAGGCCATTTTTTGTTCTGTTTTATTGTTTTTTGATGTATGTATTTTACTAACAGTTGCTATTAAATATTTATCTTTCTCTGTAATTCTAACTCTTTCCACGATGTGTCGTGTTAGCTGAACTTGAGAGGATTCTTCCACAAGGACAGCAAGTACAGTAACTTATAGAGCGCAGTACAAGGAGGACTTTCCATGGTTTTTCTCAATTTTTCCTAAACATACTTAACTCACGGTTCTTGGTAATACAGCAACAATTCATTCAACAATTTCCAGGAAAAACTAGGTATGCTAAGTTTGTGAACTGCTGCACTTCTTGCCCTACTATTTTAACCTGTGTGTGATTGTGTAAATCATGTCACCATCTCGAGGAGCTGATTGGTTTTACCACGACCCAATCATAACTCAGCCCCGCCCCTGATTTCTTCTACCTTGGCTGTTTTTCATGGTCGTTCTGGCAAGGTGCGGCGCCTTTGGAAGGACGGCGAGAGGCTCACTGGTGGCAGCTGTGTTTAATGTTAGCAGCTAGCCTCACCATGTACATCTACGTTTTGAGTATTTTGTCATTTATTGTGGCACATGTTGCTTCACGCTCTGGAGTACAGCTCAGACACACTCAGGGAAGGTACAAAGATTTGTTGCACAAACACTCAAATCCCCTATTAATTGGGGAGGATTGTTCCTTCGTATTAGTTTCATTACTGTAGGTTTAGTGATGTCGCTGTGTTTTGTTTCACATCTGTTCAACTGAGTAGGTTTTTGTTCATCATTTTAATCTTAATATAGACACAGATCAGCTTGTGTTCTGTTATAATTGGGTTTTTGACTTGAGTGACATCTTTTACCCAGAGTTGTATTGTATTAAGTCAAAGTTATAACATTTTAATCCCTTTCACTACAACTGTTTCATCTACGTTACTATAGGTTAGGTCCGCCACCCCGACCCAGCTGTGGTCCTCACAGGTCGAAATAGAGAAAAGTACCACAAAGTTCGCCTCAGCAACACAGTTTCCCTCTACAGTAAAATAAAGTCTTAACTTCAATGATACAAGAAAACTTGCTGCATAGTCTTTATTTAGGATAGATGCTTGATTATAGCCAGAAAGCGATTCAGTAACAAGCTAAACATGCACAGTACTTGATCGGAGACAGGAATATTCAGAGTGTGTTACTGCTGAGGTCCTCTGAGGAGCAAACGATCTTTTTTGGTTGCAAGTAACAGTAACTGGGTAACATTTGCACCACAGGCTCAACTCATAAAAAAAGGACCCATTTCAGATGCTCTACTTGGAAATCAGTTGCTGTTGTCAGGAATCTTATGTAGGGCAAATTTCACAGGAAAGGAATGTAAACTAATGACTAAAGTATCTATTGTTTCCATCACCACTTAAATCTGTTTATGATATCTTAATAACCTTCAATGATCCACTTCTTCACTGATTTAATTCCCACAATAACCACGTAAAACACCAGAGCTAAAAATTGTGGTCCTTTAAACTCAAGACAAACCCGATCTCAATAAATTGGTGCTACAACAGCACATACTTCATGTCGTATAAATGGTACCTTCCAGTATTATGTTAATCTAGATATTAATCTCTGTAAGCTGCATACTATCTGCCCCCTCTTAAACATCAAAAAGCTGGAAATTAAAGCAAAATTTTAAAAATCAATCAAGCCTTTGATTACAAGCCCCAAACTGACTCCTAGTGGAGACGTTTGCAACTGCAACAACAGAAGCAAGGCTCCACCTTCATGAGCAGTGTAAATAATCATATTTCATGTTGCTGGATGCTTAACCGGCCGTGCTTCAATAAGATGTGATGTCAACGCTGTGGGACAGCTTAGAAGTTGGGGTCGTTCTCGTGGAAACGGTGCAGATGGTCCTGGTACCTGAGAGTCCAGGAGACACGTAGAACCATGATTAACTCAACTTATTCACCAAGAAAGATCACAAATATGAAGTAAGTCATGTTCAAGCCTCAGTCCAACGCACTTCTTAGCGCAGTAAGCTGAGCAGTCTCTGCCGATACTCTCGCTCCAGGCGGCCTTGTACAACACCTGAGAATTTCAATGAACATCAAGTCAGGTTGGTTTTACTAAAACAGACCACAGTGATGAAGAAAAACCTACCAGGAAGACCAAACAATGCAGGAACAAGGTGTAGAAGAACGCAATGGTCCTGGCCATCTTATTAGACAAAATCATTCGACCCTGAGACACAAAACACAACAAGCATATTAGATAAGAAGTTGAACACGTGACTGGTGTGGACGAGAGTGTGTTTGGGTTTTACCAAGCTCAGAGTTGCCTTATCCCAGGGGCTGAGGCTCAGGTAGCGGCGCTGACGCTCCTGAAAGCAGAAAACAGAAGATAAGCTCTTAGCCCCAGTGCAAGGAGCCAGGGGGACTCAAAGGGGCAAAATAGGTACTGTTTGGATTTGATCTGGATCTAATTTGGGGTCCTGTGATTATTCTGGTGTACTGCCAGAGATCCTGAAGATTGTTCTCTGCCACTGGCTGCATACAGCTTATAACAGTATTTCAGGATATGACACAAATTTTTATTTATATTTTTAGCAAACATCATCTGGAAAGACTATTTATCGCAGTTCGGCAGAAAGTTGAAAAAGATTTTGATGGTGTGTTCGTATTGTGTCTCCATCAAGCCTCCACGGCGAATGCTTGACCATCTTTCTCTTCTTCATCTCCTCTGCCTTCATTTACCAGAGTGTTTGACGATGAACAGACACCGAGACAAGATTTCCTGCTTTTTAGTTAATCATTGGCAGTAGAAATAGCTTTTCCTGTTGGGAAAATGTGTGAATTGCATATTGTGTCACATCCCTCCAACGTCACATTTTATTCCTGGAGAACTAATGAGACAAATAAAAACCTCTGATTATATCAAACTGGCAAACTGTCATTGCCGAGCCTGACAACATGGCGTTTATCAGAATCGGGAAACTACATCTGCGGGATTTTCAGTGGAACTCGTGTGTAGTGATGGTGCGTATCTTGTACCCTCTTGCTGAAGGACGCGAATGGATCCAGCCTCTCCTCGTACTGGGACGAGTAACGCCTCACCGTGTCGTCACTGCCCTCAGCCTGCAGCACCAGCACAAACATTAGAAACTTGTAGAGCACATTCACTTCTGCAGACACACACACACAAATGCATACTCTGCCAGGGTAGCTCTGCAGGAACTTTATCTTCTCAAAGAGTTTGATGTTGTCGGCTCGAAGGCTGTCCAGCTCATTCTGCAGGGCCTGCATGGTCTGCTGCATGGAACGATTCTCCTGCGCGGGGGGGGGGCACATGGATGAGAAACATGTTCACCCTCAGATTAGCTACAGCAATATGTATGTGTGTGTGTGTGAGGGGTCGTGACTCACGGCTTCCAGCTCTTGGTTGCGAGAGCGGAACCTCTCCCTTTGGCTGGAGATGATGGAGAGCAGAGAGTCCATCTGGCCCTGAGGCAGCTCAGGCTGGGGGCTCACGCTTGGACCTGAAGATAACACAAAAGGCACTTTTAATTTATGGTTAAAAACTGAGGATAACAAAGTGTTTGTTTGTGTTTTTTTAAGTGTGAAATCATGCAATACTGTGTTGAATGAAACTGTTTTGACTGGCACATGTAAGGAAAAACACTTGAAAGTCTCTAATCGGGACAGTTTGCAGTTTTTATCACAGGCGAGCTCCCTGCAGAGCCTCCACAGCAGGTTTACTCCATTTCAATTAGAGAAGCAAGTCAAGCTTCAACTGCATTCACGTGACATTAAAAGACTTTCCATTTTGGAAATTTGGATTAATTTTCACAGCTGACTGTTGAAAGCAAAAGGTTTGCTTTAGTTTTGGAGTGATGACACAGAAAGGAACTTAAAAGAGAATGTACAAGAATGACAGATACAGGGATGTTGAGTTTTTTTTTTAAATCTAAAAACTCACATTTAAATGATCCCATCTTGATATTTTTTTTTTAAAAAGGTGCACAGGGACACGATACTATCATGCAACTACCGTATATAAGTCTCATCTGATGAAATAAAAAAATAAAGATCCAAGGTTTAGCTTTTCTCACTGACAGTTTTATCTCTGTCAAAAATGGTCAAGTAGTTATACTTTCAGTGCCATGTATCAGCAGGAATACATTAAAACATGAGGCTGCATTTTTACCAAACTTGATGGAGAGGTAGAGCCTGGTCCAAGGAGGAGGCCAGTAGATTTCTGAGTGGATCTGTTTAACATTGTGAACATTTTTTTTTACGCTGGTTTTGACTGAGGTCACCTCAGCTCTGTGTTCACATATATTTTTACAATGTTAGGTAGGAACTGCTCTTAAACTTGTATCCTGAAATTGATCTTAACATTATTTAATGTTAGTGGCGGATGTTTAAATCTTAATTCACAACTCTTAAAATCTTTTTGCAGCACTAAAAGAAAAACAAATGTTTTTACTGTTAAAAGTTGTATTGTACTTTTGCCTTTACTCAAATCTAAAGAGTTTTTTTTGGCACAGTGAAACCTGATGTCCTGTCCAGGTTATAACAGAGATGTACCAGTAAACATTGCAGTGGCCTCTTTTATGGGCTCAGGAATGTTCTCCATGTTGCTGACTTCAGCTCCGTCTGCACCGGGCCGCGGCAAGGATGACATGGTCTGGATGGTGCTCAAGTCGTGCTCCAGCTTCAAGATGAGCTCCTTCTGCTCTGCACTGGTTCGCACCGCAGATGAAAACTCCACCTGCAGCTCTGCGTAGCGGCCTGTGGAGGTCAGACCGCAAAGATAAAGATTATTTTGCCTTCATTCGCTCCCATTTCTCAGATGTATTTAGACGTGTGGATCCAGGAAAAGCACTCACCTGTGTTGTCTGTAAATGACAGAAACATGTCTAAAAGCCCTCCGTTATCCTAATTTCTAAGTCTCTCCTGGTTTTCTAACCCTCTCAACACATCTCTTTCTCTGAGAATACTTAAGCCACAGTACAATCCAACACTTACAACATGGCAAAGAAATAAAAACTACCACAGCACACTTTTAGTATTTGTATAAAAGAGATTTACTTCAATTATCACACCTAGGGTGCATGTGAATAATAATGATGATGAATCAAATGTCAATCATAACAAATACATTGTGAACGTTTCATACAGTGATATTGCTTTTCAATGTTGTAGAAGGGACTGTTTTACAGTGCTGAGAACAAACAACATGATACGTTTAGTAAATAGAAAGATAAAGAAACAATGATACATGAGGAAAAACGAAAGGGAGGGAGACCCCAAAGAAGAAAAAAAGCATCTCAGGAGTGACAGAAGTGCTGGGGGGGAAACAACATCGTAACCATCCCTTTACAGTCATGCATCCTTTTGTACTACAACACACACATAAACGCACACGCACACACTCTCAAAAATAAGCAGTGGGAGAAGTTATGAGAATTATTACTTCCACATTGTTGATGACAGGTTGGAAAAAATCATCTAAAAACACTCTGAACTTGCTAAAGCCTCAACAAGCATCTTAAAGCTTTCCAAAGCGGGGGCGAAGAACCTCCCCAGGTCATTTGGTTGTCAGACTACTACTGTGGTGTAAGCTATGGGTGATCTGAAGCGACGTCACAAGTTAGCAACACACGGAGAAAATAAAACAAAAACAAAACAAAACAAAATGTCAGCAACCTTCCGACAGAGGTGCAGAACTACTTCACTATTTGGCTTTTTGCTTCCTCTTTTTAAGTCTTGTGAGTATTCACTGAAATGTTTATTGTGCCAGAGCTGATCTCTGGGTAACCATACAGAAAAAAAAACAAACAAAACAAAACAAAACAAAAAAAAAAAACCCAGAAAGGTAAGAGGAAATGGCTTAAGACTTAAAAATAGCTGGAGCCAATGTGAGAGGTGAGTAACAAAAAAAAAGCGCGCCAGTTAAGTGGGAAGGTTTAAAGGATGAGTGTATTGTGCTGTATTATGTGTGTATGTATTACTGAGTGTGCTATGTATCCAGCACCACTGTTTCTGAAAGTGTTTCCTTACAAAACCCACTTCATAAGATATATTCTAAAAGTATTACAAAAAACATCTGAGGTTTTTCTTTCTTTCTTTTTTTTTTTTTTTTTTCCTGAATATGGTAACCAGTGCTGCTGTTCGGGCTTCCATTACAACTAATATGTCAAATGAATAACCACTACTTCAACAGATCATACAGTAAAGCTTTACGACTTCAGAAAACATGATATGATATACAGCATCTGTTACACCTTTACAATGTTATTCAACAGTGTATAGAATCATCTGATTTAAATTTGTAGAAAAATATCTGTGGATCATGGAAAAGTCCTGAATCGTCCCTTCTCTCCTCCTGCCTTCAAACAAAAGCGTACTGTGACAATAGTGAATCAATAGCTACTTGATCGACAGTATTTACACGTCTCTTTTCCAAATAACCATTAGAATTGGCACGCGTCATATCAATACCTGTAGTGCCGTTATTCATGTCACAGCAAACCTTACACAAACAGAAAAATACAAAATGCCCTATGAAGAAATTCAGTGTTATTACAGTGTACGCTGTTTCTGCATGCTTCCTCCTTCATTCAATGCTCTGGCCTTTCGCTGCTAGTTAAGGTATGTACAACGTAAGAAATGCAACGTGGGAAAACAACAGTCTGAAATAAAACCTGGACCCAAACGGGTCCAGAGCAGGTCAGTCATAAGAATACACAAGCTTGTCTTCTCCTTTTTCACTGTACTCAAACAATTATATACAACCCTCTCCAGAGAGCTGAGAAAAGTCGATTTTAAGTACCAACATGAGACGTGTGAGAAACTAATTTGGATCAAAAGATGGGATGTATTACGAAGAAATCAGGCGACATAGTCTACATCTAATGACATCACTAGTTTGGTGCCCTGCTTGGCAGTTAAAGGCACAAATCTGATGATCTCACATGGTTTAGGTGAGTGGATGGATCTGGCAAGAAGATGGGTTAAGTGCTTATACTTTACAGTCGATATTCATCACCATAAAACATACTGCTGTTGTCCAGTCCAAGCTGTCCTCCTTCAGTAATCTGCAGAGGACAAATGTTTTACATCAGTCGTCCACAGGAAGAGCCAATGTTTGTGGAATTTTACAATTACACAAATTAGGAGATCCAATTCGAACACATGTATCTTAATGCAGTGCAAGAAGGTTATCGGTATCTTTTAACAGGTTGCTGCCAATATGTCTGGGTGAACATTTGGGGAAAGGGGAGGATTTAAAATAGATTTTGGATAGAATCCAAAACAGGTGGTCACTCATAATATCTACAACTGTACAGGACAATGGCCCTTTGTGTCACACCGCTTCTGTCGTCTGAAATACCGGGCTGCTTTGTAAGATTGTATAGAAAACATGGGGGTTTTGTTTTAATTTTAGTGTTAGGATGCAGATAAGAGTCTGTGCTTGGTTCAAAACCTTTTTTTTTTTTTTTTTTAAACTTTAAAGGCATACATTTCCCAGGATTCCGGGATCGTACTCTACTGTAGTGTTTACAGACCCTGTCCAAAGTTGCGTCTTCAAAAAAAGATCCTAATAAGTGCTTTGATACGGACTGCTATCATAAATTCTGCATAATCATAGGCTGGCTATCTGTTCAATCTGGCGTAGCACACCTGCTAGCTGGTAAACTTCTCTAATCTCAATTTGGCAGATATGACCTCTTTCAAGTTATTCTCAAGTTTAGGTAATTTCATTTGACCTATCTGACAAAGTGTATACATTTGGACCTGATAATCATGTTCATGTGATTAACGAGAAGGATGAACTATCTAAAGAAAGCTGCATGCCCTGCTGAGCGTTTGTGTGAGCTCGCCCAAGAAACAGCCAAAAATAACATTATTGGAAAATAGCAAACAGGAAATGAGATATGCCATTATATATATTCACTGATCTTGATATGTCCTTTGATTCTCTAGCTAGCAATTTAAGAGCATAACTGTTGTGGTAAAAGCTTAAGGGGGGGGGCATGAACTGTAGCAAACACATTTTCAAAGCTATTGAAATGACACTAAACTTTAGGATTCATGAATATACAAACAAATGAGAACTAGTACATCTTTGTAAATATTAACCAATACTGCCGGCAGTCTATACGTCTAATAAAAATGTTACTTGCCCTCAGGAACAGTATAATCCCTTAAAAAATAGACAACTCAAATGATAAGACATTAAATGAAAATTACAGCACCTATAAATAAGCAGAATAAAAACCAAACTATAAATGCAAAAGAGCAATAAAACCAAGCTACAGTAAATCATAGTATTACACTACTTTGTGATAAGATTAATGTAATGGTAACGCATCAAACAGCTTAAAAAGAAGGGTGTCAGTTGTGCACTAGTAGTGTGTGCAAGTAGATACGAAATATGACCCCACTCATTGGAAAACACTTAACACTCCTCAATCGCACACACTTGTGCACACGCATGTATTAACTGGCATGCGTGTACGTGAACCCACGCAAACATACACACGCAAACATACATACAGACACATGCGCACGCACACACACACACACACACACAAAGGGGAGGCAGTGGGCTGACAGGCACTGAGGGCTTGTGTGGGACAGAAAGGAGGTGATATGCCTTATAATTTGTAGTGTATACAGTAGAATTCAATGTAAAAGACGTACATCCCTGGATACAGGAGAGACTGGAGGAGAGTGGTGACTACTCACACCAGGGTTGGGGTGAATTCACTTTCATGGCAATTAACAGAAAGTACAGATTAATCAAGAACTGTACATTGCAATTCGTTTGCTAAAAACTTTGTTTCGTAGAGAATTTCATCACACTTGATCACCTACTTTGGAGTGAATTGACCTCGACCCTGACTTACGTGCAGGCAAATACAAATGCACACAAGACACACAAACACGCACGCACGCACACAAACATACACACACTCTTCCTGATTTTGGCCTATAAAAAGATGTGTGTTTGTGAACAGAAAATTAGTCAGTGGTGCAGACACATACCCAGCAGGTCCAGTGCTGGGCAACGTTGTGTCGTGCACAACCTAAAAACAACAGGAGACATGTGTGGTATCACCATGTCAGACAACTACAGTACAACGTGAGTTCATCGTGTCGTATTTCAACAACGCAACATTATTCCATTCTAATTTGTTTTGTTTAAACAGTAACTTGCTATTCTCTTATTTTCTGTTATTTTGTACTAATTAAAAATGCTTCCTAAAATTCCCTATTTTGTAATCTTTAGAGTCAATAGACTGTGCAATCTCTTATTGGCAACCAAATTGCAATATTTAAAAAAAAAAAAGAGAGAGAGATCATCCTTCACCCTTAAAGAAGGATCTAAGGAGGCAAAAGGGTTCCTTCCTTCCTCTTCAGATGAGTGTGTGTGTTTGTGAGGAATCAGAGATCCTTCTGGCCATCACATGGCTGTCAGCAGGATAGGATATGGGACACAACAGGTCAAAGTTCATCTTTCGTACATCAGTAACCATGGCAGCTCAGCCGGCAGGCCTTCCACTACCCTCTTAAGAGTGTAGGAGTGAGATAAAAAAGAAAACATGCTGCCATTGAGAAGAGAACACACACACACTCACACATACACGTCATTTTGGTGTGTATACACACACACGCACAGGTGCACACTGACACAACCCTAACATACAAAAAACGCACACACACACGCAGTGAGTGAAAAAGGCAAAGGGTTTGTAACAGTCACTCTACAGTGTGAAAAATGAGGCATCTCACTGAGTGAGGGGAGGTTTGTGGACACTTGGGAGGTGAGAAGAAGAGCGGAAAAAATCTCCTTTAAGAAAGTGAGAGTTCTTGTAAGAGAGTTCCTGTCTCTATCTATCATCTATCAGTGTCTATCACTGTGACAGCTGCTGTGTCAGGCCTTGCCTGTGTTACTGAGTCCAGGTTTCTACCCCAGCTGTGGGTCAGACCCCAGCTCAGGACTAACCAGTCTGGTGCACCAGTGGCTGGTGATAGGGGGAGGTACAGCAGGGCCAGAGGCCAGCAGGACGGCTAAGTGCTTTTCTCAGTACAAAAACAAAACTCAGTTTAAAAAAAAAGGAGAGACACTTAAGTTCTCTTATTTTGTTCTTCTAGGTATTCAGTAAATCTTCTTTTTAAGGGTTTTGCCAACCACTCTTTGTTTCTTTCCTCTTTTCGGAAAGCTTCTATGTAATAAAAATGGCTGCTGAGCTTGACTTTGGCTGTGTCCACTCTCCAACTGGAACAGAGCAGGAGGGGTCCAAGGTTAGAGGTCGTGAGGTTATGAGACGAGAGGGATGAAGGATGGTCAGGGGGAGCTAGAACTCCCACTCTGAGGGATCCTCTTTGCTGGCAGCCTTCTCCAGCCTGTGGATGATGTTATTGAGATTGGCTGCTTTCTTCTTGCGCAGATTGTTGTCCCTGGGGTTTCTGGCAGGGCCAGAGGCTGGGATGTTAGTACAAGAGGCAGAGCTACTGGAGGATGCCTCTGTGAGGCTGAAGAGCCCCAGTCCACCCTGTCCACAGCTGGAGCCTGGCCCGGCTAAGCCTGAGGGGATGCAGTCTAGCTGGGCAGGGGAATTATTAGAGCCCCCTGCTTCAGACTCAGCCTCCATGTCGTGGTCTTTGCATGATCCTCTGTGATCCTCCAGGCCAATGCCTAGTCCCTGGCGTGTCTCCACTGTGCCCTCTGATTCTGTCCCATCGCAGCTGTCCCCTTCTCCTGATTTGGACCCACGGAGGGAAGGTGAGCCCCCCTCACTGCCAGGCCCCATCCCTCCAGCTGCCTGGATCTCCTCTATGAAGAGTTCTCGTCGGATACGCGACCTAGTGGAGACACATGGCTTCAGTCAAACCATGAATAACACCACAAACCTAACTGATATTAACTAATCTATCAATACAGGATGATTTTGAAGACACAGTTTGAAGTAAAAATATTTCAAGAGCCAATTACTGACTAAGATCAATGAACACCAGGCTCATTTAGAGCGTTTTAGAAACTGGGAGCATTTCCTTGAAAAATTACGTATGTGAGCATGTACAGTATGAGCTCAGCAATCACATTTGAATGAGGACAAAACAGGATGGCCGAGATCACTCAAAGAGTGACAATCACGCCATCTTGCTTTCCATCGCACCCTTGGAGTGTTTTGTTTGCAGTGTGAACTCAATCAACTCAACCAACTGAAATAACAATAGGCAAGAACATTTCATACAGGCCATGCAATTCAGGATGCTTTACTGTGGCCAATGTCCTTCCATCAGTTGAGCCGTGAAAATAACAAGGAGTGTTTTTGCATTTTGCACATGAGCTGATATTTGGTCTGCATTGACCTCCCCTTATACTGAGCAGAATTCAGGCACAGCCACCATCCTGGGGTGAATCAAATTCTGGATAGATTTCAGACCAATGACAGAAGAGTTTGCTCGTGCCTGGATCCCCCCCCCCTTTTTTTTAAATTACTGTAAACACAAACAGTGAGTGAGTAAACCAATGTAGCCTCTTAATCAAAACAAAGCAAACATGCTTCATGTGTAAATATGCCAACAGCTGCAAGCTGCAACCTACAAATTTATTTTACTATAGTGACGTGAAAAATATTACACCAACTTACTTCATACAGAAATTTAATACTAGTCAAGTCAGTTAGAATAACTGAAGAGATATCAAATCATCTCTGGCTAAATCCTTCCTCTCTTAATTTGATAAGCAAATCATATTGAGCAATAAGTCAATATCCATGAGTCATTTTTTTCCACGTACTGACCTATAATTATGGAACCAGTTGATGACAGTACTGGTCTTCAAGTTGAGCTGGGAGGCCAGCTCCTCAATGGTTTTCGGAGAGGGATAGGGTTTCTGTTGGTATGCCTTCTTCAGGGCTTCTTTCTCCTCAGGGCCTAACACCACCCTGGGCTTCTTCAGCTGCTGCTGTCCCGGACTCTGGGAGCCCTGGATGTAATCCGGGCCCACGAGGCTCCCATCCACAGAATGGCCATCGCTTAAGGAGCTCAGTCGCCTTTTCATGTAAGCTGAACAGTAAAAAAACAAACAAACAAACAACAAGGAAAAAAATACTTCAGAAACATAGGATTTTGTCGTTAATTGAGATGTTGTAAACAGATTTGGCACTGATAGACAAAAGTGTAATATTTTCTCTTGCAGATTATTTCTCTATTTTAAATCATCAACACAGTTCTATAGGCTCGATTTCAGCAGTCAGACTGTAGGTAGAAAAACCTACAAAAACTTAAAGGTGTGAGTCATAAGAGTATATTTGCTTGAAAAATGTTTTCAAACTGGCAAATGACCTTGCCAGCATCATCACATGACACTAGGTGGTGCTATTGGACTTCTCACTAGTAACAATGAAAGTATCTCTTCCATTTTATAGCAAACAAGTAGCACCACTCACTTCAGGCACCAGCAGCTGAAAATGAACAGTTCATGGCAGCTTCGCACGAGGTTGACATTTTCTCCACCCCAATACATGCTGCCAGATATATTGCTGTTGTAGGGGGGGAGAGCCCCTCAGAGCAAGGTTAGACCACTCTGAAAGTTGTATGCTACCTCGCAGGCTTGTACCACAAAGGTGAGAGGTCAAATGTGGTTACTGTAGAGTAGGTCCATGTCTTTCCTCTGAGCAGTGCTTTTGGCCTGGAATATTCCCCAATGCTATTTGGATGCATTACTTTGGGGTCAATAATTTAAAATGAAACTGAATGGAGAGCAAGTCCACATGCCCACCCTCCAAACACACTGGTGTAAGGTCAGATATGTTTTTTGGCCTTGTGTGTAGTTTGTGCCATCACGAGGGTAAACTGATCCTGGACGCCTGTGCCTCGTGGCAGATCAAATAAGCGTATTTGTCTCCAAAGAGGGAGAGAGAAAGCGCGTCAAGTGGGCAGTCAGGGGTCACTCTGAGGCAGCTACAGGGGTGAAGCCCTGGGCTTTGCTGATTATTTAACACATCATACAAACAGAAGGGAACTGATAGAAGGGACTCACTAATGATAAAAATACAAACTTATAGACACTGATTATTATGATGATGACAATGATGAAGAAGAGTGCTGATGACTGTGAGTAAGCAGGCCCCCGGCAGTCCCCTAGCTGTCACATCTAATACAGTATGTGATGTCTGCAGTCCTGATTGGTACTGACATCACACCAAGATGACTGTGATCTGCACAACATGCTCTGCTGTCCTGCACAAAGGATATTGTGTGTGCAGATGTGCATGTGTAATTCAAAGGCTGCTGCTTGTGGTTTTTAGGTGAATGTGTTTATCAAATAAATGCACACTTAAGCACATGACAAGAAGGTTTTTCCATCTTTAGCCTTATTCACTCTGATGGTATCCTGGCATTTATTTCTCCTCACTGAGCTTTAACTACACACCTTTCTTCTCCAAACGTTTCATATCCATGAGTTTCTCTACACTGTGCGGGTCCTGGAGCCAGAGCTGCATGCGGACAAAGGGCTCTCTACCCTTGAGGCTCAGCTTGTGCCAGGGTTTGGGCCTGGCCAGCAGGTCTGAGACAGAACCCTGAGTCAGACCCAGGATAGTCTCCCCAAACAGTCGCTGGCCTGGTTAAGACAGAAACAATCGCCATGGTCATTTTAGACCTGATCTAAAGATTGAACAGTTATCAAAGTTACAAAGCTCAAAGTTTCATTCAATCAATCAGGGTGAGTGGAGACAAACTATACACGGTCTGTGGTTCTTACCAAGATTATTATCAGTCAGCACCTCCTTAACTTTCTTAGTGATCGCATAAGTATCCAGTTCAGGAGACATTGCAACCATTTCCTGGATGCTGAGACCCGAGTGACCAGGTAGAGGAAGTGGGGTGCCAGGCTGAGACTCCCCACCTGAAGGATCCTCAGATGGAGGTTTGAGACTGGATTGTGAAGCGAGCAGATCTCCTGCTAGACCGTTGACAGACTCTTCAGCTGAGCTGAGGGGGGACTCCGGCGCAGGGCTGCAGCTTGCAGATGTCTTGGGAGTACCTTCTGCTTCAAGAGAGCAGACAGGGACAAAAAAAAAGATCATGCAGGTTAGGAGTCGTGTTACCATGTAAGAAAATAGTTTTATCTCCTCTACCTGCTGGGTTTGGGAGGAACTTCACTCATACTACATCAACTAATTTAATTCCTGCTAAACAAACAGCAAGTGCTTAAGTTTTCAGTTTGAAGCTTTTTTATTTTTCCCTCTATCCCTTCATTTCCCTGTCTCTGTCTTTGTAGTACTGCTGTGCAGCTCAGCAGGCTGGAAGAGAGCAGTCATGAGGAGCTGTCAGTGTACATTAGCTGCTGTTTACACCCCCAGAGAGAAACAGAGACACGCACACGCACGCACACACAGAGCTGCCATCTGGCGCTGCAACACTAACTTGTCTATGACATGACAAACCAGCAGCTTGCTGGCTGACACTGCCACAGCACTGGGGATGGGGGGATGGTGGGAGGAGTAGGGACCCAGGGAATGGTGTGCAGGGGGAGGGGATAGAGGGAGAGACGATGGCGTGATTGACATACTGACAGTAACAACTAGCCACTAGCTCTAATCAAGCTATCAGTGAAGCGCTCTTAACCAATGAGCATGGCTGTCTGAATCCATAAACTCTATTGGCTGGTGAGTGCATGTACATGTGGATGTGATTTGTTTACCTTGGTTCTGAGCTTGTTGGATGTGTGCATTTTGCCCCTGGTCTCCATTGAGCCATGGCTGCATGCGGAGGTATGACTCCCTGCTCCGTTGGTTCAGCTTGTTCCATGGCTTGTGTCGAGAGAGACTGTCACTCAATATTCCCTGAAGCAAACACCAGGAGAATGGGTCAAGACATTTATCTGCTTCAGAGTAAGACACAGTAATAAAAACAGAAAAGGTGCAGATAATGCTTGTGATATGCCAGGCTGACGATCAGCCATCAGTCGATTTGTCATTTGCCTTGTCTGCAACTTTTTCAGGAGACTGAGCATGTTGAATCAGCAGCTAAGGCCATCGGTGAGAGAAATCACTCTGATTGGATGGTCAGCTTCATTGAGTTAAAGTTGAGTTTTGTCTTGTGGTCAATGAGGAGACGTGAAGAACTCTCTTGTCAGTTCTCAACTTCTGATCACGTGCTATTAGCAACTTTTTATCAGACATAATCTTGATAAAAAAGCAGCTACTGGAGTGAAAATGAAGTTATTCTCTCTCCTGCTGGTGCAGTGTGTATGTGCCACCTCTTTCTGGTGTGTTCATGTTAACATTTTTGGCCCCCCAAAAAATGACATTTGACCTCCTTTTACACCTCTTTTTGGTTGTCACTTTGACAGAAGGTTTCGTTATACTCCTACCCTCACCTCTTTGGAGTCCTCTTGATTGTGGTTTTCCTCTCCCGTCTGATTGGCTACAGTTCTGCGGGGGTCTGTGTGCATGCTACTCCACCACTGCTCCCTCCAATAACCCACTCCTCCAGCACTTCCAGAGCGAACTGAGCCCTCAGAGCTCCGACCCAGCCTGAGAGCTCCATCAGCTGACATGTCAAGCCCTGAAGAAGCCCTGCCCTCTCTCTTCACACTGGAGCTGAAGTCCAGGACTGGAGACGGGGAAGAGGGGGACGACAACAGGGAGCTGGGTGGCTTCTTGAGGGAGAGCGCCAGGGGGTTGTAAGGAGGGAGGGGAGCTGTGAGCGGTGAGCTCATAAGGTCCCTCTGAGATAGTGATGCTAGGGAGGATGAGGACGAGGAAGATGAGGCTTTGAGGAAGGGCTCCACTGCAGCCTGTTGAGCCTCCATCTCTCTGCGAGCTTGCTCTAGGATAGAGCGGATAGCCTCGTCTGATCCGCTGCCCCCTCCACCTCCTATTCCGCCTCCACCCCCTCCTTTCAGTCCTGCATAAGAGGGCTGAGCATGGGACAAATCTGTTGAGAGAGGATAAAAGGACTGCGATGAGGGACACTGACAAACATTAAACCACAATGCATCATCTTCACAGCCTTAACTCCTCTGGAGATGAGAGATTTACACTCACCTGCTTTCTGCACCTGCAGCTCTCGTTTGGCCTGCTCCAGAATGGACTTGATGGCCTCATCTGAACCTGCCTCTGGGGTGCGGACACGGGCAGTTATGTTGCCTGAGGAGGAGAGAAAGAGGACAGAGGGAGATGAAACATCTTGTCACATTAAAAAAAGCAGAAGTAACAACCACAGAGCAGGTAAAGAGAACAATCTTGGTACCTATGACATCAAATAATTACACCATGGCACAGCACAAAGAACAACATTCCCACCACTGAACTACAAGGCAACTACACTGGAGGCACTGTCAGAATTTCGCTGGGCCCTCTGGAGCTCACACATGCACATGTGCTCTATGGTTCAGTGTAAATGCTCCCCACAGAGTAACAACTACCAATAAAATCCCTAAATACACATGCTGGCTTTCCTTTGACGCAAGTCACTGTGACTGAGCGGTTACCTTCAAGGCACATATATATCTGTAATCCCACCTACAAATTAATCAATCACAATTAATCAACACACGCGCACGCACACACCAAAGATACAGTTCAGCCTAACACAAACATGCCACACAGACAGAACGTGCTAGAATCTCTGTGCGTGAAGGGGACAGACCTGTGTGTGAAGCTGTATTGGAGAGGGCTCTCCGCTTCGGAACATCCTGAAACACTCGGCTAAGCTGGGGCTGGCCTGAGCCCTCTGTTAAAAACAATATACCACACACTGTTACAGCATTGTGTGTTTTTTTGTTTTTTTTTTAACAACTACACTTCCCCTATTATACTCCGCAAATATATGGAATGTGTGGATACTACCATCCAGTGCACATTACAGTCTCATAAATGGCTTGATCTTCAGCATCTGTGGCCTCAGCAGGAATCAAACCTCTACCTCTAACAGGAATATTTAACTACTGCTTAGTAATGTGGGATACATGATTTAAAAGTATGTATATGACAGCGGCTCACGAACTGCAGCTTTACTTTTAACTGACTGTGACTAGGTGGGAGACTTTGCTATTTTTTCATGTACCACTGAGAACAACTTCAATCAGAAATGTCCTGATGCGTTAACAAAAGCAGGCCCAGGCTAATCGAATCTACCCGCAGTTAACAGTACTTCTGCCTTCCTCCTAGTTCCCACCGATCAATACTATTGACGTGTGAAAGGTTTCTGTATTGACCACAATAGCTAGGAGAGGCTCTTGGGATCAGTGTGTGTCTAGGAACTCATTCAGGAAACACAGATGTGGCAAAGGATGGAAGTCAGGAAAGAGGAAGAAAAATAAAAAGCTAGTCCATATTGACAAGCTAATCAATGGCTCTGCGCAGGGCTGTTCAGATAGACACACACACAAGACATACACACACACCTACGCACACACTCATACACACGGACAGATGAAGTAAAGATGCACTATCTCACCTCTTTGCCGTCCCTGGATGCTGCGCAATGCGAGGATGTTCTGCTCATCGGCGAGGAACTGCCTCATCTTGTGGAAAGGCTCCTTCCCCCGGATGGTTAGTTTGTTCCATGGCTTTGGTCTGGCCAGGATCTCACTGACTGAACCCTGCGACAGTCCCAGTACGTAATGGCCGAATACACGCTGACCAATGTTGTGCTTGATCAGCTGCTCTTTCACTTGTCTGGCGATCTCTGCTGTGTCCATGTCCTCCCCATCTAAAACACTTCCTGTGGTGGCATCAGAGTGGCTCGGTGACGGGGATGGAGCGCTGCCGGCGGTGCTGCTCCCATTAACGGGAGCCATGTCTGGGCTGGCTGGAGGTGGTTGGGGGCTGCTGGCTGCCAGAGGGATGGCAGCAGAGCCAGACCCAGGGGTAGAGGTAGGGATAGAGCTGAGGGTTGGAGTGAATGGGGTGAACAGCAGAGCCCCACTGGGGATCCCAGACGACTCCTGCAAGGCTTTGGAGTAGAAGGTCTGGAGCAGCTGTCGCTGGATCAAGGAGTTCAAAGCCATCTTACCACCCACCAGTGGGAACACGGGGGAGTAGAAGTCCTGTCCTATGCCCGTGGGAGTGAAAGGGTGCGTTTCGCTGCTGCTGGTGGTGGTGGCAGTATTGAGGGGATCCGTATGAGTGTGAGACAGGGGGAGCTGGGAGGAGGAAGGAAGAGAGGGAGGGGGAGGAGGGGATGAAGAAGAGGGGTCGCTGGGCATGGTTTCCTCCTTCGGCATGGACTCTTCCGTCCCTTTTCGCCCAGCTGGCCCTACAAGAAAGGTCAAACACACCATGCATTATGGGGGAGTCAACAAAAAAGGGGTTCCAAAAAGAGAGAGGAAAAAAAAAAACAAAAGTGGAAAGTTATCTTAAAATCAAGCCTTTTCCAAATGAATGAACTTTGTTTTTTCCTTTTTTGCCAACCCCCCCAGACAAGGTGCCCATGCATTTGTGATTTCAACCTTTCTTGTAAGTCACAGCCTGGAAGAAAAAAAGGACAAACAAAGCAATTGACACTGTGCCACCTAGGCAGATTAGCTTGACCCTGGGCTCAGTCTCTCTCTCACACAGGAAAAGTGGCAGTAACTGGCATACTGGTATAATGATGTCCAGAGATACAACAATACAAGTGAGTCCTCTTCCATGCTGCTGCAGTGTGTTCCTAAACACTGCATTATTCCATTGTAGATGCAGCATCATAGTCTTTAGTTCATAAAAAATACATTGAGAGGAAAAATGAAGCAGTAAAACTCTTGAACAGAACAGAATACAGATGCATGTCACTAAAAGCGGAGACGTTATAGCTCTGTGGACTATGAGTAAAGGCCTTATTTCACTTATTACGCCAATAGAAATGTCAACAGATTTTACATTCTCAAAATAAATAGCTATGAATTATATTTTTTCAGTCTTGTAACTGCTAGAATCCATCTTGATGATAAGTGCTGCAAGTTAAATTATTCTAATGCATAACCATTGAGACTTAACATGATTGAATAAGACAGTAGGCTCCCCTAACTGTGAATGTTAATCAATTCAAAGCTACTCAGCTATTCAAGCCTAAAGCTATGACATTTCAAAGCCATAAACACTATTGCAGAGGGCAAGAGCCCTGATGTAGTATGGTGTCCTAATTTTGTGTACTGCAAGTTTTCAGGTGGATCTGCTTGAGTATTCAAAGAAGTGCCTTTCTTTCTTCTTCATCAAGTGTGGCACCTAAGCAACAGCTTCTCTGTACCATGTTTATTTCTTGTAAATAAAAATCAACCCCCCCCCCCCCAAAAAAAACCATTTCTAAATGCTTAAGTATTCTCAGAGAAAAAGAATCTAGATGCCTGTATTTCAACAAAGCGTACATATCTCTGCACCAAGCTGTCCCTGCAGAACCTTACCAGTCATGAGCCTCTCGCAGCCCTTTCTTGAATATTGGACTCAACTTCAGAGTACTTTTGTTGTTCTGACAGAGGGTTTTGTGAAGGTCGAGCCTGATCAGGTCGATGTTGATGGGCCAAGCTTTTACTAAAACCTGGTGATTCAGGGAGACTTACCACTGAGCTCAGTGTTGGCTATACGCAGGGCAGCGCTCTCAGATTGAAGACTGCGGTTCCTTTCCAGCAACAGCACCTCCAGGGGTTTGGTTGAATCCTGATGGGGTGATGGATGTACAGATGAAAAAATAGAATGGAGATCTAGATTAGACTTTTTTGTCATTACTTCATCCAAGTGCTGATGTTCACTGTTCTATGGGTGCAGTTATTAATAAGAATTCTGCAGCATTATGTGTAGGGTACAAAAGTAAATGCTGCCTGTGTCTGTAAACACACACCTGCACCGAGTCAGAAGTTCCAAACTCCATAGACTTGAGGATACTGAGGAAAGACAAAAATAATATTGCACTTATAAACTCCCCACAAAAAACACAATCACACACATAACCACACTTTGGTGTGCCTGATTTCCTATTTCTGTCTCTTTAAGGACAAAGAGATGATAGAGGGGCAGCGAGTAAGAGAGACAATATCAAGTTACAAATATACAAGCCTCACTTTCATGAGGACAGTCAATTGAGTTAAACATCTTAACTGAACACACGCATCTTGTTTAACTTTGTTAACATCAAACACATGCAATAAATAGATCTGTGCAGGACATACACAGACGCTCCTCTGTGTTTGCTACTCACCTCAACTCCTTCTTCACCTCCTCATAGTCAGCTTGCTTCTGCAGTTTCTCCTCCAGTTCCTGTAGATTAACAAGAGGTGAAAGGACTGAAATGGACCTGACAATAAATGCAGTATTAGTCTCTACAGAAATTAGCACTGTTGAGAACGCATGGGTAACATTTTAAAACGCAAAGCTTTGTTGGTACCTTAAGGACGGCAGTCTTGCTGCTCAGCTGCTCCTCCAGCTGTGTGATCTGGGAGCTGGTGGTCTCTCTGAGTTTGGTCAGGCTGGCCTGCAGTCTCTGGACGTCCTCCACCAGCTGTGCGGTCTCCCTTTCTTTGGCCCTGAGCTCTGCCTCCAGACTCAAGTTGGGTGCTACCTCCACTGCCTGTTCCTTAAGGACAGAGAGTACTGATGTTCAGGCAAAAAGCAATCAAAAACCTTACTGTTACAAGTTTTCTGAAAGCACCTATAAAATTCACTGTAATCAGTATTTCTATGTCATACAGAAAGCTAACCTCTGTACTCAGTACTTAGTAACTCATTAATGGCTAACACCCCCCCCACTGGAGAACCAGTGGAGAAGATACTTGCGGTTAAGTTCTGCAGTTTGACACATGTCCAATAAATCAATACAGTCAATCAATTGCCTACCTTTGAAACTGAGACTGAGTGCAACAGTGATAAAGGCATGAGTTGATCTTTACCCTATCATACCTCTTTGTCAGTCACGCTGTATATCAGCGAAGCAGTGAAATGTTTTACCATGTCGGGGTCGGCCTTGGCTGGGCTGCCGAGCTGCTGGGATTGGTTACTCAAGGACATCTGCTCTCTGAGTGACTCAGCCTCTCTCTGAGCCGCTTCTGCTCGCTGGAAGGAGAAGGCCAAACGCTGAAGGAAAATCCACTAGCGGGGATGCTTACAGTCAAACATGATTAATGATAACAAACTTCTATTCTGTGTTAATGTCTTTTTTTTTTTTTCATACACATTTACTTAAACCTCTCTCGATTTTTTTTTTAGCCCTGAGGAACACCGGAAAACTTCAATATATGTAGACTAAGAGAGCAGACTGACATGGCATGGCAGTGGCATGCCACTTCCTGAACATGTTATCTGTCTTGCAGCAACAAATTCACAGTGTTTTGAGGGTTGTGTCAGTGGAGTTAATGTCTATTTAACAACAATGATTTCAGCTTCTTTTTCCAGCCAAAAAGGTGCTAGAATTGCTCTGCATTGTACAAACTTTGGGGCACGAAAAGAAGCATACACACCATCATCATCTACCAGCCAAATGTTTGTCCATATGGAAAGAAAGGCCTCACCCTTCCAGCGTAAACACATTTATACTACAAAGTGTGGGGTGATGGCTGAGGGAGGGTTTTTCCTTCAAGCAGAGTCAATGAAACTATTAATCCTGAGAATTGAGATGATACCCGCTGCCTCATAGTTATGGCCAAACTGCCATGCTCCAGTTGGGAATCATAGGCAACCTTGCCATCATTAGACGTTACGGGGAGCCGATTCCACAGTGTTCCTAATTGCAACCACATTGAGGGCTGTTATTGACAGGGTGGGAGTCGGTCTGCTAGTCGCAGAAATAAAATGCTGTTTTCCATTTTCTCCTTATAAAAGCGTATAAAAAGTCTGTGACTGAGCTGGAGGCCATGCTGTCATCCTCTGTAAACCTCAAATCACAAGTGTGAATAGTTTATGTTTGTGTGCGTGTGTGTGTGTGTGTGTGTGTGTGTGTGTGTGTGTGTGGCATTATAGTCTGAGTGCTAACCTTTGGGCTAATATTAACATTACATGCCTATGCTACCCCCTTTAGCCACAAATCATACTCTTGGGCTAATAATGAAAGTTAACAACAATGACATTAACAGATACCAAAGGAATATTTACAGCACAAGGGCAGAGGGCGTGCTAACGGGGCTATTTCAGCTGGATGGGGTTAGTGGATGTGTAATAAATGTAAAACAAACAGCAGTCTTCACGGTGCTAATTATTTTGTTTTATATAAAACACACTTCATTGATTTTGTGCAGATGAGAATTTTTTTCTTTCAAGTTTGTTTTCTTATTGTCAACAACTCTTGTAAAAGGACTAAAATAACTGTTTTTATTTTTTTCACTATTCAATCCTTTCTAACACCATCAGCCAAATGTTAAGCCTAAAAAAAGGGATAAAAATAAAAAGTTTGATTTAAAAAAAAAAATCTAAAACAGCTGTAGTTTTTAGCGAACATTACAAAAACAGGGATTTAAAAGAGCATTTATTTGGAACTATTTTAAACCACAGTGTCTATGTTTATGGTAATGAAGGAACGTGTCAGCCAGCGCAACAGTGTGAATCACTGATGTGTTCCTGGATGACAATCGAGGTCGACTTGACAGAGGAATACGCTAGACACGCACACGCAATGCATTATAGTAGCATGCTTTTATTTAATTATTTTCATGGAATATGTTGACAATAACGATTATATATACCCAAGCTTACTTTTTTAAACACATTTGCAAATCTAAAACTTTTTTCTTTCTTTTAAGTGCCTGAATCCAGTTGAGGATGATTTGATTTGACAGTTTGTATCATACGGTGTTTAAAAAAAAAAAAAAAAAAAAAAAAAAAACAGTTAAAAAAGGGGAGTAATTAAGTGGAGGGGCAGTGTGTTACCTGATTTGCTCTTTCCAGGTCTGTCATCACCATCTCAATCTCGTCAGCCCTGAGGAAGACATTCAGTTACCACAGAGCAAAAACAACAACACAGGATGTGACAGTCTTTAAAAGAGACAAGATCACAGAAATGGAAACAAGGAATGGATAAAAGCAGATGCCTCCCAATAAGAAAAGTGCACGCTGCACTCATCGTGTTTGTGAGTTTGTGTGTTATTGTTCAGAGAGTACACATCAAGAGAATACCAGTGCTGTGTCCATTAACCTACTGTCTAAATTTCACCTTAATCCATTGATTGTGAACTCCATAACCCAAACAGCTTGTATGGGTGCGTGCATACATGTAGTTAAGAGTGTGTGTGTGCGTTTTCATGTGCACATGTAAGCCCCTAAACCCAGGCCACACTAAAACAGAGGGATTACATTAATAGAGCTCTAAGTCCTAATACAGCAGACTAATCTGCTATGAAGCTGTGTGATTGTGTCTGACTAATGGTCTGGATGGAGGCCATGGTTCACCTCTCACTTGCTAGAGGTCAGACAGCAGGAATACATCCCCATGATACCGCCTCTTATTGAACTTTTGGGGGGGGGGGGGGGTTTAAAACCTCTTTTTATGAGTGACATGTCCACCTTTACTTTTTTGATGACGGTGTGCAAACTAACTTCAGGAACGAAGCCTGCAACCCTGAACTGCCCGAGACTAATAATTTTTATTATGTGCATTACATTTCTGATTAGATGCCATTAATTCTTTAATTGCATAAATGATTACCCTATGTTAATTAGCTGTCAGTGTAAGTGAGCAATGTATTCTGGTTACACTTCACTATATGAAAGATTTCATATACAAAGGTTAAAAAAAATGAAAGTAACAGCTTACATGTTAAAAGTGGTATGTGCATTCATCTGTGACACTACCCACTGATACAAACACACGGGCAGTACTGAGCGATGACAAGAGTGTATGTGCACTGCCGTATCCATTAAGATCTTTTGATTTCATCGCAATCTTTTGATAGTGAACCCAAAGACCCACGCAGCTTTTGTATTTGTGTGTCACAGTATGAGAAACAGTGTTATGTCCCATAGGCTTTAGTACTACTGATTTGAATGTGTTTAACAAAACAGACACAGTTAATATTAGGTCAACATTGTGCCACAGGCAATGCGGTAAAAAGAATCAGATGAGGGTGGGAGAGCTTTTCACTCTGCGCTTTTATTCTTTCCCTAACAGTTAAAAGGATCTAGTATGCATTTAAGCAACATAATAGTACACTACCTCACCAGCTTTTATCCTGTCTTAAGCTATAGTGTGCTGGACCCGCATGCATGCTCAGTCACGCGCCCGCACACACAAATGTAAGGTCAGGGAGCCAACAAGCCAGAAAAGCTTGTAATGGAGAGCGTTTATGGATAGTAATGCAACCCAAATACACCACCGCTCCTGCTCCAAATGTGATCGTTTAATCAAAGTACAGATGCACAAAGTCTTCTTAAATAACCTTTGGATTTGGCTGTATTTGGGAATTATAAAGGCAAAGCTAGAGGCGGAGGGCCAAAGCAGATCACAGGGAAGGGATTTTCTCCATATCCTGACACAGTCGGTCAGTTGCTGGGAAGGACAGGAACTGTCCATGGCCTACCAATGCATACAGTGGACTTAAATCATCAAGCAGTCAAGGGAGGGTCCTCTGTAACGTAAAGCTTGATTTTTTTTTAACCACTAAAACTTCACATATATAACTCCACAGAACAGCCACAAGGAGGAGCTATAGAGTAAATGCGTAGATGTGATGGAAAATGCATACATGCACACAAACAACACGTACTCACACACATTCTTTTGTACCATGAAAGCCGACGGATGCACCCAGTGACATCAGTGAGCACTGTAGGACTTCAGAAACAAGCCCAGAGCCTCTAAGCTCCTACTGTACTTCCTCCATCTCAGGCAGGCCTTTTCATCTCTTATCATCTTCTCTCTTTCTCCTCACTCAACCTCTCCTTTTCTTTTCCACCCTCCGCCTTCCTTCATACTTTCCCCTCAACTCCTTCCCTTACCATTGCCCTCCGCTTTCCTGCTTTCTTCTTCCTCCCCCTCCTCCACCTCCCCTCTCTCATCTTTCACCCTATCTTCCTCGGCCTCTGTCCTCAGTGCCAGCAGGATATTCCCCTGATTTAGATTTTCATTTCCCTCCTCTATCACACTTATCCCTTCTTCCTTGCTGTAGCCTCCAGCCTCTGCCTTGCTTTTTGCCCTCCAGCTTTCATCACTCCATTCCCTTTCTTTCTTTAGCTTTCTCCACATTGCGTTTTCACAGCGTGTTACCTTGGGGATTTCAAGGAGGCTTAAAAAGAAGCTAGCTGTGTGAGTGTCTGTGTGTGTGTGTATATTATGCGCCATTTTGTGTGTGTGTGTGTGTGTGTGTGTGTGTACATGTGTACTTCAGATGAAGACAGGGAAGGAAAGCTTATTGCTGACTAATTATCAACAATTAAATGGTTTTCCCAAAATGCCATGAAGCCGCGCACACGCACGCATACACATACACGGTCCTGTGGGGTTAGGGATCAATATATCAATCATCTTTAACAGTAACTAAACGAGTAAAATGCAGCCAGCCGGAACCTCACAGAAGCAACACAGAGAGGGGGCTATGCTACATCTGCAGGCCTGCTTCCCACTGAAGCTCACACACTTGGGCACTGCAACATGGACCAAATTCCCAGAGTGTGTGTGTGTTTATGTCCCTGTGTGTGTGTACGCATGCTAGTGTGTGTTTGAAAAGGCAGATTACCCAAATGCAGCAAGAGGATGGGAGATTTGTCACGCAATGTCCTCCTTAGTGAAAAGTTTTGAGCAAGTGTGTGTGTGTGTGTGTGTATGTGTGTGCGCGCGCGCATGCGCATGTGGGTGCATACGGATATCAGTTTGTGTGAAAAAAGTACATGATATGTATGCATTTTCATTGCGCAGTGCCAAAATATATGCAGTCAAAGGGTTAAAAGTTGTGTTCAGCCAAACACTGGCGATTTGCTCAGCCAAGCAGTAAACGGGGGAAGGACTCCAAGGACTGGGAGGGTGCAGGGTTAGAGAGGGTTTGTGTGTGCTTTAAAGCGTTGCATTAAAATTTCAGATCACAGCACGCCACATAGTTAAGGACCCTGACTGCCTCAGGCTCACAAGTGAGTGAGCGAGTGTGTGTATTTGTCTGTGTACGTCAGTGCGTGTGTTTGTGTGGGAGGGCATGTGTTTATTAGCTTCTGTAAGCAAATAGGACCTAACTATATATCCTTTTTCAAAAGATGTTTTCTTATGATATAAAAGGAAACGGACAGAAAAACAAATAAATGTAAAGGACAGAGAGTGAGCACAAGACTGGTTCAGTGCAGATGTGCAAAGGACGAGGGGGTCGACATGAAGGTATTGATTAATGCCATTTCACTGTATGCAATACCTTCCTGTGGACTTTCCCTCTTACACTCACAAATTCAAAAATGGAAGGGATAAAAGATAGTGAGGGACATATCAAGGGGGAAAAAAAAAAAGTATTGTGAGGAGGAGAGAAGAGGGATCGATCTGTTTGTACCAGCCAGTCAATTTAACAACTCTGTTAATGGATAGACACAATGAGTTTGGGGCAAAACACACTGGGTGGAGGGGCCTTAAAAGCCAAGTTGATACCCTGCAATAGGTTGTAAAGAGTGTGTCTTCAGGATGAATTTGACCATTATATGAATAGTTCAGAGCTTCAAAAACAGATTCATGTACTAGAAAAACTTATTTTAGTAAAAAAAAATCTCTGCTTTTCCAGCTGAGAATATTAGCATTTCTGATTGTGGTTCTTTGTGGTATTGGATGATCAAGCAATTCTGCTTCCCCGCCTGAGGGAGCAAGAAGTGTGAATGTCATAAAGTGCCGTTTGACAGTGTGGAGAGCTGACATGACAAAGCTTCTGTTCCCATCCTCACCGCTGTTATAAGATCAATAATAATAGATACCCACAGCTCAGGTAATTGAGACTACCTTATCTTACTGGTCCTTCCTGTTACAAGTCTATGCTGCAGTCTGACATTTTAAAATGGCCCTCATCTCTGTCATGACCCTGATGAATCAGACGCTTTTCCCCCACATATGAACTCTAGATCTGATTCTCATGGTATTGTATGGAGTTGCCCTTTCACGCATGAAGTGCATGTTCTCGTCTACTGGACATACATTCTGGTTTAGTCTCCTAAATTGGACTAAAACAACCAAATGTCTAGCCATTCCTTTACCATCATCAACACACCCACTGGCTTGCAGTGAATTCTCTGGTTAACACTATTCACACATCGTATACTAAACAGACTATGCACTGGCAGGGTTAAGCCAGTTTAAATGCCCAGTCCAACTGATTTGGACCTACAGCTGCTCTGGGTAATGTCTACATGACTTCAGGGTTGCAGTGCATGTGTGAAAGCAGCTAGAGAGCGCTTTAACATACACCACAAGGAAATCTCTATTTTTGTGCTCGCTGTGGCTGCTGAATGCATTACAATCCCCGTCAGTATTTACAGTGCGTGGGTAATGCTGGGATTTGGAGGCTGCTGAGCGTCGTGGGAGACAATCCAGCTGTTAGGAGAGCAGGGGGAGTTTCCAGGCAAAGAGATTCACAAAACAGGATGATTATGTCAGGATGGAGGAGCCGGGGAAGGGGGGGGGGGGGGGGGTCATACAAAAAACACACACAAATCAGTAAGACACATACTTTGCTGTGGATTCCTCATCATATTTTGTCTTCAAATCAAAGAGCTCGGCCTGAGTTGTTTCAAGTGCTGAAAAAGATAAGGAAGAGGTGAGTTATGATTCCTGAGAACACATCACCTTTTCAAGTGAAGCTTAAATGGTGTAGAATAACAAATTGTGGACAAAAAGCCACCGTACATTCAAGGATAAGGGTGCCCTTTTATCCGAGCTGATTACCTGTCTGTAAGGACTGGGCCTTGTGTTCGGCCTCTTCCAACCTTGAGGACATGGACTCTTGGCTCTCCTGGAGTTTCCTACAGAGGCCGAGAGAAGGCGAGAAACAGGGAGCAGGGCGTTTAGTGTCACAGAGATACTGAGTCAGTAAATCTTCGGTTCACACTTTGTGGCAACTGCAACTATTCTCTATTTTCCCACCATTTCTGAAGTGTTTTCCCCACTAAAATCCTTCCAACACAACCCACTCCTCATTAAGCAGCCCTATTAGGCAGGAATGTCTGGCCACTGGGGCACACAGAACCCGGGGGAGAGAGAGACTGAGAGAGCGAGGAAGGGTTGAGTGAGAGGGGGGAGGGGGGCTAGAGAAACCACACGGATAAAATAGATTCATTCTTACCATATAAAAAGTTGGGCTCTGCTGAGAAATTGCCACTGCGTGTAAAAACATCAATAATCTAGCACAAAGACGGTCTTTATGGCACTCTTTGATGCCCCCCTTCTCCGCCAATCTGTCTCTCCTGTCATCTCTATTTTTCTGCCCTCTACTTCATCCTTTCATCTCTGCCTCTCTTTCCCTCCCTCACTCCTTCTCCTTCCCTCACTCCTTGCAGAATAAAATGCATCAGAGGTGCCATCCATTTACTGCCCCTCTCAGACACAGGAAGTCAGCTCTCTGCAGACAGGAAGGGGCCTATAAAACACTGACGTACAGGAAATACAGATGGACAATTGATCTTCTAATGTACGTCTGAAATGGGCAATGAGTTAAACAAAGCTTGACATAGCAAACAATATGATTGACATTAAAGAAAATTTGATGTGTGATTTGGTTTGATTTGCTGATCACTGAGATTTTTTTCTTAAAGTATTTTAATAACTAAGAACTTTGTAGCTAAAATTAATTAAAAAGGAAACAGAGAAAAAAAGACTACTGTTTCAGATCAGCTTGCCAATCAAAGATAAAATGAGAAAGTAAAAAGTAATCAAACACCTGTGAGTATATTATTTCATATGTATGCAAAAGAACTGAAACAGTGAGGAAGATAATTCCCAGTTTTATTTATTTTATTCCCATTTTTATCTAAAAAAGAAAAAAGAAAAAAGAAAAAAAAGGATCCTTTACTTCATGTTTTTGAGGAAATTAGTCTCCATCATTTACAGGAATATTAATTTGAAGTTTAAACAGTGCTGAGTTAATACGTCATTATTATATCTGCATGGTGGCATAGCATGCACTAAAAACTGCACATTAAGATGGTTGGAGGCAAGTGCCAAACTATGCTTTTGAGCACATTAATCTGTTACTTTGAATCAGAGATTGACAGGTTTGGGAGTGTTTGATTTTCTAGTTCAGATACATTTTCAGATTCCACAAGCCTTCGGTAGAGCTCTTGTCCTCTTCATACACACTGATAGTACGCCTTTTTTTAAGCCAGCTAATCAGAAGATGCTCATCTCTTCATATCACATTTTTTTTTATCCTTTAATTTAAAAGAGGAGCACATATTGTAATTATTGAAATTAACATTTTAAAATTACTAGGTCAACTTTCAACCTGCCTTTAAAAATCTAAACTGAATGTGGACTCATAAGATAAATTGACCATGGAATATCTGCTGATAATATAGCTGCATCACTAGTTTAATTGTCCTTATGTAGATTAGGTTTTCTCTGAGCAATATCGGAGTTTCTCCTAAGGAACTCTAGCCTTAGACAAGAGTTTTCAAATCAGAAGTCAGTCATTTGAATGTTCCTAAAATATGTGGCAGCAATTTGTGGCTTCTTAATTCCAGCCAAAAATGTCAGATGTATCTGAAAAATCACACATTTCAAAATGCCTAATGGTTTTACAGAGGATGTAGCTCATTGCAATCAATTATAAAGCCATAATCAGCTATATCAAAGTATAATTATACATATAATTTTTGTTCATTTAATGTTTGTCTAGTTATTTCAGAAGGGTGGGTGTAGTATGTACATTTCCAACAACAAAGGAGCGATAGCAGCAATTATTCCACACAGACAGGGTTGAAATATATTGCGGTGAAGACAAAAAATAGAAGTCTGATTCAAATCAAAGGAAAGAGTGGCAAGCAAACAGTAAAAAAATGCAAGAATTGTCTTTTTCCGCTTCTTTAATACACATGACCATGGCAATAAGGGGGCACAGTAAGAAAAAATAAAGTTGTTGATAACTGAAATTATAAGTGCTAAAAAAAACCAAACAAACAAACCTTAACCCAATCATTCACAGATTTGAATGACAAAAATGTGGGGGCAAAATGACCCGAACTTTAAAATACTAGATGTTATAACTCCTCACACACGAGTAGCACAGACACCAATACACACATGGAAAGAAGCACAAATAAACAGTGTACACACCTCTCCTTCTCTGCATAGTCGTTGTGTAGCTGGAGCTGCTTTTCTTGCGCCAGGTTCTCAGCTTGATTCTTCAGTGACTGCTCGTACTCACGGATCTTCTCCTTCAAGGCCTTAATGGTCACCTCTGGGGAAGGTCAAAGAGGAGACGAGGGTTTAACTGAGGTCTGAAAAAGTCTTGATTCTGAGAGGCATCACAATGCACATGATGCTAAATCAATTCACAAATGTCAAAAATCGATTTCTTGACTGAACACCAAAAGGGGATCTCAAGTATGATGATAGTAAAACACCCCGAGTCAACACACGCAAGGGCACTTTCTATGCTATCAAACAGAAACTAAAGTTCTAAAGTTAGCAGATCTTCAAAATCCAGCAGTAACTAATTAAACTTGCTGATGAACAGACAGATGGAAGCATTTAAGAACTTAACCAAACTCTGGGATGAAGACAACAACTTATGTGCTCTCTACAATGAAATGTTGTACAGCATGAGTCAAACTAGTCAAGTACCCATTGTCTGCATGTGTTTTTGTAATGTTTACATACTTAGGTGGGTTACACTGATAAAGGTAGTAAAAAGATGATGCTTTGTACACTACAGACTCTTGAAGTCTGACTCTTACGAGCACTTTCTAAGTAAAGACGGACCTTGGATTCTTTCTTTTTTTTTAACTGTTTCTATTCTATGTGTAATTGTAGTATGTCGTTTCTTTTCTAACAGACCGAAGTCTGACAATAGTCAGAATTTAGTCAAAGTCAAATTTTGAATAATTTTTTTTTTTTTAATCTTTACTGCTTGATAGGGATGGGGGAGACAATTTATACAGAAAATGTAGTAATTGATTACACTTTTTAAGAAGCCAAAGACAAATGAACATGATAACATAATGAAGAATCTCCCTAAACTGGATTCACACACCAAAACATATGCCAAGAAGCTACAGTGGACACAACAAACGAGGTGATGGCAAGATAAAATTGTCCTTGAGTGGGAGAGATCCTAAGGGTCCTTGCTGTGAGTGCAATAAGAGTTTTCCATGAAGATAAATTAATAAACATGAAAAACAGAGGTCAAATCAGTTCTATTCTGAGGTAAAAGGTAGACAGTAAAGACATGTTTTAACATGCCTTTAAGGCCTGTAATATCTTGAAGGTCATCATACGGATTTTAAAATGGTTCCTAATTTTCCTTTAGAGCCAGTGCAAGGAAGTTACAATGGGCTAATGTGAGCTGACACTTCAGCCCTCATCAGACACCTTACAATACCATTTTGAACTAATTCAGGGCATTTTAGGCAATGCCTTTTCAGTACAGAAAATCTAGCATTGCAAGAATCAAGACGTGAGGAAATAGCAATAGGGATGTGTTTCTCCAACTCCATGATCTAGGAATTGACTCACTTTGGCATAATTTCTAAGTTGATGAAAACTAGACTGCGTCACACACTTAAACTGACAGACAAAACTAAGTAAAAGATGAGACCTAAATTTCTTGACAAGTGCTTACATTTTCAGACAAGAGATTGATGAAACCAGTGAGAAGAGTGGCCAGGTTCAATGATAAGCTTTGAGCGGATGAGATGAACGAGGTTGCTGCCAGTTACTAATATCAGCTGTGCATTCATTGATAAGGTAAGTAAAGCTGAACATCAGGGCTTTAAAAAATGAACTATGCACATTAAGGACATGACGTAGTGGCCTTGTGTGTAAGGTAGAAAAAATAACGTTCCTAAAAGAGATCCCTGAGAGACACCACAGTGCAGTGGAGACCATACACTGACTCTATACAATGGAATACTGTTCCCACAAAACATAGTTATGCAAGATCAAAGAACCAAGTACAGTTCCTTTGATACCAGACCACGGACTCCACTCAAACTCAGTCTGACTATTAAAATAGTATGGACTGAGCAAAAGTAAATAGGACCATTTCTGCTGTATCTGTGCTCAACGGTGGGGCATTCCACATTCTAAGAAGAGCAGTTTCAGCGCTATGATGTTGCCTCGAATCTAACTGAGAATTTTCAAATACATAATTCTCTCTTTCACCTTAAGTATCTGCTTAGCTACTGTTTATTCCAATAACTTTGAGCTAAATGTAAATTTTGATATACATTTGTAATTGCAGGGATGTGAAGCATCGAAGTTAGGTTTTTTTCAACAGGCTGCACAATTTGAAGTCGTAAGGACCACAGCCAGGGGCAAGGGAACTATTTATCAAGTCAAGCAATGCAGGACCATTAGAATCAATGACTGTAAGTCTTGCAGGAACAATATCCATAGTACTGGAGGAGGATTTAGCACTATGAACCATATCCATAAGGTCAAAAAGAAAAATGGGTGGAAGAAACAACAACAACAAAAAAATTAAACAATTGAGACACATCAATGATGACAACGTATCAGTAGTTGATTTTTGATTGATTTCTGGCCCTTATAATCAGGACTGAATCAAACTGTGGAATGCCTGAATTGTCCCACTGCTGTCTGTGTAGATAAATGAAGAGTGAGAGTGTTATACACTAAGATGCTCTCAATTGCTGACAGGAAAATCAAAAGAGGCATGAAGCTAGTAAAGATTCACACCTCTAATAGAGAAAAGGAAGGAAAGAGTTAATAGTACAAAGTTAATATATAGGCATTTGAGAAAATACATAGAAACAGACAACAGAAGCTTCTAAGATGTAATATATTAGCAGTGATGACAAAAATGCTTTCGACTAGGTGCGTTTTAGAACTCTATTTCACATCCCACATTCTTCCTCTGTCAGCACAGACGGTGGTCTGGGCCCCTGTGGCTCCTGTCTAATCTTTACATCCATGACTGGTAAAGAATATTCAATGTTCACCAACAGTAGATGTGCTCTATTCATTAGGACTGCATTAGTGCTGAAACCCCATAACCTGCTGATGGCTAAGCTCTGTATGGGGCAGCCTGAAATAAATCTAACACATAACTGGAGTAATAAATAGGCCCCTTGTGTGTGTATGCGTGTGTGTATTTCTTCGAGAAAGATATAAATGACTGAGACAATGATAAAGAGCATTGCTGCTTGCTGCCTTTGACTGAGGGCTCTTAGCACTTTGTGCGTGTGTGTGTGTGTGTGTGTGTGTGTGTGTATACGTGTGTGTGATTTAAACTCCGGTCTCACTGCTCTGACACATAATCAATAGAGGAGAGTCCCCTCAGAGCCCTCTTACCCCTTAACTGCTTAACTGAACTTTAAACATTTAGGTTGCAGGGATCAATGGCCCCTGCACTCTTTGTATGTGTGAATGTGTGTGTGTGTGTGTGTGTGTGTGTGTGTGTGTGCATGTGCTAGAGTGCAGCCCGGTCCGTGTGTGTGTTTAACAGGAGTGGGAGTTCGACAGCGTGTTTTGGGGTTTAAATATCCCCCATCTATTGAGGCGGGAAGGAGGGATAAAGGATGAGGGAACAGGAAAATCAATGGCAGAATGGAACCCTGCCGCTATTGAGCTGTTCCAATTAACTCTCACTGAGGAAGGGGGATTCCAAAACATTCCCCGCTCACTCGCTCACTCCTCCTTCTTCACTGAAATTAAACCACTTTTATAACTCCTTCTCACTCATCTCTGCATTTGTCAGTTTTTCCACCTCTCTTTACCTTGAGGTAGTTTGTCAGTTTTATTCATGAAGAGCCCCCCCCGCCCCCCCCCCCCCCAAAACCACTGAAAATTTTGTGGTTTAAAAAAAAAAAGTGTACTATAAAATGCAAACTCTTGAAAAGGTCTTCTACATACACTCTTTTCAATTTCAAATTTTATCTGTTAATATACAGCAGGGTGAATTGAAATGTTAAAAAATAATAATAAGAAGAAGAATAAATTGAAAAAAAAATTGAAATATTTTTGTGTAATAACTAGTGTGTCTATCATTGACATATGTTGTTTTGCGGTACTGGGAACCTGGGCAGCAGTAGCGGAGACCTGGGTCGCTGGAGGAGGTCGAGGCATAGCAGCAGGTGCTGGGTCCGCTGGAGACTATGTAAGATATCTGGCTCGATGCAGCCCTCAGCGTTTGGATTTCTCATTTTATTGGTTCCACCTTGAATATTTATTCGTTTATGTGGTCAAACTGATTTCATTGTCGGAAACTCATGCGGGAACATTTTTTTAAACACGCTAGATCTAACGTAATGTCAATTTAAGACTTGGCGCCTCATTTTTAAGACCTACTACCTTTTAAGGGCCTTAAATTTCGCATTGTTGAATTTTAGACTTTTAAGACTTTTTAAGACTGCGCGGAAACCATGATACAGGCATAATGTTGGGATTCCAATCAAACCATACATTCTGGTAAGAGAAAAGAGATTTTTAAGCTACATCTAATTTTGTACATGTAAAACTTTCAAACTTTAATGTTTACTCTCCATCATCACTAATGAAGCAGATATTTTCAAACCAGCAGTAGTGTAAAGATCTTACTCATTGACTACAATGTGTTGAGTGAAATACTCAAAACCACTGGCCTAAATAATATATTCCCATTTACATGCTACAGAGCCCAGTCAGACTAATGTCTTAAGAAATGTACCCACGTCACCTCCCTATCTTTTATGAGTTTCCCTCCGGAATGTTGGGAATGTTGTCAGACCAAAAATGCTGGGCCTTCATTGAAACAGCGTGAGTCATCTTGTCTTATGCAAAGCAATCACAAAATGCTACTAATTCAAATCTTATGACTAGAATGGAGAGCACACTTTCAGAGAATCGGAATAACCTACATCTTAACTTTGAATGTTGCTTCTTATGAGTGTGACCTCGTTAAAGTTAAGGTCGTCACGATGCTTTTGAAAAGAAAAAAAAATTTCCAAATGAAAACCTGTAACTTATACTATTCCTAGGGTTCTATTTCTGCAAGAAAAAACTGACAGAATGATTTCACCACAAATGTTTTTCATTGTTCTAGCCCAGATTCCTCTTTTGAGATCTGTGATTTTACCACCCAAGTGTGACAGTCTGTCGGTTCACGTCTGCCTCTGGTACTCTTTTGATAAAAACACCAATAAAACCAAAACCAGAACACGAATTCAATTTTTTGTCTGGGTTTAAAAAGCATAGTTCAAGCGCACTGCAGCTACCTTGTGATAGGAAACAGCCTAACTTCATCATTTAGAATAGATTTCTCCCTCAGCGCCCTACAGTGTAACTTAAATAGGACTATAATACTGTACACTGTGGGAAATTTTGGTTTAATGTATCAAAAATGAGATATAGCCCAACGCTCGGTGACTACTTATGATTAATTGCACCGCCCTACATCTGCTGTTCTGAAAGTTAGGAAAGTCCCAAAATATGTGTGTCAGCGTGTATCCAAATCTAACCTTGGTTTTTGACCTCTGCAAACTCTTTGTTGTAGTCTTCCAGTGTCTCTCGAAGTTTGGTGTTCTCTGTCTCAATGTCATGCATCCTCTGGAGCTTCAGCTGCAGCTGCTGGGCCAGCTCCAGCACAGGTACAGGATCTGCCACAGAAAAACACACCACATTAACAAAGTGCAAAGGAGATAACACAAACATGGGTAAGCGAGGTCACTTACTGAGCTAGGAATAACTACATTCATGGCCCTGTGAGAGAAAACATTTGCCCTGATGAGGTGTCCTTAGGCAGGGCAATGAATCTCCTTCAGCTCCAGCAGCACTGCTCTGGAGCTGACCCTGACCTTTGGCTTTAACTAGTTCTACCGAGGACAAAGTAACATCATAATTACTGGCAATATTATGCTAAGGTAAGTTACATGTCAATGTCACTGTGATGCATCAGGCCACTACAGACTACTGCTACTGGTTCAGTCCGGTTTGATGATTCAACTTCATAATGCCCAGTACAGGAAATGGATATTTGTGGTGATCCTCTAACAACTCAATAGAAATTAAGGCTGATATACATTATTACTATTAGAATCAATCTAAAAATTCCAGTATCTGTGAGGCCCAACTGTACATATTCACAGAATATTAATATGAAGTACTGATCAATGATATGTCTCACACAGCAGAAAAGTTAGCGTTAGTTTTCACATACCATATCACAACTTTATCCATGAACATTGTTGAATGGTATAGTATCAACCATCGTATCAAAAAGACTATCGTCAGGATATGATTAACTTTTGTGTATAGGAAAAAAAATCATGCTAACACAGCAGCACAAGTGGGTAAGTGATACCAATAAAGAGACACAGACAGCAACACAGATGAGACAGACAACAATGGAGAAAACCTGGCTATGATCAGTTTAAGTGTTTCATGTGAATCAGCTTGAAAGCAAGTAAAAGAAGCACAGGAGCAGACAGATGGAAAAAGTAGAGCCGTATAACAGGAGACGTAAAAGCTAACTAAGAGATCAAAGGAAGAGAGACAGGAGGAAGAAAGACAACTTACTGGAGGTATTTTACCAACGTCTCTGAACACAGCAGGGTTAACTGTCAGTGTGATGAACAGAGCCCTGTCAGTCAGGCCAATCACATCTGATTGGTGCTCATGGGTGGCAGACTGGTGACAGGCAGCCAAGAGACGCAGGCGACGCTCATCAGCATGCCAGCTAAAAGAGCAGTTTGTGTGTGTGTGTGTGTGTGTGTGTGTGTGTGTGTGTTGTACAGATAAGAGGAACTGACAGCTTACAGCTGGGGGTAAGGGCTGTGTGTGTGTATGTGTGTATTTGCCTCATGTCTGACGCAGTTAGATATCTTAACTATGCTAATGAGAGATCAGCGGAGAACGATTGGAGAATTTCATGCTGATTTTGTGCTGTCAAGGTGACACACCATGCAGGGCTAAGCTCTGACACATACACCTAAAGACAAACACACTTGTGCTCACAATACAGACTCAGAAATACACACAAGTACAAACACCAAGGAACATAACTGAATGCCCTGCATTCGGGCTCCTATCTGCCTCGGCGCCCTTGAAAATAAACTTTCCCTCTTATCAAACCATTGTCCTTCTTTGTCCCCCTCACCACCACCACCACCACCCCCAATGAAAAAAAATCAACTGAACAGCAGTTTGACTCGTGGGGCACTGGTGCTGAACACTCTCGCCAGACACCTTTAATCTAAAGCAGAGCACACAAGGCTGACTAACCAGGCCTTCAGCTGATAGAGCACAGAACAAAACACACTGTTTCCACTTTCAAGACTGCTGCATTAGTCAGGCTGGTCTGTGTCTGTATGCGTGTGTGCATCAGGCATTACATCACTGTCTCGCTGCAAGTTAAGAATAGCCCCGTCAGAGCTGGCGCTGACTTATTGGGAGCAGTACAATCCAAAGATATTACTGTAGGTCTATCCATGTGGGAATATGATGACCTCCTTACGCTATAGATGAACTCATCCACTCTCATTCCAACATACATGGCCCCTCCAGGGCTCCCATATAGCTGAAAATCTCCAACCAGTAGCACTGTGACTGTGTGTGTTCTGTAACACTCTGTGCTGCGTGTCCCTCCTCGGCCTCAGTAAGCTGAATGTGACTGCTCATGTGTGCGCTTCGCAGTGGCCAATCGTGGGTGTACTTGTCATCCATATCAGAACACACCTTCTACTGAGACCCTGTAAAGGCTACACCGGTGGGGATGAGATCTCGTGGGGACATATTAAGGCACTGCACGCGCCTGGATGCACAGTGAAGGAGCACCAGAGGGATGGTGTCATGCATTTTCTCTTCCCCTGTTGGTGCTGTCTGCATGGATAAGAGGGCCTCATGATAACGTTTTTTTGGACTGGTGAGGTGTCTAGACAAACACACTTACACAGACACACACAATATTTCCCACAGGCATTAGTCATATTCTTACCTGGGACATCAATTATTTTCTTATACACGTTTAAGAAGGCGGCCTCTGCTTCTTTACTTCTCTTACTGAGGGCATCGATCTGCAAGTAGAAAAGAGAAAAACAGGTTAATTGTTCGTTTACACCCCATGAGATCTGAGTGTTCTGTACACTCCAAAAGGCCCATCATTTCTCAGCGAGGGACACAGACTTGTCAACATATCTGTCTATCCTCACTATGCATTGCATGTGACCGCGGTTGTTTTGACAGCGTCTGCGTCGGTGTTTCCTTCCCGTGAAGTCAGTTCAGCTGTTCAGCCGATGACGGATGCGTTTCGTTTGCCGTGTACCCGTGCGTGTCTGTGTCTGTCTGTCCTCGAGTGAGTGTGCATCAGTCCGTCAGTTGGTCAGTGTGTGTGTACGTGTGTATGTGTGCGTGCACGCCCACCCGTGAGCGTGAATGAGTGTGTTCGTTTCCCCTCCAGCACGCTGACATCATTAAACAGCTGGCTCAGTCTTTCCAGCCACAGCAGGGGCAGATTATTCAGTCAGCTCTTAGCAGCAATACAGTGTGGATCCATTACTGATGCAGCCATTAACACAAGAGGGCATGGCATGCATTCCACTCCCGATATTATTGAAATGGACAGCATTAGAATGGATCCATAAGAGATTAATTCTAAAATCATACAGAAGGAACTTTTATACTGTTGTCAATGCTGCAACATCAGGCAAAACACTGTACTACAGACTCCGTGCCAGCATTCAATATGAGAACCAGGCAGAGTAGGCGAAACGCATGTGAAATCAAGTCTAAATCGAGGGAAACAGATGCCAAATAAAGACATTCAGATGGTGCTACTGTACTGGGCAGAGCTACAGCTGACAAGTCTGGCTCACGCACTCAGACTAAACAGGCGTGTGTTTCTCGTCCAACTCCTCCAACACATTCAATGAGAAAAAAGGAATAAGGACAAAAGCCTATATAAGTCCAAATATAAAGTCTTCACATTCTCAGCCAAGCCAGTAGTGTAGTTGATGGGTGGTTTAGGGGTTCTTGCCACTGTAAACAGAGCGGGATACATGTAATACTGCCTGGGCTCCTATGGGAACCTAATAAATCTCTTCACATGGCTTTGATTCATCTCTTAGTTTTTTAGCCGCAAAACATCTGGCCCTCAGTAGGCTGGTGCCAGCACCCCTCCCGCTTCTCCCCCTTTTATTTCTCTATGTCTTTCTCTCAGTCTTGCTCTCAAAATCTCCCTATGTCACTTCCATGTTCTCTGAACATTTTTTTCTTTCCGTCAATCTTTTTCAGTGTCTGTCTTTGTCACGTGTGCGTCACACACTCTGGTAAGCCCAGGACAGTACACACTTCAAACACATACACACACATCTCACACACTATATCACTGCTATTATATCTAATTCTCACATCATGCTGCATCATGTACTTTACCCTCTCTTCATGTGCTGTGTGACATTGAGCGATCAGGATCCTCAACTGCAAGGCCACTAATGGGAGATTACTGATGCCGAGTACTAATACCGCTCACACACCAAAATCAAACCTGTTCACCAGTGTGGGACTGTGTGTGTATGTATAGAGTATGTGATTAAAAGGACCACAACACTATCTCATGATAAAGAAGAAACACATGCAAGCTCACAAATGAATGCAAAAAAAAAAAAAAAGATCTGCCAATGGCAGTGAAGGAAGCCAGCTGCGTGACTGTACAATGACTGGGCCAAGGTCAGTGGTACAGCAGCTTTATATAGCCCAACATGGGAGGCAGGAAATAGACATTTAATGTAGGACACACCCTACAGTTAGAGGCAGGTTAACTGCAGGACCAGAGCCATTAGAAGACCACCCAGGATTTGCAAATACAACCCTGCTGTTTCCAACTGCAGCTCTTTCAACCAATCCCAATCACATCTGCTATTACATGCTCCCCTGCCCCCATCCCACACACACACACACACACACACACACACACACACACACACACACACACACACACACACACACACACACACACACACACACACCAAGCAAAACAAATGAAGTGACACAAATGATACCTCACCAGTATCAGTGGGTTAGCAAGGAGAAGTGCTTGCAATTGCAAAAGGTATCCCTGACACATCCACACACACAAACACATCCGCACATACGTCAGCACCTTGTGCCACCATCACTCAGCACCACCTCACTCCCCTATCTAACCCATAGTGTGTGAAGGGCATCAGGCTGACCTGTGTGGATGCATTGGTTGTGTGTGTGTGTGTGTGTGTGTGTGTGTGTGTGTGTGTGTGTGTGTGTGTGTGTGTGTGTGTGTGTGTGTGTGTGTGTGTGGCCCCAGTGGAGTCTGATAAGGGGAGGCTATGGGAAGCAGAGACTGAAGCCTTGGATAATGGAAAAGCTTATCTGATCGATGGACCAACAAGGAACACTGAGCATGCAACATACACACAAAAACACACGTACACATACACATAACCCATTTACCAAACTGAGGCCTTGTGGAAACAGTACTGTTATTGGTAATAATTATGACCCGGAGGCACCTACGTTTCAACGACAAAGATTAAGCAGGGTATCAAGACTTCAAAGTTCCTGGGCTAAAAGTTTTTTATTGTTCTGTCCGGATCCTACATTCACTTAGTGAAGATTCAAGCTGTCGCCTGACTTTCTTAAGGATGAGTTACTGTGGACATCCACAGGAAGACCCTCTGGTTGCTGGTGCTGTCTTGTCCTTGATCAAAGGTTTGAGGTGTAAGCAAACAAAGCCAAGCTAAAATTACACACTCTCAGAGAGCTGCTCATGTTGTGGCATGCAAGTGCACAGAATAGTCAACTGATTGATGGGCTGCTCCAAGACTGGCGCTGGTGTACGGTATTATCTCAATAATCACAAGATAATGTCTTCCCAGTTCCGCGACCACCCACTGTGCACCTCGTCGTATTCTGGTGTGCACGCCGTTGAGGTGTGTCAACATGAGGATGGTGGAAACAGCTGACAAAGCCCCAATTATACTGCTTCTCTTTCTATTCTCTAAATAGAGTGCGGATCATCAGCAAAACACGGTGGAACCACTATAAATTACAGCATTTTTACATAACCGCTGGCTGTGGTTACTGCTCTAACACTGGAATATGGAAACTAACCCAGTGTTAAACTGTAATATTCTATGGCTAGTAGCAGAGCAGCCCTGTCACTATCTATTGAGATGATTTTGTTTGTGTGTAACTATGCATCTGCGTATACTCAGGAAGAGAGATTGAGCTGAATGTCCACCCACTCCTACCCCAAATACCCCAGTCCAAACCAGTCACTTCCACTCTTACCCTGTTTCACATATGGGAGTGAACTCGAAATGCATGGCTGCCAGAAAGGAGGAGTCATGATGGAAATAGGCCAAAATGATGGAGGAGGAGATAGAGAGAATGTGGGAGTGTATGACAAAAGCACGCATATACACACGCATACACACAGTCACCTCTCACAGGTCAAAATACATAAAAACTGAGAATGCGACATTAGACTGAACATAAATAAATGCGCCGCAATGAACAAAAATGGATTTTGATTCATTTGATCGACAACAAACAACAAATAACCCCACCAAATGATGCAGACTGACAAAGTCTGAGGAAATAGCATTTGGTGAGTTGTGACTGGCGAGAGCCGGGGTTTTGTGGTGGGTTTTTTTTTCAGGATGCAATTTAAACACACCCTTGGGCTACAGGACTTCATGAATAGGACAGAAAATCAAGAGAGGAGCAGAGCGAAGAAAAAAGGGAGAGGAGAGAGGGGAAATGAGATTGTGGCAAGAGAAAGAACAGGAGATGGCGGAGAGAGAGGAGAGAGAAGTAACAGGAGAGAGAGGACGATTTAGGGAGAAAGCGGAAAAAGCAAAGAAGGCCTCTAAGAGGGAGTAAGACCAGTAAACGAATGTCAGACTTCAGACTGGCTTTTGAAATGTTCTGACTGATGTGCTTCAGCAGGAAAGTCTATCACTATGTCAATAAAAAAAATCCCAATAACACTTACCTCTCCTTGGAAGCTCTTGAGTAAAGGGGCGACCTGTTTCCGCAAGTCCTGAAAAAAAAAAGGAAAATTATTGCTTGACAAATTATTGACAGATTCGTTTTAAAACATTAATACACAGGAACATGTGACAGGGATGCTTAGAAACAATGAGGTTTTATTCTGGCATGTTGTGATCAATTAAGTCACTCATGGAAGCCACTCTTGCTGCTGCCACTGAATAATGAGTGATGCATGTGAGAGTGATGAACATGAGAGTCGGGATGAGGCCAGGTTTGTACCCTGAGGTGCTCTGGTGGACTGTGTATCTCATAAGAACAGGTGCAGCACCACCTGGGCCACCCAGAGGCAGCACTAGTGCGTGTGAGATAGAGAGTGAATGAGCCACAGAGTAGGCCTACAGTGAATGCAAATTGTCTCTGTGCACCTTTTTTTTTTTATTACAAAGCAAATGCCTTTCACCCTGCAAGTCCCATTGCATGACTTTCCAGTACGAGTCAGCGGTTTCAGATTAGATAGCCAGTCGAGTATGTATCAGGGGAACATGCAAATCACTATGCTGTTAGCTGAGCCTACATCCTGACAAACTGAACTGGAGCGTATGGTGAAAAGCACAGCAGAATAGGACATTCTGTACAGGAACATTTGATTTGCACAGTTTGTGGACACACACATACTCACAAAACTGCCTAATGAAGATGTGAAGTAGAGCAACGACAGATGTGGGCTTCAGAGACTCTGCGCCTTTTAGAAACCTCGGCCTAAAAGCCTAACCAATGCTGCAGGGAGATGGCATCCCAAACTGACCTGGGACCAGTTTCTGCATCTGGTCTAGTCACAAGTTGGTTCAGACAGGCTGCTCGTCTGAGTTTGAGGACAGGTCATGACCTTGCTGACCCTGTTCCATTGTTACCTCATCAGGGGTTGTTGTGGCTGTTTGTCTGGGCCAATTTAATATTCCCCTGCTGGGGATAATGACCTCCACCCCGCCCCTGCCCCAGCCCCTCCTCCCTGCTCAGGCTCTCCCTTTCTCACACATGATAACCAGCACAAAAAAAACAAAACAAAACAAAACCAGCCACAAAAGCAACTGAGAAGTATCAGTTCTGTTTTTTTTTTTGCAACAAAGTCTGGTTAAATCCCAGTTTTCTTTTTATGTATCCAATGTTCTGTCACTTAGATTTGAGACTACAGCTTATATTTAACATCAATTTACTTAGTAACAAGATCTCTATAATGTGATCCAGAGCTGCCATAAGTGGAACCTTTGTCCAACATTTTCTAAGTGTGCCGCATATACAAAAAAATGATCTATAACACAACAAAAGAATAGTTTGAAATTATTTTTATTGTTGTTCTAAATGTATTTTTGTCATCTAATTTTTTTAGGGTGACTGAAAATTAGAGCAAATCTGATGAACCTGCACACACTTTGCCTTTTTCTCTCTGACAAAATCACACTGAACCCACAAAACAAACACAGCCAAAAACATGCAGAGGCAAGCTACTGCTTCTTCTGAACACCAGCGCTCCAAACCCCTTTGGTCCACTCTCATGTGCTCCGCCCCCTGCCCCCTCCACTTCCAAAGATTTATGACCATATAACATAACAATGCACACAAACACCATGGTCAGTATGTGTTTACGTGTGTGTGTGTGTGTGTGTGTGTGTGTGTGTGTGTGTGTGTGTGTGTGTGGTGAAAGGAGTAGAGGGGGCCAGGCAGTAGGAGATGGATGGCTGGTGTGTGAGCTGCCGGCAGACAGCAGACAGGCCAGCCCGAGGAATCCTCCAGGGAGTATGGAACTCCCATTCTCTGTCTGTCTGCCCTGCAGCTAGACACAAACGTGTGTACGTACGTACACGTGCACATACACACACATGTGCATGCACACACACACATACACACACACACACACACACACACACACACACACACACACACACAAAACACACAAAGTTGTTTTACTACCACAGCCTCTGGCTAGCAATCTTTGGGGCATTTTACAACCATTCCCACCCTTGCCTTTATAACACTGTAGCAGAGGAGTCTTGACTAACTAAAAGGAAATTAAGAACTAGATGAATAATTGAAGCAACTTCGGAAGCACAGTAAGATGTAGTCTCCTAAAAAAAATTCAACAGTGTGTCAGTCCTAATGAATTATGAAAACTTTGTTTTCACGCTGCATTTCTTCGCACTACTTTCAAAATGCTACAAAGCCGGTGTGTGTGTGTGTTATTGTGCAGACCATGAGTGCAGTTCACGGCGAGTACAGCTTCCGCAGACTAGACACAGCGAACGTGGGCCGGTCTCCTGGTTGTTGAATAATGGATCAGAGGCGGACTCCCGCTCAGCCTAATGCAGTCTGATCTGATGTGACTGTGATCTCCGCTGACTGGTGCCGACCATAAAGAGCTGACAGCCCGCCATATAGGCTGGTCAACCACACATGTCGACACACTAGGAGGAAAACAAAGCAATGCGAACGCACACAAGACAATCGGGGATTTTTAATCAAGCCAGGCCATCAAACTTTATGGAGCAGGCCATTTGGTAGGCTGTCTTGGTGCTTCTACACATCCAAATGCTGGGAGTTCTAGTGCCGATTTCTATTGAGCCTGTTACAGCCCTGTAATGAATCCTGTCGCTCGTCTGGCCTGGCTCGGATTCCTCCTCCACATACCAGGGAGATGCCAGGGGCCACACAGACGCCAGAGGAGCCTTCTTAAATCACAGCCTTGTTACACTGATGAATGTGTGTGTCCTGTTCTGTGATCTAGGCTATCTGCCTCTGTGTGTTTGTGTGTTTTCTTTGTGTACATGTCTCACTCTGTGTGTGTGTGTGTGTGTGTGTGTGTGTGTGTGTGTGTGTATGTGTGTGTGTCTACCTCTGTATATGTAGAAGCCTCGCTCCCTCGTGTTACATTTGAAAATGAGATTAAATATGAATGTGCTGGGTAAAACGAAATTAACGTCTTGTGTATGCAGGTAGTTTCCTCTGGTGCATATTGCTCCAAACTGGGTGGGCTACATACTGAAGTCAATAGTCACAATCCTCACCCTGTGTTAACTACAATAGGCCTGTTGTCAACTCCATGGAGAGTTGACAATTTTCTATCTGCCGTCTACTCCATTCATACATAATTCATACAACCATCAATAATTCACCATGGTGACATTACCAATAATAACACAACAATACTTTGTTTTCACTGTGTGGTTAAAATGTGTTGCCTTGGTAACAGAGATGAAACAAATATTCCCAGGAGGAGTGATGGGAACACAGGCACAGGACAGAATTCCCTCCTGATCCCACTTAGTAGTGTTGTCACACTCTGCCTCTCGCTCACTCACAAACACATACACGCACACACTCTCACACGCGCACACACACACACACACTCACATGACCACACTTTCTGAGCACATAAAAAACTAGGTCAGATAATACAAACTCCTGAGGGGTTTTCTGTTTTGTCTCTTCAGGATTTCAGGGAAACTAATGGAGAGACTATTTTTGGGAGCCAAGCCCACATCTCTGCATCATCTACTCCTCCTTTCGGTAAATAATCAACCCTACATTTATGAAGAGAAGAGGACACAAAAAGACGGAGGCAAAATGTGATTGTCAGTAGAACTGCTGAATGTACATTGCTGTGCATCTGGTAATATCTGATTTTCTCACCTCTGGTGTGTTCTTCTTGAACTCGCGGCTCAGGTCGATTAGTTTCTTCCTGGACTGTTCACTCTCGTCCTGTCTGTTGGCAAGCTGTGTGGCGGTGGCATCTAGCTCTTTCTGCAACACAAACACAACTTTTTTTTTAGTTTAATATGAAGAAAGTGAAACACTTTACCACCCTTATCACTAGTGGATTTTTTTTTTTTTAAATTAAGATCAAAATAAAGAAGCAGATTTCTGACTAGACAGCAGACATCTTGACCCATATGGCACACTGTGGAGCAGACTACTTGTCCTGCCTCAACTTAACGTAGCCAGTATGTTGTGGTAGCAAAGGCAGAGAACAGAACCACAACACTGATGTCCTGCCAAGGGAAAGCCGACTAGCAAGCTAACAGGCAATATCAGAGCCATTCAGCCCGTCAATCAGTTACCACTGTGTCAGGCATGACAGGTTCTGTAGCAATAGACTACTACTCCACACACGCGGTTCACAACAATTATTGACTGTCTGCTTCTGTAGCCGACCCCTCCTCTCCACACATAACAACAACAGAAGCACAATTATCAACAACAGCAGTGTTGTCAAGGCTGAGGCAAGAACCGCCTTTCTCCCTATCCATTTTGCATTGTTATTAATAGCTATTTATGGGACTCGTTCCAGATGATGAGCCAAGTGCTGACATTAACAAGACATTCAGGCCTTGTAAAGATTGTATCTCTCTCTGCTGAGAGTGAGTGTTGCTGGATTATGTTTCTGTTGGATTCTTGCCCTCTGTCACGCTTGCTACTTTTTTTTCCTCCCTCATTTTTCCACTCTGTACAGATCATCCACTCACTCATTCAACCAGCAGTACTTCTCCTACATTTAAATCTCTCTTCTCCCTTCACTCCCCCCTTTTCTTCTTCCCCCCTTCCCATCCACCTCCTGTGAGGCCGCCCACCCCTGAGAGTGATTAAACGCTGCTGAAGGGCCGTTATGCTAACTAACACACTAATCATTTAATACACACATTACCACAGGGGCCCTTGTGGCTCAGTTTGCTGACAAGGTCCCAAAACACACTCACGCACACATGCCCACCTCCCCACTTCGCCCACACCCCCGTCACACACAAGAAAATACAACCCTCTAAAGAAATAGTGTGATCAAGTACTAATTAGGAGATTTTTCCTCCATCAGCATTAGCTTGAATTCCCTACCAGCCATGATCTCGTTTTATCCACAAACCATGAAAAAAAATTATAACGAATCGACTTATTTGACCATCCTCTGCTGTGGGTTTTAGGGGGAGAAAAAAAAACACAACAACAAAAAAAAACTGCTCACTTGCTTATATGCCATCTTGCTCTTGCTGCCCATGGAGCAGTTGATGTAGCAGCCTGTCTGCCCATGGCCATGGAGCAGCTGCACTAGCTGTTAGTGAATTCGAGCGTGCGCAGAAGCTTGTGCAACGCTTGATGAAAAGAGGAACCAAACAAATTTTAATCATGTTACATTAATTGTCAAAAAAAAAAAAAAATAGAAGAGTTCTCTAGTTCATGAATATTGGTGTAATTATTATACTGTTAAAGATTGGCCACAGGAAGAAGGGTAATGCCCAACTGGTTTAAGATTTGAACAAACATGAATGACAATATGATACTGTTAAGCTGGGTTATTGATGGGGTAAAGAAACTCAGGTCATTTACATTTGATCACTCAGTGGAACACTTTCACTTCAGTGCCTCATCTGAATTAAGAAGCCATGAACAGATGATCTTAGATTTACTCTTAAAGCAGAGATATTACTAATTAATCTACAAAGCTCAGCCATAAACACTAAATAAATTGAGAAAAGTAAAATACTGAATTTTCCTGTAAGTGTGTACATGCTCTAAATTGCGACAGAAGTACAAAGATAAAAACGATAAATTACTAGTGGCGGTGTATTAAGCAGAATCCAGGTCATTAAAAATTAATTGAATGCAATTAAGTATAATTTACATAATAGTGTCTGCATTGTTCTTAAATCTCTACATAACTGTACTTAAGTTATTTTAGTAAATTGTGCACCAGAGCAGAAGATGCTAATTGGCTTAAGGTATTCTATTATTCTGTCTTGTTCTAACTATTACTTTATGGAAATAAGGGTGAAACCTTTGTGCTGTGGTTCTTCAGAGTATTAGACTGTTCTGTTACAAGTTCGCTGTTCTTATAAAAACATGAATCAGACAGTTTTAGTACTCAGTGGGTTAGATACAGTCTTGTAAAAACACCTCCTTTACCAAACTTGTCAGAATGTTTTGGTTAAAATATTACTCAGTAAAAACTTGCAGTAATTGATTTTCCCCAAATACAATTTTCCAAATTTCAAAGGAATTTAAAAAGAGTAATCCAAATTGGCGATCCGTTTAAAATCTGTAAAAAGCTCAGTTTCTCAGAAAAACTGAAATAGCCCTAGTCTTCCACATGAATCCTGCTTTAGAAGGTCGTGTGCCAATCCTGACGCCCTCAATTTAGCCCAATCCCTTTCCAATACTCTACACATATCCCAATGTGTTACCAAATCCCAATACAGCAAAAAACATTAAATAAATAAAAATCTCACAGCTAAGCTAAATAAACACATTAGACACATGACAGAGGACTGATTTGATGCCAATTGGGCAAGTAATTATGGGCATGGTCTCAGTTTAAAAAAAAAAAAAAAGAGGAAAAAAAAAGGAGGACCCTCAGACTTAGTCAGGTTTTGACTATGCAGCAAACTCTCTGCCCACATCAGCACACGCAGGCAGACTTTACACTCATCTTGCTGATAGAGCGTAACATCCAAAAGTGCACAATTCCCACTGCCTTCCCCCGTTGACACACATCAAATCTTACTGACCATTAGGGAGCCCGATACAAAGTCATTTCAGGCCACACATTATCTAGCGTTATACCCTGTCGTATTGAAATATCTTATTATACGCTCTGTCGAATGCTGCTTAGAAGAAATTCTTAGCAAAATATAACGGAAATTTTGTCTTTTTATAGGTGACAAAAAGATGCAAGCTCCACCAAGAACCACAGAGCAAATGTCCTTTTCTCCTTGAACCTCTGTTCTGTTGCATTTGGTTTTACATTTTAAAAAAGCATAATTTGAAAGTTTAAATTTCTAAAATGTTTGACAGATGAAAATATGTACTCATGGTGTCTCCCAAAAGCCATTAAAATATGCTCCTTGTGGAGCTGCGTGGCTAAACATTTTCACCACTTACTGCAACTGAACATCAACCCCAAAAAAATCAGCAACTGGTCTTCTTGACCGAATGATAATAATATCCTCACTGGCCTCAGTCAACCCTCATGCCCTATTGAGCTTCCATGGGATGTTCTAGACTTGTGGGTACATCAGCGTGTTTCAGTCTCTGGGAATATCCTCTGCACAGCTTTTGTGGAAGAATGTGACAACATCCTCCAAGCCTCAATCAATAATCTCATTCATTCTAAATAAAGGAGAGGCACTGCATTACGAAATGCCAATGGAAAAGTTGTAGTTTTGTAATTGAAAGGGAAACTTGGAACAGTGAACTCGTCTGTCTCTCATTCAGTGGGTTTTCACGCACAGTGAAATCAAGCTGTAGTTATAGCTCAAATTACAGCTACAGTTACATCTAGACTGATTCATTTAATTGGACTACTGTCATTGTTCCAGTACACAAGAACAAGCGAAGACCTGATTTATTGACAAGGGTATTATCTGCCCCTGGAACATTAGGTGGCGGTATGCCCCCTCACAGGTAGCAATAGCTTTCCTGTCAAATGATGGACCTAATACAAAGACTATTAAAGATCACCAGACAACTGGTTCAATAGATGATACAGTCCGCCCTTGCATCAGCCATGATGATATCTTGACCGCGTGCCGCTCGACGACAGAACACTCACACAATGCCAGCCTGCCTGGAAAAATCGCTCCCTAACTGAATTAAGCAAGTATGTTAGCCCGAATTTGAAAAGCACTACTTTAGTCAGACTAATGTTTTTATCTCATAACCTGCAATAACTGCATAAAATGTTTCTGATTTGTAAAAGTTTACATTTGTGTTCTCAGTAAAATTGCTTGACTGACAATTGAAATGAATTATTCATGCAAATATAACATTGCAGAATGACATTCATAAATAAAGACTGAAAAAATGCAAGTATTCAAACCATTAAACCATTTGAATACTTGCAGTAAGTAAAGCCAGCTCCCCGTCTGTCCAGCAACCTGATCCTTGATTGCACCCACATTGCAATTTGTTACTGTCAAGACTAAAGATAGCAGATAGCTAGACTAATAGATCGCTAAATAGAAAGATGAAGACCTTTCATTTTTAATAATGACCAAAATGCTGACATCTGTCACTATCCATCTAAACTCATCACACTGAACACTTGTGGCAGTAGTGCGTGCAGCCCAGTGGCTTAATGGATTGGCTACTACAATAGCAAACTGCAGTTTGACAAAGAGGAACTGTGCAAACATGCCTTGCAGAATATTGGAAAGCTGTTCAAGGAAAAAAAAAAAAAAATCACACATCAATACATTCTTAATTACATGAGGTACATAGTAACCAAAAATTTAGTGTCATTCTTACAGTTGAGTTTAACAAATTTTACCAACTTACTAGCATGTCAATTCAGCTATTTTGTAAAATTATAAATATTCCAACTCTGGAGGGGTATACAGCGTGACATGGGCTAATGTCATGTGACATAGCACTGGGAAATTGCTCTCCATCGAGTTTGGCATGATTGACATATTGCTAGTTTGATAAAAACTTAAAAATATGTGTCTGAGAAAGAGCCCAGACAGAAATAAAAACTCAAAAATAACAAAATGAAAAGATATGCAAATAAAGGAAATCTATATTTGACATTGTGAGACTCACTGACACACATGCGCTGCTCAGTGGAAACACCAGTGCCTGTGCTACAGCCTCAGTGTGCTGCCCAGCACCGAACAACATGCATGATGAAAAACTTGTGTCCAGTGTGTTTCAGCCTTCAGGCTCGGTAAGTGAGGTCAACACATTCTGGTTGTCCTTGGTCTGACTTTTGAAATCTGAAAACAGCTTAATATACTGACAAATTCATTCATCTAATAACTCTGCACTATTTTTAAATCCAGCACTGGCTGGTTAGGATTGCTCTGTCTAGTTTAGCAGAGGATGGAATATGGTGTGTGCAAGGAAGCATTAAGTGGGCTGTAATGTCTATGTGATTGCTGTAACAGCCCTGCTTGGCTTGGCTGGACTGGCCCAAAGCAGCAGTCCCTGTCCTGGTTCATTTGGTCGTCTGGTCAGCTGTAAAGACGATTGGAACAGATTGCCAACACTCCCTAGAGAGACTTCAACACCGACTTGGCCAAGAAGCCTCCCGCACATTGCTCCACACGCGTGTGCTCTCACATGAATGCACAGACAGGCCGCTGCAGTAACTCGGGGAGCCCAATCTTTCCACATTCTTTTGAACTCTCTTTCAAAAGAGGAAGCCCGCTAACATGTTCGTCCAGAAAAATTTGGCACAGTGAGCTGTGTTTGCGCTAGGAGGGGAGGTTGGGCCAAGCAGTAATGAGAACCCTATCCTTCCATCCTATTACTGTAGTAATAACACTAATCACAGATAATGGTCATAGGTAAACAAATTATATTACCACTGACCATCAGAACCAAGGTGTATATTTGATGTGTGTTCATCTCTTCTAATGAAATTTACTCCGCTAGTACAGACAGACAAAGGCCTTCTATCTGACTAATTCCCTCCGATTACTCTAATGAGCCACAGGTGATGGTACAGTAAGTGTGATTAATTAAATGGGAGGCACCAATCAGGCATGTCTGATTATACCAATCATATTGACTACTGAATAAATGAGATAACGGTAGACAAACACTTTAATTGAGGTATCAAAACTTCATGGAATGTCTTATGCCCTCACGCACCGAAGATGCAGAGTCAGATAGGCCGCTGGAATGGCAACAAAGTTATTGTTATGTACACAGTATGAAGTCAATCTGCAGCTGCCGTCTGTGCTGCCACAGTGACCAGGAGTGCACACTGAGGAGAGTACACCACTCAAGGATTTGCCTCAGATCTCATTCTGTGTAGAATAATTGGCACTGCAACTGCTAGGAACGTTTTGTTTACATCTAGTCTACACTAAAATGTGCCAAGTTGTCTGCCAGTCCTGCTTTATTCCAAACACAATGTAGGTTAACTGCTACACATTCAGTATATGTTTTACACATTAATCTGATGAAGTATCACTTTTGAATTCAAGCCAGACATGACAAGAGACTGATAAAATACATGCACTTCTTCTCAATAATGCAAGTACCATATTAGTAACAATACAAGAGAATGTTCAAAATAAATGTCTGTGGATACATTATAGAGTGGGGAAGCTTTTTACGACCCATGTTCTTAGCAACATGACACACATGTTAAAGAGATGAAGTATTTTGTCCTGCCAGTGCAGTCAGTAATCTTTCTTTTTATCTCTAACAAGTCTGAGGCTGTTATGCGGTTATGATAGTAAACAGTAAAGGCGTCTGGAAAGATGTCTTATCTGAAATCTATGAGGCCTACCTTTCAACCCACCCCCTCGCCCCATCTACCCTTGCGGTGTGCTACCTCCAATGCTGCTGTTCTGTTCTGTATGCCAAACCTACTGTGAGGGGGGTGGAGTCGTGGGGTGGGGGCTCAGTCAGGAGCGACAGCCACTCTTGCTACAACGACACGGTACATGATCATAGATCACAGGCACGCCCCCTCAAAACACAGCACAACAGCAGCACAGATAAGAGACTACAATCCGGCTGCCTGTCTGCCTTCCTACCTGTAACATAGCAGGGTGCAGAACTTTAAATGTGCCAGCAGACGCTGTTTTCACAACCACACAGGGTTTGAACATGCAAGTCATATCCTCCTGAATCTCTTTTTTTGCATTTCCTCTCAGCCATTGGAGTCAAAGCCACAAAGTTTTCTTTACAACAAGCCAACACAATAGTTTCACTGCGACAACTGAGGTCTTAACACTTTTTGTTTGTGCAACTGTGTGTGCATCTCTGTACGTGTGCGTGTAAGAGCAGAGCGGCTGGGGGCGGGGGTTAGCCAACCACTCTCAACAGTCTAACAAGACGCTTGTGGTCCCTGAGCGTTTTGCTCCTTTTTTTGAACACAGATCCATATCTATCAGCAGCACAGGAGCTGTCAAGACTCACCTCACTGACGCTGACTGAAGCCTGGATCAAAAACAGCCTTTTTACACTGCAGCCTCGTTCATATTGATCCATGTTTTTCTGCTGAGAGACTGGTTGTTGTTTTATCTCCCCAGCATCCAAGCCTTAACTCTCCAGAAGCTTTCTGAGAGCTAGTCATTATTTTGCCTGACCTATTGTCTGACAAGGGGTTTCAGAGGCCAGGCCTGAGCCTAAATACAAATATAATGAGACTAAGATGGTTTCTGGCATGGAGGAAGTGCAGCTCACTTGGTCTCATTTTGCAGAGTTCGAATTTAGCTGGAGGCCTGTGTCACAAAGGGTGAGTGGTGCGGAGTGTGCAATGGGAGGAGAGGGGTATGGCGATATGCTAGGGTGTAATGCATTGGTGAAAGGGCAAGATTTTTCATCCCTGCGTTTACAGGGTGGAACGGCTAGGATATTGAGATCTGAGATAGGATCAGAGGGTAGTGAGCTGTTTCAGCTACGATAAAGGCCACGCATTACAAACAGAGCAGAGGAGAGAGAGAGAGAGAGAGAGAAAGGGAAAGAGAGAGAGCGAGAGAGAGAGCAAGAGAGAGAGAGAGAGAGAGATCACACCTCTCATCCCTGAATTAATGCCTCCATTCTGCCAGGAAGCCATTCTGTGCCAGTGAGAGGAGATTGGGGAGGGGATGAGTGCACAGATACGGCCTAAAAAATGGAAACACCGATCATGGAGAGGGGCGATAGGGATTAATCAAGTCTGGAAGAAGAGTGGGGCTCTCCAGGCCATGTAGCACATATCAAGCCTGGGTCCCAAGGACTTCTACGACATCAAACGCACATACAAGTAACCACTTACAGACAATGCCAGGGTCACGAGTGCAGGCTGGATACAAAGCATTGCTGCAGAGGTCCATTCATTTTCCCTCACTCATATGTGAGTTGGTCATTTTGGACATTAACATCTATGACTTCTTGACAATGGAGCAGTGTTCAAAGTTGCTCTAACTTTGTTAAGATCTGATCTGTTCTCAATTTGTAAATCTATTTGATTTGTTGTAATTCACTTAAGACTTCCATTTAAGGACAAATGCTATTGGCACAGTTACATGAAGGTCAATCAGATCTGTATCATTCTCATGTGCCTCTGATACATTGAATCCTTGCTCTGCATGGCATACCTTTCAATAACTTTTATACAGCCCAGTTAAGGTTTTGGTACTGAGCTTTTTGGACTGCCTATTGTATTATGTATTCTAAAATTCAGCCAAGATTTGGTGAAAATCCTGAGTTACAGTGCTGAAATGAAAGGCAAAGGGCAGTATTTGCAGAATGAAGCATCCTTTCTTGTTGATCAATTGATTCAAATTAAAAGAAGAAAATCCATCAAAGAATACATGATATTTACTAGAAGAAAACATGAAAATGGATAATCTATTAGAGGTGGTTGAGAAACACGCAATGGCACCACAACGAGAGACTGTGGCACTCTTACTTAAGTATTGATTTTTTTGAAGGCCATCAGTGTCAAAGTTTGATTCTTGCAAGTGGATTTGAGACAGAGTGATACGTCACCCCAGCTGCTTGATCAAGTCACAGTGTGTCAGGGCAATGCTGAGCCAAAAGCAGTGTAGTTACAATTTTCAAAACTTGACCCAGAACACTTCAAACAAAATTTGAAGTGGAAAAATAGCTTGAAAGCCCCCTGCACCAGCTGCGTTTTTTTTTTTTGTCGGGATATGTGCAGCCAGCAAAGATTTTGAGACAGTTGGTAGTTTTTCTACTGTCTTCCATGAAAATAGCTTGGCATATTTACTAGTATTAATACAGTAATAAAGTTATCAGTAAAACATTTCAGATACCAGTACTGAATACCTGTTCAAATTTGAAAGGTGACCTACCCCTAGCAATGCATATCCATTTTAAATCGTCATTTTTTTGGTCTAATGTATGATAATATCTCTGCATGATGAGCTGAGAACACAAATTCAGACCAAAAAAACCTGAAGAGGAGTGATAGAGATTAAACAAGATCCAAATTCCAGGTACTGGTTCCTATTCAACTGTTAATCCTAGCCATGTCTATCTATTGTATCCAGTTATTTTCTAAAAGTCTGATGATAACATTAGCATGAGCTGTGGCACAAAGTATCAAAGAACATAACTTTGCTCATAAATTCAACACTTATAAAAAATACTTCATCTATACTCCAGTGTGCCTTGCCCATACTGTTACTATATTGTAGCATGGCCTGGACTTCTGACTGAGTTTGACACCCGTGGTCTATACGATCAACGTCAGCAGAGCATGTCCTGGGGCTAGGTCTTACTCAGCCATTATGAGTAAGAGTTTTCTGTTCTGCTTGCATGACTTTCAAGACGAAAAGGCAGAGAAACAAAGTGAGAAAAAGAGAATCAGCGTAGCTAATCCTTAAAGCAATGACAGAATAATTAGCTTGCGTTACGGTAAGTAATGGGTTGTAATAATATAATTCATTCTGCGTTGAGAGAATGTGATATAAGGCCTGAACAATGTAGGAAGAGGAATTGAGCTCAGTTGGAAGTAGGATGGAGCATGTGTAAGAGCTCCGGCTCTTTCTATTGATTGATCCAAACATCAAACGAACCACTAGAGTAATGGGGGGAGTGAAGGACAGCTAAAAGCTATTTGGAGCCTTCACTGCATAAAAGACTTGACCTGTTCCACACAGCCTACATATCAAAACCATCAAACAGCAATCAATAGACCAAAGCGGTCAACTCAACAAACCATCACCCTACTAAAACATCAAACCCCCGGCCCAAGCGTCAGATGATAGGCTACACTCAGCTTATCCATTACCATCAGATAAAGAGGAGATAAAACACAGAGCCTAATCCTTTCATGTGTCGTGACAGCCACAGCAGCCTCCAAGGCATTCCTTCAGTCTGGCTCTCAAATAGTTTTATGGCGGAAGGCAGCCATTCAGTCAGCCAGCCAGTCAGGGCTGTTCTGGTCTGTTTGTCTTATTTCACCGTTTACACGCTGTTTTATAGGTAGTTATTATGGTCGCCATGGTGATGCCATACATTTTTATGGTCTTTTGGTCTCAGGGAAGAGGGTGTAATAAGCAAAAAAAACACACACACACACACATGAAAACAAAGACTCACAAAACATACTCCTGCTGTGGAAAGGTCTCCTGTCCCTCCCTTCTTCCCTTACACTCTATCAGTCTCAAGAAATGCCTATCTCCCTTCTTTCTGCCTCATGTGAAACATGTATAGGCTAACTTAGAGTTGTCCTCTCTCATACCACATCTGGGGCTGATCAGAGGGCCTCCTGGAAGTTGAGGCCTCTGGGCCTATTAATAACCATGCTGCTGAACTCAGGGTCAGACAGCAGTCAGCGGATGAGCCTGTGTCTACTAAACACATAGTCCCTTCCCCCTTCCCCTTCCTCAAGAGGACAACTCTCACTTTTACAAATGTGACGGCAGGCTACAGAGCTTAACATCGTTCATCCAGTTTCACGCTTTTAAATCAAAGGCTCTTCCAGCTGACAGAGCAGCTCACAAATTATTCTCAAATTAGTAAACAAAGACTAAAGTGTGAGGCCTCTTAATCCCCGAAAGCAAGTTGGTTATCTTTTAAAAATAAAGAAAATAAAGACATGGGAAAGACAGCAAAGGCTAATTTTTACAACATTTCTTAAGTGTTTTCCCCCCTGTTCTTTCCATGTCCACACAGCAAGTTCAAGTTCAAGGAGGCTGGACCTGTTAAAGGCAGGACAGATGGTAAAGATATCATCTGTTTGCTCTAAAGGTTAGACCAGTCAGACAGTCCAGGTCACACTGAGGTCTGCAGGGGCAGTCCGTTTCTTAACCCTGGCTCCAGTCTGACAGCTGCTTGGGTCAAAGGTTTGTCAGAGGTTAAGGTTCTGTCTGAGGGCATTCAGTGAATTGATACAGAACTGCATCATTTGTGTTAAAACTTCCATGTTTCACTGGACAAAGCTCTGTGTTTATTCTCACATTAAAGACAGTACACAAACCAATAGCAGCAGGGAGCAATAGTCTGATGCCCACTAACTCTTTCAATTGGTATAAGTATTCAAATTACATTTGTACACTCAGACTACATTTCTCCCTGAAATAATTCAACTGAAAATACACATATATGCTGTGCCTTTACTTCCTAAACACGTTCTGCTGAAAGGCTAAAGTTTGGTCAAAGAATAATATCAAACTAGATCAGTGAATAACAGAACAAACAGAGAACAATTTGTTAAGCACAAGCCCCCCTCTTCTTTTCCCAACACACGTGCACGCACAAACACATGCAGACACGCGCACAACACACACACACACACACACACACACACACACACACACACACACACACACACACACACACACACACACACGGACGCACCTGTGAATACAGGGTAGTTGAATCATCATAATCGGTGGTAGTTTTCTGCTGAGCCCAGCCAGCAGTCGTGTTATTTTTAGAGGGCTGACACAGAAGCAGGCCGTCCATTTACTCTGGGAGCTGGCAGGAAGACCATCACAGCTCTGGTTGCCTTTAAACTACCAAAATGGGAACGAGCTCAACATAAACACTGAAAAGGTGTGGACACTTATAGAAGTGAAGTTAGCTAAGATTCAGAGCCGTTGCAGTTCCATTACTTTAACATTAAAACTGTGAGGATAAATGTTTTAGTTTAAAGGGGAAAAATAACAGCTACTTCATAAAAATGGTGAGCCAGTGAGACTAATTAACCACAGTCTGATTTCAAAACATTTTAACGGCACTATTCACGAAGTAATAGGATGAATGTTTTAATATTGTATCTTACAAGTAGAGGTGGAGATTTACAACACAACTATTACCTTGGTTAACAATAATCCACTCAAAGTGTTTTTCTACTCCTGTTTTGGGGAATAGTAAAATCTATGATGTAGCAAATCACATACTCCTTTATGAAGAGTCTACAAGGAAAAGGAAAATGGAGAGAGTAACAGAAAGTGGAGTGAGAACTCTGGCTAAAGGTTGAAGGCTAGCCCCATCTGATGTGACTGATGGGCTGAGCCTGAAGGCCGACTATGGATCTAGCAACTGAAGCCATGATTGACATTGGAAATTACAAAGAGTGAGCTTTTAGCAGATAGCAAGCCATATCATAATTCAATCCCTACACCATCAAAGTGCACCAATATCATAATTCAATACCAAGAACCATTAGCCTGCAGCACACCAATATCATAATTCAATCCCGAGGCCATCAGCCTTTGCCAATATCATAATTCAATACTTGGACCATTAGGACACACCAATAGCCCTATTAGAATTCAATACCTACGGTCAATGATCTAACAGGACACTGATACTGCAGTCATGGGTTGACATGAGATCAGGTCTGCACATAAGGATCCTCAGGCCTTATTTAGCCCAGACTGCTTGATAACAGTGAGATAAACAACACTAAAATTAGGTAGGGCAAGTGGTTCACCAATATCTTGGCTCCAGCAGACACTGAAGGCCACAGAGTATTGGCTACAGAAACAGTTCGGTTGGCTGATGCAGAGGGACACGTTTGTGGAACAAAATGAAGCAATGAATTAGGTTCAAACTCAGCAGTGCACTCAGCCAAACTTGTCAATTTCTTTTCGAACACTGGCCCCCAGTGTGTGACCGTCTGCTGTTAGTCTAAATTATTACATTGTGGTACCTTGTGGAAATGGGACTCCATTTCGTGTTCGGGTCCATTGCCTCTGTGTATATTTCCATGTTAACATCTCGTTTAACTTTTCGAAACCCTGTAAATCTCACTGAGGCTTAGCTTGCTGGTTCATCAGAAATCTGCAACTTAACCAATCAAATGGTAAGAAGCTCAGATTTCTGCTGCTGCCTTAAGACAATTCTTCACCAAAGCTGTCATTATTCAGTTATTCTTGCCACATATTTCACTCAACTCAAGTCCTAAAGCACTGCATGTGAAGTGTAAAGTGACGCTGGAGACTGGAAAATAGAATTATTATGTATTTCCTTAATAACAAATGACTTGACTTACAGGAAACCTATAAGAATTTTGACAATATTTTATGCAGTTTCCCTCCAATGAGAGCACTCTACACTCACTGGGTTCAGCTTTTCATGTGAGAATTTGTTGCTTTAGTGAATTCTAATCAAAGTAAAATGTACATGCAAATCAGTCATTTCCTCATAAAAGTCAGAAAATAATTATTCTTTCAAAATATTATGTCATTAGTTTTGTTACACTGTACAACTCATGTTGGGTGAAATAATCATTAGGGATTATCAGGAAAGCTGAATCATGATCATATAAACTGGCATTCTAAATAAGAAGCTGAGAGCTTGATTTTTTTGCTGCCTGTATGAGACGACATCTATGAGTTCATCGCTTCACCGTGGACAAGATCTAACATTTTTTCTTCATGAATACCAGATTTTTTTGTAAATGTTTTGATTAATATCATAAAATAAACTAATACAAGTGCTTCAGAAGCACCATTTCAAGTGAACACCGGATTTCCAAATGAGTGGAAAGGACCATAGTGAGCGTGAAGAGAAGTGTCCAGTCACAGAAGCCCATGCTCTGTCTCCCTCTCCCTCTCTAGAATAAAGAGCAGCAGAAGAATTGCTGCTTCTGTAATGAGATACGGTGAAACTCTATGATGCTGTAGGTGAGAGAGACTCCAAGTGGGTCTGTAAATAATGCCTGCCACTTGAAAATAGGTCTCTGGAAACTGGCCTCTGTGCTCTTGTTGCTACTTGTTGGGTGGAAGTTTTGTATGTGTAGTAGAAAATATGAAGCATTTTTTTAAGGCTTTATGAGTCGGTGTGTGTGTGTGTGTGTGTGTGTGTGTGAGTTTGAGTTTTATGAGTAATCAAGTTATTCTGAATATTACTAAAGCTAAAGAAGTGCATAATGATGACTGTAAGTTAACAACTCTAGCGGATAAAAAGACAGACCATATTAAGTTTTACAGTGCCGCTTCTGTTTAGGCACTGAATATGGAACGAGAATGATTGCTGAGTTTTTTTATTAATCATCTCCCCCATCAAATACAATTTTATTTAAGATTATTTAGGGAGATGCACTAATACCATTAGACAGTAAAAACATTAGACATCAACAAATAAAAAAATGAGGCATTTGAAATGAAAATAAATGTTTTGAGGGGAGATTAAGGTTCAATTTTTACACATCCATAAAACAAATTATGTCAGGGCACGTACATTACATTATATTTAATGGGTTCTTTCAAAGGTGGCAAAGTGGTGCAGTGCTTAGCACTGTCGCCTCACAGCAAGGGTTCGAGCCCCGGCTCGAGCACAGGATCTTTCTGTGTGGAGTCTCCATGTTCTCCCTGTGTGTGTGGGTTCTCTCTGGTACTCCAGCTTCCTCCCACAGTCCAGAGACATCAAGAGGGGACTAGGCTGACTGATACTCTAAATTGACCGTAGGTGTGACTGTGAGTGTGAATGGTTGTCTGTCTCTATGTGTTGGCCCTGTGATGGTTGGTGACCTGTCCAGGGTGAACCCCGCCTCTCGCCCGAAGACTGCTGGGATAGGCTCCAGCCCCCCCACCCACAACCCTTAACAGGATAAGCGGTAGAAAATACATGGCTGGATGGATGGATGTTTCTATGTGTTATAGATCAGTAAACATTTTTCCAACAAAAAGGGTATCAACATCTTTGTTGTCAGCATTAAAAACTTTTTAACTTAGTTAATATAATAATTTGACTAATGATAATGATCTATATTTATTTAATTTTTTTTAGTATTAAACAACCCCAAAAGGCTGGCTGAGAGCTAATTAGCTTTGTGCAATTAATGATAGTGGATGGGCAGCGTAGGGTAACTTCATCTAATTCAGCCAGCAATGATCTATTCATAGGAAAAACTATGAAATAACCATCTTAGCTTGTGAATTATTATATTTTTAGAATCAGATACACAGCCAGAACTACTTAGTGATTTACTGTAGGATCTCAAAACCTTCTCTAAACTTAAATGAACAAAACAAAAGTTTGTTGACAATGGGAAGAGCAACTGCTGATGATAATCCTAGCCAACGTTATAGGAGAGGATGAGGTGCATTACTTCTGGACAAACCAAGATCCTGAACCTGATCTATTTGAACCAGAATACACAGGGCAAGTAGTACAGGTTTTGGAAGCTGAACAGGCAAGATGGAGGTACGCTACACAGCCAATCCACTAACATTCACTGCGCTGAGCTAACTAGCAGTCAGCTGGTCTCTGAGGCTTTCAGCTCCCTGATGCACACCCAGAGGAAAGAGGGTCATTTATCTTAGAGGGTCATTTATCTTCTTTTCTGGCTTTAGGAAGGATGACTAACAATGATATTTCCTGAAAGGTAGAGTTGTTTCTTCAAAAAAAAAAACAAATATCTGAGGCGGACCAATTGATTGGCTGGTTTTCAGCTTTATAGGCCATGACCAAAGACTGGTCAATCAGTGTCAAGTTCTTAAGTCTATAATAAGTCTTGGAAAGACAATCATAAAATGCTCAGAAAAATTAAACTTGGGCTTAAATCAAACCAATTCTGATGCTGCAGTGAAAAGACAGACTCTCTCGTTTTTTGATGGGGGTGGGGGTGGGGCGGGTAGCAGCGCTATAGCCCAGTTGAACCAGCATACACAACCTGATGCCACGCTGCAGCTGCCAACCGAAAAATGCAGTGATCAGATGGAGACAGAGAGAGAGACTGATCAACATCTTCTGGCTGCAGTCTATGCTAGAAAACAGCATTTGCAATCATCTTCCTTGACTTTGTGCAAGGCCTGGGCGATGTACCAGAAAGATGTAAAGCTTTTTCACATCATTTCAGTCAATACTGATTTTTTTTAACAACCTATTGTTTTAAAAAAGATCATGTTAACAAAGGTTCAATTGAACCACTTCATTTGTCCATCAGACTTGATACCTTCCATACTAGTGTCATAGTTTTTGTGCTTTTATCAGGGTTTACATTTCTTAAAACTGAACTACTGAGGTTCTACTCAACACTTTTCTTCCTGCTACTTTTGAACAGTGTCCATACATATTGCTGTCATTATGCTGCCCATGGCTACTTTGTGTTCAGTTCTTCTGAGTTTGAATAGAGGAAATGGAAGAACAGATCTGTCCCAGGGGTTGAGAAGTTTGTTTGTAGTTTAATGGCAGTTGGTGAACTGTTCACAATATGGATCTCATAGATTTAGGGTAGTGACAAACCCAAACCACCACAGAATCTATCTTTGTCCTTCTTGTTGGTCATTGTATTTTGTTTCATAAATGTAATCCACTAGTGAGAGAAAAACCAAAAATTAACTAAAGAAAACTAGAAAGCAGGTCAATAAGCAAAACATTAACAAAACATAATAGGGTCTTCGCCTGAAGTACCTTCTGGCTCAGGCCCTAAAAATTAATAAATTAACAGTTGCCGGTTAGGAAGTGCACGACCAATCGATGATCAGTGATTTACTGATAAACATTTTGTTGATTATTTGAAATTTCATTGATCAAAGGGATTCTGCGTTGTATAGTGTAGTTTCATTATGTCGGTGCGTCATGACAAACCGTCACCAGATGTGTTGAAACTGCCTTTATTCAGGGGAATAAAGGCAGGAGGTATTAGAAAGGTTTGCCACAGCTGAGAATGCTGCGCTAGCCACCGACCAATAATTGGTCGCTAATTTTCCCAATGAATGATCAAGGAATTCCTTTAAATGCACCTCCCTAAGTTAAACCCCGGATTTGAACCCAGGTATCCTGAGTAAAAGCCAGGAGCTCTAACCATGTAGCGGATGGACTTTGCTATCTACACTCAGATTGTTACATTTTGTGGGCCAACAATTGACCAGTCAAAATTAATCAGCAACTCTTTTGATAAACAATTAACAATTTCTTTTGTTTGCCAAGGAAAAATGCCATACAACTACGTATAGATGGAGAAAAAAAAACCACTACTGGATGTATCACACTTCTCCCTTGACTGATCATTTCACAATGCAAAAAAAGCTAAGAGATAACTTAAAGCCCAATCATTGATGTGATGATCACCTGTAATAGGAGCCTTATTTCCCAAGTTGCGTGACAGTGTGGCATTGTGTGTTTGCGCTGCTTCCACTCTCCTGCTGCAGCTTTCATGGGAGAGGCAGTTACTGACCATTCATGGTTTGCCAGTGAAGCAGAAGCACAAAGTGAAATGCCCACGGACACCACAAAGACCGTCTGTAAAAGACGTTTTAAACCTACGCAGACCAAGGGATTCAACATGTCCAACTTGGCAAAGCATCTCGTCGACAGACATGTCGACCTGTTCAGATATCAAACAATGACAGGTCAGCAAATGTGACAGACAACAATTACGGTATGACCATGCCTTCAAAAACAAGTCAAACAAATTTTGTGACAAGTAAACTTTTTCCAAACATTTGAGTTTGATGAGGGAATGATGGACAATGGGCCTGATTCATGAAATGCTTTTACACATAAATTGGTTCTTGCAAACTAAATGATGAGCGTATTTCCTGGAAGACTAAAGTGAGGGCTAAATAAGTCCTCGAGTGTAAGAATAAATTTGTGCACCAGAGTATTTTGTGAATGAGGCCCAATGGTAGCTGTTTAATTAAATCTGCAAACGCACCATTCATCCTGGCAATGTCTGTTATCATAGCTTGCTGTAAGCTAAAAGCTACAGTTAAACGCAACTATGTTATCTTAGGGCCAGGCTGAATTTAGGATTTTGGAGCCCAATAAGGATTTTAGAGTAGAAAAATATGTGAAATAGGCACAGCAGTAGTGTTTTTTTGTGCTGAACTGAAAATAGATCTTTTCTATGTTCATTGTATGTCAATACTAAGTCAATTTTGTTCTGATATGATTATATAAAAGGAAGACGGCAAATTTCTTAAACAAGACTTATTTTATTCGAAAATATTTTTCATGGCCATACGTTACAATTCAAATAAAGACAAAAATGAAATCGTAAAATAAGCAAGGCAGAGGTGTCTAAGCGTGCCCTGCTGGCCACATTACAATACACCATTTTGAAATAACCAGAGGCATTGTTTCCAACATTTTATGTGCTGGGGGGAAAAAAAAGACAAGTTTTTTTTTTTAAATAATCGCCGGGTATCGGAAAACACATACGCCAATACAATATTTCAGTGACTGGCCTATAACAGCTGATATAGCTCCAGGTATACATATCAAGCCCTGATGCGCTTGCCACCACCACTTATAAATGATTAAAATCAGATCAACCCTGGTAATGGTAATAAATGCATATTCATTTCTGTCAAAAATTGTTGATATTACTAAAATACATTCTCAGTAATGTGCAGACTTCCACTGAGGACGTGTAATGAGACTTATTTAAAACTGGTTAGCAAGTGACAGCTGATAAATTTAACTGATTATTTTTGATAAAAAGTAACACAAATCATACATTTTATGAACTAAAATTTTAGGATTCACTGATCAATTTGTCACAAATCAAGGCCCTCTGGATCTAATTGACTAAACCTAAAGACTACTAGCCTGTTAGCTTAGCTTCTTTGTCTGTACACAGCTCACGCTACTTCCTGTGTCACAATAAGAGTATGTTGCGACATCACATTAAAGACCACAACAACAATCTTTTAACTGCTACACTTATCTTGAAATTGTTCATTTTTCTCTATAAATTGTATTGCAATAATCAAGGGTACACTATCACCCATGTTGGGTTTCTATTCTTTGTTTCTGTTTGATTTTCATATTATATATTGTCGTAAATCTACAATGACACATTTTTATCATGAGCAGAGACACCTTAAAATTTCATAAGGAGAAATATCTGTTTTTCCACACACCTTTGGATAGAGCCTGCAGTAAGAGCTGCTGATTCCATCTGTTTGGGTACCTCTATTTATAGACTACTGTTAAGTACTTTTTATCTTTTATTCAAACATCACACGACATTGAGCAAAATTTATTTTACCACATCAAGGTAAAAAGTGTTTAACAGAATGACCAGATTATGACTCTTTCATGGTATAATATATTTTTTCTGGTAAATTGGATAAACTAAGTACAGTTGACACTCCCCAAAGCAGAGGGCGAGTTTAGAAATGGAACCCGAGCGTGAGGTAAACTGAGAAGTTGGGCCTCCGCTGAGAAGAAGTTGCTGATAAAAGTATATGAGGAGAGGATTTTTCCTTGACTGCTACAGTTTCCTCTCAATCATACAGAGCACAGGGATCCACTATAACCTCTTAGAAAGTAGGATGATGTAGCCTCCACCAAAGTAGACTGAGGGCAGACCAAAGACCTGACATGCACTCATCTCTCTCTGACTCATGCTTAGTCGCTCAACACCCACCAACACACAGTAAAACCTCAGTCCCAATGCCAGGTTTTGTCACTGGGCAGAGAACCGGTTGGCTTCAGTAAAAGCATGACGTGATGCCCCTTCCTTTATGCTCCCCCCAGCCTGTGCAGCAACAGAGGGGTAAAAATATCCCACCACTGAGTTCAGACAACCAGCTCATAAATTAACACTAAAACTCCTGCAGACAACAGCGGGCCAGTCGCTGAGAGATTTAACCACTCAGGTTGCCACTGACCACAGCTCTGAGATCCGCTTACAAAACCCTTTTCCTAAATTTACCCATTACGGCTGGTAAAAAAGAGTGGACTCACTTTTCATCATAGCTTACTTAGCTGTCCGCTAACATCGTGAACTATTTTTCAAAATGGCCCCAGGGTGCTTTGTTCCAAGAAATGTTATGAGGTGAGATATAGGCTATTAGCCCTAAATTAGGAATGCTGTATAACAGAGAGGTATGTTCCTAATTTTCCAAAGTCACATGAAAATTATAAAGTATACTCATATCTTATTAGGGCTTGCTAGTAATGAAGCGCAATCACTCTTTGCTCTCAAGTAGAAACACAGTGTTCCAGCAAACTGCTTGACTGGATGAGAGGGAAAAAAAGAAAAGAAAAAACAACAACAGGAAAGAAGAGTGATGATCCCCTCTAAAGAAACTCAACTCTGTAATGGATGGACAGGGATTACAGACGTTAAAACCTTCTCCATCTGTAATTCACTGTCACCCTGCCATCATCTCTGAATCACTGATCCATTTTGCAAGTGTATGAGACCTTGCTAAAAGCATCACTGTTGCACCCATTTGTGTTTGAAGTGGTGGCACCGGCAGTGGTGGTGGTGGTGGGGGGGGGGGGTGCATGCAAAGAAGACAAGTTAACAGCTTGCTATGCCGTTTCAAAGCACTCTCTGTCCTGTAACAACCACCTAGCTAGTTTCTCACACGAGGAATGGGACACACTGATCAAATAAGATTTTAATGAACATCAGCAGTTGGAGCCTGAGGAATAGACTGTGATGGCTTAAAGCTACTGACTTCTAGGTTGGGTTGGATTTTCATCATCAAAAGAAACACACCAAACATCTCTTTTGCTGGTGTCTCACACACAGACAAAACAGATCGTAAATCTAAGAGCAAAATGTCCATTCGATCACAAGGAATGAAGAAAATGCGATTGGCTGACAGGGCCATCCGTAGACCATGATCATATCATACTAACCCTGCATTATCAGAAAAAATGATAAGAGAAAAAAAAAGGTTCTTCTCTGAAGGCTTTCCTCTAGGAGCCTCTCAGTGGGAGTGAGAGTAAATAAGATGTCATCAATAATAGACAGTGAATGTTCTGAGCAGTTCTGCACACACACACACACACACACACACACACACACACACACACACACACACACCAGCTCCGACTGATTCCTATCCTGCAGACAGGCCTGCCAACCGCCAGCCTTTTTGCACACGCTCAGATTCACTGTCCTGACTAATCGCTTGTGATAGGGGCCTTTGCCATAATTACCCAGGGCCTTATCACAAACTTATGCGATGCATTTTTCATGTCCTGGCTGCTGGCAGTGCCTTCACTGTCCATGCTGGCAGTCAATCTATGAAAAAGACTGATCTCAGACAAAATTCACACACACCAGTTCAAACAGGGAGAAATGGGTGAAAGCCGGGTGAAGGGCCAAAGAAGAGGGACGGGGAAGAAATGAAAAGGAGGGGAGGAGGGATTGAAAGAGAAAGAGAGAGAGAGAGAGAGAGTGAGAGATTGTGAGGGGGGGCAGGAAGGGGGTGGGACACAGATAGTGAGGAAGGAAAAGAGAAAGGAGTCGCTAATTTTTAAATTTTTTTTTTTTTTTTACATAATATATGAACAAGGGGGCAGGGGTACTAGGCCCAAACAAGATCAAATAAATAGGAGAAGTGAAGCCTTGATGATGTGGCATAAGTGCAACACAAAGCCCGCTGGGAAGACTTGTTCACTGTCCTTTTGTCTACTCAGTCATAGGGGCATCATGACCTAAATAAAAGTTTAAACCCCAAGCCTGTGCGGTTTAGAAAATAATGTATGAACAATTGGGCTAGCCTACATAATGATATGTTAATGACTAAGGCAACTGGGCTACTAATATTCATAAACTGGGATTTGAAATTCAGCAATGCACGTTCACGTTAAATGCCATGCGAAAACACAACAGTGCCATTGTCTACATGTCTTGTGATAGGTCAAACACGCTCTAATATACACAGGCAATATTCACACACACAGAGACAGAGAATAGGCCCAATATTTCCTAAATGTCCTTTACTGTGCCGTGAATCTCCTACGTGCATGTCGAGATTAGTGGCGTGCGTGAGACTGGTACATTTCTAGACTTCATCATAATTAACAAGGTCATGATCTTTAACATATCGACTGATATTTATTCAATTGCACTGCGTCAACAAAACTGTCCCGTCCCATCCACTTCCACAGACGTGGCAATGTCTGTTAAAAAAAAAAAAAAAAAAAAAAAAAACCCTCACTGTGTATAATTGCCGTCAGGGGGAAACCAAAAAAAAAAACGACCGAGTTGATCAACCATAATCATGGAGACGACTTCAATATAAACTGCTTCACAACCGCTAGCCTTTAAGGTTGCTAATGTTTTCATTCTCGTTCAACTAAACTTACCAAATTGACAGTTAAAAGCAGAAAAAACACAACACGCAAAGCGCTGTTGTGTGTCTGTGCTGCCCGTCTCTACGGTTGGTGTCACCACAGCGCCGCCGTATAATGAGTCGCACTTATTTTTCCCCCAAATTATCCAACCTTGCAGCGGCTAAAGCGTCGGGCTAACTACGGCTACTCGCTCTAGTAAAAGTTGAAGAACACACATAAAAGGTAGCTAGCCAAACGCTTCCCGCTAAAGCCTTGCCGTTTTGTTTTTATTTCGGCGCATCCCCACGGCGTCGCCCCGGCTTGCCCAGTTGCAGTGTCCGATCGATGTTGAATTGAACAAAGAGGATCAATTTCTGATCAGCGAGAGAGCCACTTTCATCAATGTGAGGAAGAGGTCTTGAATTCTCTTCCGAAACACCTACGGAGACGGTCGCCGAAAAAACACAAAACACAACCACCGAGAGAGACGCGACAGCCGAGGCGAATAGACGGTAGGCGATTCCAGCAGAGGTTAAACTGACCTGTAGTTGTTGTAAGTCAAAGCGCTTCCAATATTGAAACATCGATCCTGCATTGGCCGCCATCTTGAGACATATTGAGACAGGAATGAGATGCTGATAGAGAGCGCGGGGGTTGGAGTTCAGTGGAGAGGAGCGGGCGGACGGAACACCAGGACCGGATCACGCCCCCAGCTTTCTCTGCTATCAGTAGGAGTACGGAACGGAGTTAGTTTATAGGAGTGTTACCTTAATAACGCCATTATAATTGCTTAAATAGCATTTTATCAACATACAGAAATTACAGGTAAATAACCGAAATGGCATTAAATTGCTGTTAATTTTGTGAGCACTATATATATATATATATATATATATGTATGCCAAATTGTGAACGCCAGTCCATGTTTAGCTTATGTATTGTGGCGAGAAAATATCATTCAAAAATAGAGCTAAATGGCTATTTGGAAGCCATATCTAAAAGGGGGAGAAATCCCACCTGGGAGCATTCTAACTACGGTCTGGTACTGACTGTAAAATAAGATATTTTTGGACACTTTTTAATGTTATTGCTCTGAAATAATTTGTTAGGAAGAGTTCACATATATATATATATATATATATATATATATATATATATTCTAGTTTATTTAGTTGTTAATTAGTAGTTTAGTTATATATTCATGAATAACTTGAACACAATTATTTTGCGTTATGAATTTTCATTAAATAAAAAAACAATGCAATTTGTTCAACCTATTTCTGACTACACTGTTTTTATTGTAAATGACAACAGTGACAGGTTTGTTATGGTGAACTGGTTTCTTTGATAAATTCAAATGTAATTAATTCAGGCTTTTAGACTCATATTAAAAATGTCTGAATGATTGACAAAAAGCATGTAATTACTGTTCAATCAGCACTGAAACGCACCAACAATTTGTGTTATTTTGTGTACTTGTTTTCCTTTTCAAAGAAAAGTATTAAACTACATGTACATGTTGCAACAAAGAAGACTTAGATGGTTGAATACCAAGCACCAGGTACTTTAAATTTAATATTTATTCTCAATTTTCAATAATTTGATTAAAACAGTAACCCCGTGTGCTCATTGGGCTAAAAATTTGCAAAACAAACGTTTAGAAAGATTAGTTAATCGAATAAATCTATCACTGCAGCTGGGTAGCCCAGTGATTAGGGTGCCAATGTTCATATATAATATATATCCTTTTCTGAAATGACCTTGAGGAACACAGTGAACTCAGGCTGCTCCTGAGGTGTCACTGCTACTGACCACGTCCTCTGACCCTCTCAGCATGGGGATGTGCCTCACAGGGAAATGCAAAGAATTTCTAATTACACTGTAAGCATGAAGTGCCCTAAATTCCTGTGTCAAGATGCACCGCCTTGTGTACCTTAAAGCACACCACGCCTCAACCGCCTCCTGCAAACCAGAGCCTATAGCTATGCAGCTTTATCAGGCTAACACATCTGCCGTGCATATTGTTTTCATTTCAAGCAATTTGCGGGAGCAAGTTTAACTTGTTGGTGCGTCAAGGGTGTTGTGAGGTCTGGCTGTGTGGAAAATTCACGTCTGCATTTATTTTTGTTTTGTTTTTGTAATTGAATGCTTAGAGCCCACAGCCTTTTCTAACAGCATGGGCTCAAACAAAAACGTGGTGTAAAGCTTTATCCTTCTGATTTTTTTCATAGCCTTGGCACCTCACTTTCAGTCATTCAAAACAGCATGAAAATTTGCCATAGATAATGCCTCTTTCACTGCATTTGTGAGCATACAAAGGTGGGCATTTTTGTGCTTTGGATTAGCTCAACTTTCAGGTCATTACTTGATTTGATTTGAAGCTGTTTATGACTCCCTCAGTATGAATGGTGCTCTTTGCCCTGATAACTGATAGTCAGCTGAAATAGCTTTGCCTTATTTTACACTTCATTTGAAGACATAATATGGTGAAATAAAGGTTGGACAATCATACTCAGTGATATGCTTTTATATATATACCGACTAGCACTCAGGAAACACAAGAGTGCATAAAAAAGAGTGGCTGCAAACCATGAACACTATCAACAATGAAATTATTGTCGAATTACTAAGATTACTGCCAAGTGTTGATGTCGATTATCAAGACTATCTTTTTAAAACAGTATGTATTAGCGTTTGATCTTCTCCATGTGCGATAAATAATCTGTCAAAATACATTTTTTATGCTGTAGTTGCAGACAAAATGATGTGTATGAACTGATTAATCTTGCCAGTAATCCTCTCAGTTCTTTCCCTCCCTGCCATCTTGATCAGTATTTCCTAGGCTTGGCCGACATGACTTGTGATGCTACCTATCATTAAGCCAAACCAGAAATACAGGTCTGAGATAATCCACACTGGCTTAGTAGCTTTGCAGTGTGTGTTTTGTATCACACAAAGAAAGAAAATAATATAATAGATCTGTAAAGCAGTGATATAACTGTTACGAAGAAAGTAAAAGCTTTCATCAGTCTAAGTAAAGAACAAAGTTATGAATTGCATTCCGCTTCGAACAAGGATTCTTGAAAAATAACATTGGGTTAGGAAAAAAAAAACCTTTTTTGAACTCATGATCCATACAGAAGAAGTGATTAAAGATTTCTCTTAAAAAAAACTTAACCCTTAGAAATCATTTCACAAAACAATGATATACATGGAACTAACTTGTCTCTACAGGGAAACATAAAACCTGCTCTTTTCTATTAATAATGGAATTCCTTCATGATTGCTTTTGATTATCATAATTATAATTCTTTCCACGGGCCCTGACTAATGAAGACTTCAGTTGTTCTGTAGTGAGGAATGTCCCTCATACAACAACCCTATAACACCACTGCACCTACAGTCCAAATACTTAACTGCCAAATATGTTTATTCCAATAGCTTTGCACTCTGAACATCGCATGCACGTAGACTTTTGCAGTTTTATTTAAAACAATGTCACATTCTCATTTTTGCACTCGCCACTGTTGCACCGTTGCCCTCTTCTCACATACTTATTTGTTCAATTTTTTACACGAATACTAACAAATGTATCTGTACAAAGTAGTTTTAGTGTTTACCTTTGAGTTGCCTGTTGTCCCTGTCTAGTCTGTTCTGTCTAATTACTTGAAAAGTGATGGAAAACAAAACTCAGAGTCAGAATCCTTTAATGCGTACACACACTTAGCCAATAAAGCTGGATTCTGGTGCTAATTAAGTCTTCACATAAGGCTCTGGCAATGAATACCAAAATATTTGAACACGGTATTTTCATGTTTTCAAACAAAAACGTATTCTGTGTATACTATGATGTAAAATCTATCTGAAATAATTAAATGGAAACTGTACTTGAAACACTTACAAACTGTGAACATTGCAAGTCAAATTTTTCACCACCAGGCTCCTTTTTCAAACACACTCTATCTCCATAAGGATTTGTCTGAAGCTTCACTTGGCTCTGGATTATGTTGAAGCAGTAGGGGGCCTTCAGTGTAAGTCGGAGAAAGTACGAGTCTGAGTTATCAATCCACCTACAAATTATTATGATCCTGCTGCAAATTCTTACGTCTGCCACGATATATTGGTGCTTTGCTTGGAGTATTTCCATTTTATGCTACTTTATAATTCCGCGATATTTATTAGATAGCTTAAATTGCAAGTGAAGTCGAAGATGGATGACACAGCAAGCCTGTCAAATACAATACATGGATGAAAATTAAACCAGTTGTTTCCATCCTGTTTTTGTTAGTTTTTTTTAACTTCTTACGAAAAGTGAAATGTAGTTGGGGTCACACTTAAAATGTTTATGAGTTGTTAACAGCTCCACAAATTTTTTCCCTTTTGAGCTTCTCGCATGATTTTATTTCAAGTTATGTTCAAGTGATGCAATACGTCAGCAAAAATTAAAGATGAGAGAAAAAAAATCTAAAACCTGAATAGATTTATTTTCTCTTTTTGCCTCCCATTATCATTGCGCAACCCCTTTGGTTGATCTGGTGTCACTGCACATAAATCTGTGAGTAAAATAGCTCAAACTAGATGCACCTCAGCTGTAACAACAGTAATATGTTCTGTATTTAAATTCTCTTGATGTCATGGATCAGAAAGAGGGACCAAACCAGCCCTTTTACTATCATACTTAAACTACTTTTTGCTACGAATACATAATGTGCTGTCACCTAAGTAGTATTTTTCATGTCGGAGTTTTATTTCTAATGAGATATTTTTAAATTGTCTTAATTGAACATATATTGAAGGAGCATGCAAACTGTTCTGGACTATTTGCTTATTTGCCATTTGCCCTTCCGGTTACTGCTGTTAGCTTAGCACAGTGAATGGTAGTGAATGGTAAGTGTTAGCATACCTTTGTCAAATACATAAATTTCAGGATCTTGGTTTATACAGAAGTATCCCTCTCATCCTCTCTTACAAAATCGGCCATGATTACTAACAATCACTTTTATAGTCTTCACTTCAATATTTTGTTAACTTTTTAACTTTTAAGATACTGCATCAAATCACTTTGCCAAGGCAGAGAAGTTGTTACAATTAAAAAGAATAATTAACTGTTATTTCATGATGAATGTTATGCACAAGCCCAGTAATATTAATGCAAGCAAATGCCATTTTGGAGAAAAGTGCATTTGACAAACGTATGCTAACACTTCCCACCCACTACCATTAATTGCCCTAAGCTAACTAGCAGCCAGCCAGTAGTTGAGACCCCTGACACCAGCTGCCAGTTAGCTTAGTGCAAGGAATGGCAGTTAGTAAGATGGCAAATAAGTCTATTTCCTGAAAGGTTGATGTGTTCCTTTCATGATTTGAATACTTCCTTCTCTGACTGACTTGATAGGGACTTGTCTCTCTCTCCTTTTTTTCAGTTACACTCTATGTTGAAATGAGAGATGATTTTTTTTTTAAACCTTCATAAATGTTTCTCGACAGAGACAGCCGTCTGAACGTTTTGCAGCCCACAAATTAAGCCTCTAAAAAGCCTGATCAGTTCATGTGTATTTGGTTAAAGTTCAAACACAGAGAAGTTAACACACATTCTTTGTGTCATTGCAATTATCCAACTAGACATACCCCGACAGAGCTACGGGGTTTTGAATAAAACAGCCTTACTGTCCTTTAGCTTTCCCATTTCTCTCTGTTTCTTTCCCTTTCCCTCCTGTTCATTGACTCTGCCTGTAAGGTGCTTTTAGCGGCCCTTGTGTGGCTGGGTTGGAGATGGATGTGTGGCCCTTGGGAGCCTCAGGCAGAGAGCAACACTGATCATGTCAGACAGGCTGGGAAGGCTGCATAAGATCATCATCGCCCGGCAGTGAAGTGAATCGCCGCAGTGGCACTTTCACACAACCCCTGACCTCTGGGGTAACCTCTAAGGTTATGATCAAGGTCAGGGGTCAGCAAGGGCCTCTGTGATCAGGGAGTTTGCAGCCCCTCCCGCCTCTACCTTTGTTGTGTCCATTCGTTGTTGTTTTTTCTTTCCCTCATCTTCTATCTGTTTCTCCATCGCTCACACTCTCCACACCGGCAGGGACCAATTGAGACATCCCGTCCCCCGAGAGTGCAAAAAAGAAAAGCAAGAGAAAATCAATAGGGAAGATGAGTGAAGACCTGGGGGTCCCATCAAAAAAGAATACTTTTCTCCGAGCTAGAATGATTCACACAGACACACCATCATATTACTTTTGACATACAGGAAGGTAGCAGTAAATGTGGACCAGGCCAATTCACAAACCACCCGTGAAGCCTGTAAATTATGCAGGTTTTATAATACTTAAGATGGCTGCAAGGGTTCATATAAAACAACCAGATGATCCATTATGTCTGTTCTTCAGAAGCATGTGTGTGCACGTGTCCCTTTGCAGCAGTGAGGTTTGAACAGAAAAAGACAGAAAAGAGTGTTTGCTACTAACACTGAATAAGCTTGATGATTAAGAATTATTTTCAAGCTGCAAAGAATTGAAGTATATAAAAATGTCAAACTATACGACGGAGCCATAGAGAGAGGGAGAGAGAGAGAGAGAGAGAGCGAAGTAAAAATGTGGGCTTTTTGGATATTTTGTGGCCACAAGATATAATTTGCTTCCAAAATTTTGTTAATTCGAGGAGACGAGATAAAATACTCGACACAAAACAAAATAAACTGAAGGATAAAATCGTATCATGTGACCTAAAAAATACCGAACTGTCATACTAAATATATTGAGGGAATGAAATATTTAAAGGCCACAAGATATCAAGAGAACACAAGATAAAATGTGAAAAAGAAATGAATTGAGGGAACTTGTATTGTGTAGCATAAATAGAAGTAAACTGTGGTACTGTTATATTTTTTAGAATTACTAAATTGATGGAACAAGTCAGGAGATATTTAATTTAGTTATTTTGAGTCCAACAATATAACATGTGCCACAGTTTACTAATATGTAAGCTATACAAGAGATATATTGTATTTGAAGATGTGAGAGAAAATCCAGGAAAAAATGTGTACATTGAGGGAATAACTTGTATCTTTTGTCATAAAAACAACTAATTCCTATCATCAACTTATATCTTTGGCTTCAAAATAATTGTACTGAGCTTAAAAATATTTCTATAACCATAACTTTTGTCTTTCGGTGGCTTCTCCACGGCTCTGTAGTTGCGCGCATTTGAATGATTGTATATTTCCTAGTGTGCTCTTACATGAATACCATAAAGAAAAACAAAAACTAAAAAAATAAAACTAAACAAGACTGAACTACTGCTCTCCGTGACGTGTTCAGTCCTTGACCACCTCTGCTGTTTCTATGGGACGGCATACATGTGTTTATAATATTGAGCTTCATGATGTATCCATAACTTATGAGATTGCTGTGTTTCTTCTCAACACAGGATAACCCCAGGCAGGACATTAAATGATTGGCTGAAAATAGAACTGTTCAGCTGAAAGGGAGGATAAATAATGCAGAAAGAATACAAAACCTCTTATGGGGATAAGTAGTCTCTCTCTCTCTCTCTCTCTCTCTCTCTCTCACACACACACAAACACACAAAGAGAGTTTCAGTTTTTTTTTTTCCCTCAACGGTGAAGAAAAGTGAATGGATGTCACAGGAAGGAGGAGGACCCAGCGGAGACACACATGCTTCTTGCCTCATCTCCTCCCACTCCTCCTCGTCTGCCATTTCTTTCCGCTTACATTCAGGCTTCATGACATATTCTGTCTGTGGGGAGGAATAATGTTGTCCCAGTCACACAGTGTGTTTTTCCTACCCACCAGAGCTCAGACACAACACTGGGCAGGATTTCCAACACAGCTGTTTTATCATTTTTTCACGTGTTTTGACCAGACAGCAACTTTAACTCGCAGTAATGTATCTATTTCTTTAGATTATTCCTCTGTTTGTTTAAGTTAGATCACCCAATTAGAACTCGAAATTCATTAAGATATCTTGTTAGTGTGTCATAAAACATTCAAGACAAACCTTTTCAAAGCTCCACTGCTGCATACCTAATGTCAAGTTTTGAATATTTATTCGCTGGCAAAATTAATCATGCATATTCTTTTTTAGATAAATCCCAATGTCACTAGGCTGCACAAGAGGCCTCATAGAGCAGCTTTGTGTTAGTGTAGAGAGACACCTAGTGGTGAATAACTGCACTAGGAGAGGGACTGGATTATCTTGACAAGTGTAAAAAGTTCTCATTATTTACCCCATGAGTTATTGTTTTATCATTAATTAAACCTAAATGAATCAACAGAGCAGAACTTTCATGTTAAGATCCAGTATATTTTCAAGCTAAATGAAAAATAGGCCTTTGTTTTTAAAAATTACCTTATTTAATAAACAGGTCATCACACCCTGAGCCAAAGTGTTTACACAGCCTGAGAGTGTCTGGGGGGCGGACCAGCCCTCACAAAGGCGCCATTCACCGGTAATATGAACCTACGTTGCCACGTCCAAATGTTTGAGCTTACAAATGTATCTTTTTTTTCTCTGCTTTACGAAGAGAACAGCGATAAATCCCACACTAGCACCGTGCAGGACAGGTAACAGTAATGGAGGCCAGTTGAGCTCGGTTACGAATCAAAAAACAAACGAGAAAAAAAAAACCTGACGTAAATCATTGTCGTTGACTTTTTATTGTTTGGGTGTGTCAGCCAGGAATGAGACGTGAGACTTTCGATCCTGATTTCCCTATAATCGATCTAACCAGTCCCGTAGTGACGAACAGGAACACGGTGCGATCTGGATGTCATCAGCGCTGCTGGGTGAGGGGCGTCGATGGGAGCTGTGCCGCTTAATCACAGCTTTCCGAGTACGCAGACGCTCCGCTCGGTGTAGGTGTTTGGAATATATTCCGTGGAGGAAAGGCTTCCCCGTGTGCGCGGTGGCCCTCGGTTGTACTCTCCTCCTGGGAGTTAGTCTGCTTCACCAATTAAACATCTCGTTGGAACCGCCGACTTCATTCACTGAGATAAATCACGCCGTTACACTCTTAATATGGACGCATCCCTTTGGTCGGCATCAAAAACTTCCAGACTGTTTGACGCTCTTTCAGATCGACGGGTGCACGCTCACCGACGACGACCGCGCGTACCCTCAGGCGGACGCTGTCGTCATCCACCACCGGGAGATCGCCAGCGGCGCCGCTGACCTGCCACCGGAACCGCGGCCAAGCGCCCAAAAGTGGATATGGATGAACTACGAGTCCCCCTCGCATACGCCCGGTCTGTGGCGTCTCGAGGGAGTTTTCAACCTGACAATGAGCTACCGAATGGACTCGGACATCTTCCTGCCGTACGGTTACTTGGTCCCTCCCGCGATCGACGGTGTCCGGAGACACAATGCGCAGCCCCTCCAAGTACCCTCGCGCACTCACCTCCACCGACCCCGCCTCGTCGCGTGGGTCGTCAGCAACTGGTCAAAGTCACAGGCACGCGTGGCCTTCTACTCTGAGCTCCGCAAGTTCATCCCCGTGGACGTTTACGGGCGCGCGGGACGCAACGTACCACAGGACGACGGCAGGAGTAGCGTGGTGCGGCTGCTGGGACGGTACCAGTTCTACCTGGCGCTGGAAAACTCGCAGCACACCGACTACATCACGGAGAAGCTGTGGAACGCTGTGCTGGCCGGGGCCGTTCCAGTGGTTCTGGGTCCGTCCAGACGGAATTATGAGCGCTTTCTGCCCCCCGAGGCCTTCATCCATGTGGACGATTTCCCCACAGTCAGAGATCTGGCCCAGTACATGCTGATGCTGAGGCATAGCCCTGCTCAGCTGATGCGGCACCTGGACTGGAGGGGGAGCTACTGCATCCAAAGGCCCGCCTTCTGGGCTGAGCACTACTGCACCGCCTGCAGGGCAGTGAAGAGGATCAGAGACAGGACTACTGAGGTCCACGACTTATCAGGCTGGTTTCAGTCGTGAAAACAGCTCCAAAACTCCGGGACGGGCAGAGTGACGATCGATAGTAATCACTCAGTCTGAGACTGAGATCGGAAAACAGACTCAATACACACCTGCTGACTGCTGCCCAAAGTTTCCAGCAGATTGATCCATCAATAATTGTTTATTTATATTAAACTATGCAACAAGTGAAAATCCAGAGTGTGTGTATGCGTGTTTACTTCACGGCTCAACAAGGAAAGCAAGAGAGGTTTATACATAAGGTGCAAGTGACACCTTCAGGATTTACATCCTTCAGTTTCCTTTGCAGACTTGCATCATTTCTGATTACACCATCATTATCAGCTTCTAGAGACAGGACCCACATGATCATGACTATCGTTACTTTTACTGAATACCTTATTCATCTGTAGTATTGAAGAGGATTGGTTATATTAAAGCAACAAAAGGTGCAAATATGAGGGGAATTCACAGTGGCTTTAACATTAAGTTTTAAATCGCAATATGGTCTTTTTTGGTACTAAATGGAAAACTTGTGGAAAACACACAACACATTCAACAGTCTGAAACAATGTAACAATGTAATCTATATCTATAAACACCCTGGTATAGTAAATATATATAGCTTTAGGGTCCAGGTAATGGGGTAATACATTTAGGGGGAGTGTGTATTACATTTGATTTAAAGAGGAAACAAAAACATAGAACCTCCTTTTTATGTGCCTCTCACTAATGAGGACTTAAAACGCAGCATCCTTGAATCTGATGCACTATTAGCTTAAAACATATGGCTGATGATTATGTTAAAATACTCCACCCCACTGAGAGGTCAAACTGAATGACCTTAGAGACGTTGTAAGCTCAAATCATCGTCTCCTCATATCCCCGGCACGTTATAGAGCAAAACAGCTGCGTTTACACACCCACATCCTCCAGCGTTTCATCTTTACTGTGCTGAGTTTATGCAGCTACTCTCATTTTGCTGATTTTTTAAAATGTTCTTTTATATATATGTATATATATATATATATATATATGTATATATATATGTATATATATATATGTATATATATATATATATGTATATATATATATATATATATATATGGATAGAGAGGCTATGGTAATGTAAAAATGAAACAAGATGGCAAACACGTTAATAAAAAAAGAAAAAAAAACATTAGGAGTAACTTGATAGCGATGTGGATCATTTAAATTTACACCTCGGTCTGAGTGCCCCAACACAGAATTAACACTGTACATTGTCAAATGAGACATCTCCTCGGGGGCAGATAACAATGTTGTGCCACATAATGAGCTGATGCATCCACAGCTGTTGAAACCACTGACGTCTATCAGCAATAATGCTTTCGGACGGCCAGAACAGCCAGAGCCCATAATCCAATTCATGCACAACAGGGAATTTTGCATATCTAGTTACTCTATGCAAAATTATATTCACGCTTTATGCTTTCACATATAGATCTTTTATATGTCCTGCATTCATCTCCTTGAAGCTTGTTTGGCATGTCCTTATGCAAAATATCTTCCAATTGGATGCTAAACCTTTATATAGCAAGCATGTTTTCAGCTTCTATTGTCTGGGTGGAACAGGTTGACCTTGTGTATAAAGGAAAGACGCTCATCTGAGAACAAAGAAGACTGCAAGAAGATCCACTCTGTGCGGCAATGCTAAAAAGGGATGTTTCTTTCTTGATCTGCATTTTAATTCAGTATGAGGCCGTTTACAGGAAACAGTCTGGACACAGAAGTATGTGAATGACGCTTGAATGTCATTGAACGATGTTTTATGAAAAAAAACAAAAACAAAAAAAAAACAGCATCCCAAACGTTTCATGAAGTGATGCAGGAGTTTCTGCTGACTGAGGCCAACACTCTCTTATTAGACATGTCTCCTCTGTTACAGGTCCCCAAAGAGGCAGGGGGGGGGGGGGGGGGGGGTTCTTCACTCGTGTCAGTATGTTTGAGCAGTTCCAGATCCAGCAGTTCACAGAGGTTACAGGACAGATGCGATTGTGAAAATAAATCATGCCCGGCCATCTCTCTCTCTCTCTCTCTCTCTCTCTCTCTCTCTCTCTCTCTCTCTCTCTCTCTCTCTCTCTCTCTCTCTCTCTCTCTCTCTCTCTCTCTCTCTCTCTCTCTCTCTCTCTCTCTCTCTCTCTCTCTCTCTCTCTCTCTCTCTCTCTCTCTCCCCCATAAGTAACTGTCTTTGGCTTTTAGGCTTTCACAATCACAGAGCAGAACGGATCATTGATACCAAAACCCGGAGGGACATTTCTGCTCTTCTGGAAGAGTTTCTGTTTCTGTCAGCCTGTAGTTGCAAGAGTGCAGAATTGGACTGCAGTCATGGGGGTTTTAAAGTGATCCCCCACCCCATGACATGTATTTAACCTTTCCAGTTCTCACAAATAGGTGTCCTTTAGTCACAAAGATGTTTTTTTTCACATCTTTGTGGCTCCAGAATGCGCAAAGAGCCAGTCACGTACATTTAGCTCAAAGCTAATTGGGCTCCATAGACGCTAACTACATTCACCAGTGAAACTGTCCGAAAAATGTTTGCTTTTATTGTTATTTCTATCTTCTTCTTTTTTTTTTTTTTACTATGTCATCACATTATGATGCGTATGGTGTGGCCTTATAGGAGGCAGTGATGATCTCGATGAGAAAATTAGATGAGGCCACTTCGACTTTCCACTTTACTTTATTCCTGTTTGGTGAAAAAAATCTCAAAGTCAGTCAACAGAGAGTTTGTTAAGATTGTGAAGTTTCTATCCCTCTAAGTCTTTTTTCTTGTCGGGGTTCTATTTTATTTATGATACTGTTAAATGTTAAATTTTTTTTTTTTTTTTTACTTCATATATTATTTAACATCTTTTTTTATTATTTTGATGTGAGCAATGCTGAAGAGGGTGGATAAAAGGAGATTAATATTTCAAATCTATCTAATGTCAGGAGTTGAGTAAAGATTTTAATGTAAAATAAAGAACCCCTAACACTTAATAACATTCCACACCTTGCTTTCATTGGGAAACATAACACCTTCAGTGCTAGTTCAATCAGTTTGATTTTGTTACAAATATTTCAGTACATTTGTGTTGTAAAATCATAACACAAATGTTGGACAAAACCCCAAACTGGCACATCCTCTGATTCTGAGTCAGTGATGAGTATCATTTCTGAGCACATCAGTGACTCGTACTTGCTGCTTTACCTGTGTTTCATCAGGAACTGCTCTGGATGAGATGATCCTCAGTGTCTGCTGGGCTCAGGGTCTCTGAGCCAGAGGGAGCAGGAATGAGGAGGAGTGAGACACAGCAGGAACGACTCTATGGTCTGATGGTATTTATCCAACAGATAATGACTATGAAATAGAGAAGGCCTCATATTGTGGAAACCATAAATCTTTTAAAAAAGTTCCACGATGCAGATAATGGCTATCACAGAGCACAGTCAGGAAAAAAAGATTGTAATTCTTCATTCCTGTTCTTCTGCTGAATTAAATATTACCTCATATCGTAGCCTTTTAAGTTTACAGAGGCTGAGGTGAGTTGTTGCTTAGCAACAAGGTGAAGCTAGAGCTACTGGTGGTGGTGATACTGTTTAACAAGTTGAAGGTGAGCATTTGATGACAAACCAAAATCTGAGGCAATTTAATTTAATTTAAACCTTTTTTAAGGACAAGCTATAGTATTTTACAAGGATCCTTTTTTTTTTTCATCTCTTCCAGATCTCCTCTTTACTAACAGCGCCATTCATACACTACGCAGTCCCTGGCCAGAGACACAGTAATCTCATTTGTACAGTAAACATGTGTTTCTCTTAAAAAAACATCCCGGGGAGTGAAAAGTCAGTCTCTTAAGAGATCATAGAGACCAGTCAAACCTCAAAAATCTGTCACATTTGCTCTGGTTTGAAGAGACATATTGACTTACAGTAAGCTCACTGTGTTGTGAAACAAACAGTCTCCTCCGTCGATCATCTCTTGCATACACAAACAGCCTACACATTTTTTAGGAGGAAGTCTCATGTTCTGTACATCAACAGGCATTGCAGAGGGACAAGAGAAAGAAAGAGAGAGAGGAAAATTCATACGAAACAACAAAACCTCCGGACAAATAAACAGCCCAGTGTTCCCATGGCAGGGCCGAGCAGTAATCTGACGGCTGGTTTCCCATGGCTGTGTCTCACTGCCCCACAGACCTCCACTCTGTCTCACTGATGGCTCCTGTGATTGCAATCATCCATCTTACTGTCAAAGGCAAAAAAAAGGGCAAGAAAGGGGAGATCACGCACACCATGTCTCTCTTTCTCTTTCCCTTGTGTCCAGCGAACAAGCTACCCTACAGTGAGCAGAGGTAACACATGAATCGCAGGCCCCCTCAATTGGGTTACATAGGAGTCTGTGTAACCATGCTTGTATGATCTACAGAGGGTGTGTGTGTGTGTGTGTGTGTGTGTGTGTGTGTGTGTGTGTGTGTGTGTGTGTATGTGTGTGTGTGTGTGTGTGTGTGTGTGTGTGTGTGTGTGAATGTACATCTTTGGTTGTCTCTGCCTGCCCATTATACTGCATGATCAGTCACTGGAGTGTACATGGGGGAGCAGTGGACATGTCTGATCTTGCAGCTGATCAAAAGCACCAGAGACTCGTTCCCTTGTGGCCATGTGAGCGGGCCTCATATCAACATGTCTCTGTTCAGTAGACAGGAAAAACAAGAGGAGAGCAAGAGAGGGGAGGGCAGAGGGAGAAAGATAGAAACAGGCAGGCATAGCACACATGAAAGGATGCATGGCAAGGCCAGAGTAGAATATATGACAATGATACATAACTGCACTTATCTCTCCTTTCTGATGAGCTAATTGAAAGCCAAAAGCAAGCCTTGTATCTCATTTGTCGATGTAAAACTGTGCACGATTCCTCTCTGAAAATCTGACAAGCTCTTGTCAGGAGATTTAAAAAAAAGAGACAATCCTTTCACCTACAGGTAAATCAGATGTTAAGAACTTCCCTTTGGATGTGTCTGGTAACCTTGACGACAAGAAATCGTGTTATGTGATCACCCACTGAGAGGACAAAGAGTAAAAGAAGAAAAACAGAGAGGGTTCAGAGCTTCTGCTTGTAAAATAGTTGCACTGCACTTTGAAGTTGGGGAACACAGAGTGTGTGTGTGTGTGTGTGTGTGTGTGTGTGTGTGTGTGTGTGTGTGTGTGTGTAATGTAATTATGTGCAATAAAGTGGTGACTTGACAAAACGAATCCCTTTGTTGTCGTGTACTTTAATCTGTCTTCAATAACCACATGGATAAATATGCTGAGAACATTAAACAATAAAGCACAGCTCAACAATGTCAAGTAGAAAAGATAATTAAACATGCACAAGACACGACAGATCACTTAAATGGTGCCATTTTATGTCTTGACATGCGGTGGAGGAAGTATTCGGATTCTTTACTTGAGAACAAGTAGCCACAGTGTAGATCTAGCATACTGCATTACGAGTAAACTTATCCTTTTTTTTTCTGCAGAGAAAAGGTTTTACAAAATACATTAATTTTTTTAACTACTTTTAACTACATTATAGACAGGAATTGATAAAAAAAGCACCATATTTGTTTATCTTTTGCATTAAATCTGTACTATTTAAATAAAAAAAAGTACACTGTTTGCCACTGAAATGTAGTGAAGAAGAAAGCTGACTGGAAATATTCAAATAAAGTACATTACTTGAGTGGTCTGGATCATATTACAGCTGTGATTCAAAGGGACGTCAGTAGACTCACCCCCCTGTAGAAGATGTTAACTTATCAGAAACAAGATAGCGACAGCTCCGTCTGCTTCCTGCTGATACTGGTTAACATCTGAGTCTTGTAATGGAGAAAAAGAAAACCATACCAGATAAACTCAGCTTGGTCTCTCAGAGACTTATTAAAGAAATCAAATCTCAGAGGCAGTTATGAGGATGTTAACGTAACCCCGTCAGGTTGGGCGAAGGTGCTCTTGAGTTGAGCAAAACCAAACGGCTCCAACGTCTCTTCCTTTTGTTTCCAGATGTGTGTCCTCCAGATGCTATTCAGTTTCACCTAACTTTATTTTGAGCAGATATTCTTGGCAGCCACGTCATGTCTTACCTCAGATTTAACAAGGCAGAGACACAGAAACAAGAGTCAAGAAGAAATGTGTTTGACGGGCTAACACAAGATGAACCCTGAGGTCTTTCCAACAATATGTTTGACACTAAATAGTCTGTTTTGGGTCCAGCTCTCTGGGACTCTCATCACAGCCTGGGGAGCTTTGCAACATAAGCCAGGAAACTGATGTGTTTACTAGGCCATCTTTTATCTGAGGAAATAAAGATTCCAAAACTCTCATAACAGTTTATGAGATTATATTTCACTGTATGACACCATGGAAGTGCTGCTACTAAGGTTATGTAGACGAAAATCCTTTCATGAGGATGAAATGATCAACATCTCACGCCCACTCTCACGTCTAATGCAGATGTACTTCAGGACAAAAATACAAGAAATAAGAGGAATAAAACAATCACTCACGCAAAATACCCTTCGCAATTTTACACACACACACACACACACACACACACACACACGCACACGCACGCACAAACACACACAATTAGACTGTACTCTTAAAGGGGAGCTTGTCTTCGTCTGGTCCCCTGTGCTGCGGTGTCAGACGGCTGTAGGCGTTTGGTCTTTTCAGCAGTGAAGGACAGCGGGTCTGAAATGCTTCCAAATCCAGATCCCTCTGAGGTTTCTATGCAAATACAAGGGAATATCAGCTAAAAATACTTAACAATGCTGTGATATCATTATGTAATATTTGCATAAATATGCTTATTAGCACTTATCACTCATATCTGTCGAGCTCTTTCCATCTGTAACCTCCTACGACTGCAAGCAAAGTTCCCAAAATGTCACATTTCTTTTAGCTCTATTTTTCTCAATTTCTGTGTTTACTCCTCACCGTGAATGCCGATCATGTGCTCCAGAATCAGCACCCTCTCCGCCAGGATCTTTAGAGCCTCCCTGAGCTGCTGCATAGCTTCACCCTTAACATCAACATCACATTAACCGTGGAACGTTTTTCAAATGACCTCATGCGGATGCTGCTGTCACTTACCTCATTCAAGCCCTCTCCTGGCTCTCCTTTTGGCCCTGGCAGGCCCTGTGAATGTGCAGAAGAATAATCTTGTCATCTCTGGTCTGTTTGTTTTATACAACACAACAACCTGATACTCACAGGTAGGCCCTGCTCACCCGTTACACCTGGAGGCCCCTGGTGGAGGAAGAAGAGAGAGAGAGATATTCTAGTACAATTGCTCACACCTATCTCTCTGGCTAGCGTATCCTGTGTGCTAAAATGCCTCTTGACCAGATCTCCATTCTTAAATCATGTTAGTAAAGGAAGGGGATCAGGTTTAAAGGCGGAGGCCCTCAACAAAGGGGACCCGACATGGCTTTACTGATTAGTGAGGTCTGGCCTTGGACGTGGGAGAGGGAGGAGGATTAGTCATGGCTTGGAGCAAGTCTTTGAAGAAACCCTTTAATGTGTTGAGAATAGCATGAAAATTTACAAAACATAGAACAAAAAGCTTTTCAATATTTCATCAGAATCATTCAGTCAGCCTATTAATGCAGATTACTAAAGCAGTCTCACCCTTTCACCCGGATCACCTTTAGGCCCAGGATCTCCAGGCTTGCCTTGGAGCCCGTCCTTGCCCTCACACCAGTAAAACAGAAGAGCAGATATCAGTGATGTGGGTCATCCATCAATACTGTTATTGGTTTGGTTCTTAGTGACAGATACTCACATCTTCACCTGGCAGCCCTGGAATGCCTGCAGGTCCCCTCGGTCCAGGAGGGCCTGAGGGGTCAGTTACAAAACCATCACTCAGGGAGGAAGAGGAGGATTAGCGTTGGCTATTGCATTTTCAAATAAAAATTAGTCAACTTAAAATAGTTCAGTTGAATTCAGACATTATGTTGCCTTACCAGAGAGAATGCTCAGGGTATTTAAGATAAAAATTGAGCCTCTTTGTTATAAATTCCCTCCAGGTAAATAAAATACTGCTGCATTACAATCACAGCATATCTTCAGTTGACCAGAGATATCCAAACCCTGATTTTATTATTTTTACTCATCAAATGAGCATGACATGTTTAGTATCTTTTAAAATGTGAGTTCAAAAAATAAAGTTAAATAATGAACAAGTTTGAACAATGTCTGTATGAGCATTGTAGCTCAAAGAGGTCAAAACCCACTTATGACACAACATGATGCATTGTGGTTTAAGAGCTGCATGGATATCGATTATATTTGTACCTGAAGGTCCAGCTGGACCTGTTGGACCAGGAGGGCTGATTGCAAGGATGGGATTTTCCTCTGGGACAGAAACACACACACACACACACACACACACACACACACACACACACACACACACACACACACACACAAAATCAAAATGCAACTTTATTTTTGCACAGCCTTTGGGTGAGAGGCAGGGTTCACCCTGGACAGGTCACCAGTCCATCACAGGACCAACACATAGAGACAGACAACCATTCACACTCACAGTCACACCTACAGTCAGTTTAGAGTATCAATCAGCCTCTTCCCCTCTTGATGTTTCTGGACTGTGGGAGGAAGCTGGAGTACCAGAGAGAACCCACACAGGAACAGGGAGAACATGGAGACTCCACACAGAAAGACCCCGTGCTTGAGTCGGGACTCAAACCCAGAATCTTCTTCCTGTGAGGCGACAGTGCTGACCACTTCACCACCGTGCTGCCCTCCGCTTAGATGTGGGCCAAATTAACATGATGGCATTTTGCAAATTTGGCAACACCTTCATTATCTCCCGTTGCACCAAATTCCAATGATGCTCCATTATATCAAGATAATTGCATGCTGTTTAAGTCCAGTGAGTCATGTTCAAAATGATATGAACTTTGTTACATTTGTTATCCCTCTGAAAATATTAGAAGATGCTATGTTCATAACAGAATGGACAGGTCAGCGATAATATTGCGCTAGGCTATGGAGTTTGGCGTTTTAAGCAGCTCAAAGAGTGTAAAGAATAGATTCCACATCATTAGTCCACATGTAGCGTAAACTGTTAGCCTCAAAGTTTGCTGTGCCTGAGCTGCTCCTCTGCATTCCCTGATTTTAACATATGTTTATTTGAGTTACTGTTGCCTTTCTATCTGCTCAGTCTGGCCATTCTTTGGCATTGCCAGCACTCAGAGAACCACAGTTCACTGGATGTTTTATCTCTTTTATTTGCCAGATGGTTGAGGGCGAATATCCCATTAGATCAGCAGGATCTGAAACAACCAAAGTAGCCCGTGTGGTACTAACAATCACGGTTTATGCCTAATCTGATGCCTCAGCAGATTCCTGTCTACACGCCTAAACACCACTATTTACAATGTGACAGGCTGATTACAAAATAGCTTTAAATAACAGTTGAACAGGTATACCAAGACACCAGTGAGGGCGCAAAATGAAACGAAACCATAACTCTCAGCTTTGATGCATCTTATCTGACACAACTATGAAAATCTATCATTTAAAATACACCGTTTTCAAAATTTAATTTTCTCCTCACAAATCTCAACAAAGCAAACTAACAACAGCTGATGCAATATCTGCCATAAACAAGAGATGGATGATCAAGATAGCATAAAACATGATAGAAAAGATCATAAACGTGCTGCAAAAATAATTCTAATGACAATTCCTCACTCAGCCCTACTCCTGGACAACCCGCTAGATGAGGTTTCTTGTTCCTGACTGATAATAATTGAAAAAAAAATCAAATAGAAGAAATCATCTTTGAGTAAATAAGGCCTGAGTGCTTGTAAAATATTCCAAAATGCCATTCAAAGTTTTGTCTGATATGTCCATCCCTCAAAGTATCAGGAAGCAAAAAACCTCAGGGGGTAAAGTCCATTTATCAACTTAACAGAGGAGTTTGGGAGTCAGCATTCAGGCTGCAGAGTTTTATCAGCAGCAACACTGAGTCCAGCATGACAATGATTGAAAGCAACAGCAGCCTGATCTAAAAGGTCCCATCAAATGGAGTATTAAACGCTTGGACACGGTCTATTTTCATTGAAAACATACGAGTGATGGAAGCCGTGCCTCACTCTCAGCATGTAGGATATTTTAAAGAATCCCTGTAAGTATAAATGTTGTTTGAAACCGAGCCACACTTCCATTTCCTCTTCACTTCGCCATATGCTCAGAGTCAAGCCGTATACCCCATGTTGAGACAGCACTGTTACATTATGGCTACAGTCCACAGAAAGGCTCAAGAAGAAGCAGATTTCCCTCTGGAACTAATTTTGTTGTGTTAAAGTCTCCTCAAACCTGGCTTCCTCCCCAAGAAACTTCACATGAGTGGCAGACTATCTCCTCCCTGTTCCAGCCCAATGTTTGGCTCTAGGCCACAGCCTGTTCCCCAAAATGCAGACTGTTGTGCTGACAGCTAACAAATTAGGTCTGATTTACAGCCAGTTGCCCCCCCTTGGCTAACATGGTCCCACAGAACCAAATCTACATAGTTCCAGAGCCGCAGACACAGTTCTGGGCTCAGACAGGCAGATGCAGCCAAAAGCCTAATCAGAGCCAGCAGTCCTCATGAGGTAATGATCATAGCGTGGATGTTTGCTGCCTCCCTGTGGTTAAAAGAATACTCGTATCAACTTTTTCTGCTTTCTTCATCTGAAAATAAATGATGATTTACACTTTTAAGTCTCTGTGATGAATTAAAGTGGATAAGATGAATGAAAATGACTTTAATTGATTCAATCATTATGAACCCCTTAGCTGGTTTTGAGATTTATAACATGTCATTCCGCTCCATTGTTGGTGGTGGGGGTGTTAAACGAGGTTGCTGTAAACAGTGGCTCAGCAGCAGCAAAACACCAGGAAACAATTAAGCTAAATCTAAGCCAGGCCTTCGCTGGAAACAAAACTAAACCCTCTCCATTACAAATTTAAGTCATTCGCTCAGAGCTGAAGACACATATTGCTCATTTAACCACTTGGAACCAGCTCCAGTGAGCTCTAGTGAGAGCTCTAGTGAGCTCTAGTGTCTTCCACCTGTGCCTCCTTTTCAACTCTTTTCCAAACATACAAAGCCATTAGGCCGGGGATCATGTTCTGTCTGACAACATGATTACAAGGGAACAACGGGATGAACAAATGCATGAGCTATGTGAGAGTTTGAAGCTGCTAGGATGGACGGTGAAATTGGACTTTGGCATCTTCTCAAACACTCCACAATCTGAATGCTTCGATGGTTTTACAGTTGTTAAAATACAACCATGTGTGCGGGATCTATTATACTCTCCTCTACGTACATGTCAGAGAATTCGGTCCTGAATTCCAGGTGAAACGTCCTGCTCACCTTGGTTGTCTACTTGAAAGACATCCCCTCTCACTTGAGCAGAAGAAGAGCCGTGTACTGGAGGTCCTGGTGGACCAGGAGGGCCAGGGAGGCCTATTTCACCTTTGATACCTCTGTCGCCCTTTGGTCCTGAATACCAAAAATAATACAAGATTGTATTGTTAAATCGTTTATTCTCTTTATTTAGAAGTGAATAAGACTCAGAGAGTTTTCCCATAGTGAGGCATATTTCCCAAACTATATGACACTGAGCAAACAGCAGTGTGATGTTACTCTACCGATGGGTCCAGGAAGTCCTGTTTTTCCTGCTGGACCACCAGGTCCAGCAGAGCCAGGAGGCCCTGGAGGTCCGACAGGTCCTGGAGGCCCTTTTTCTCCTAATCCCACACAAAGAACAAACACTGAAAGTTACTGGAATAGTTCTCTCTAAAATGCTGTTTCTTGTTGTTGATCATCTCCTGCTTTTTAGGGTTTATAGAAAATACACAATGTTCATCAGTCTTCTAAACAGGCTTTGAAAGCATCATGTGCAACTGTAAGTTTCCATAAAATAAGATCTACATGTTGCCAAAGAGATACTGCAGGGAGCTTATATTGTTTCCTATGTAAATGACGGATGTACATACAAGGAAAAAGTGGTGAAATATTCCTTTAATTATCTTTGGCTTCTGCGTAAGCATTGTATGTAAAGTTGATTGATTACACAGACACTAAGAATATTTTTAAAACTGCTCAAAAGAAATAGGACTACCTGAACTGTGACGTTCTGCATATAAAAGATTATTGAACTGTCAAACTATTGGAAGATGTTTTGAACAGATCCTACTACACACCCATCAAACTACATCCACGGTTCTGAGTCAAGGTAAGATTAGCCGGTGGTATCGAGCGGGACGAGACCTCTTTCTTTCACGCGCTGTAGAACTATCAAAGCCCTACAGGATTCCCAGGTCAGTCTTAGATGTCAGATCACAGGCAGAAGGATTGATCGTGTATAATTTGAATAAAAAGCATGAGAACAGATTCAATGATCAGATTAGTCCTCAAATACTGGAAGAACTCTAAAGGGCCTCTCTTTGAGGAGCGCTCATCCTTAATTATAACCACGTCTCATGAGATAATGCTGGCAAAACAACCAAGTAAGAGCACAGGATTTTAATGATACAGAGGAATAACGATTCGCTATCTGTATTGGTTCACTTGTGCAACTTCACTGTGGAATGGGTCAATGAGATGACATTGAAAGCGCTGTGAGTGCCCCAAAGGTTGAACAAAGAACCAAATAAAGAGTCTATCTCCCATTTATTCTTGGAGATTATCTGTCCTTTGCACACTGTACGTAAAGAGTGTACGAGTGGAATGAACACAATTGTACGTGTAAGTCTATGTATCCGTACAATATATCCTTTTGTGTTAGCTACATCAATATAAGTGATAACGTTGGCAGGTATGTGATTTCAGTCTCATTGTTAATGAATCAAATATACACATAGTTACCTCCCCCAAGGAGGTCACATCCTCAGTGGAAATTGTTTATTTGTTTGTCAGCAGGATTACAGAAAAACTAGGAGGCTAATTTCCGCTAAACGTATGGGAAGAGTGGAGAATGTGCAAAGGAAGAACCCATTTCATTTTCAGGTGGATCAGTCATAGCGCCACCTGGTGGCAACAGGACATGAGATTTATTTACTTTTTTTACACTTAAATATACTCCTCCAAGTGGGTCCACTAGATCCATCTCATCGTGAGGTATTTTTCATATTAAAATGTTACAACTCATCACTCTGACACGTCCTGTACAGGCTGTACTTGAGAAAGCGGGATGTGAATGATGTGTGACACCTTGTGGCAGGTACGACGGCGATGCGAGGGGAGTGGGTTGCGGTGCGTCCACCTCGTTGTAAGTTGAGCCCTCCAGTAAACTTTTGATAGTTGACAGCGAGGAACGTCCTTCTAACAGCTTAATCTAGAACGAGAGCAGCAGTTCTCAGACACTCATGCAAGTCACCTTAGCACCGATGGCGACAAACTCATCCTCAGATCGTTCACAGAAATAATCATCTTTACCTTTGATTCCATGGTGTCCATTCTGCTGCTCATGTCAGTGAAACTGGTGCAGTTCAAACACTCTGAAAGACATAAGATAATTTCATCAGAGACAAACGTGCATTCTGCTTCTCCTCCATCAGGCTCCTCTCTTTACTCTTAGTTATTATCTCTGTCGGACACAGAGACACTCAGACCATGACACCGAAGAACAATGAGCATCAATTTGACCTGACAATTTAGCAGGAACTATTTTATTAGTCCTTTATTCACACACACACACACACACACACACACACACACACACACACACACGCACGCACTCCCGATTCTGCGTATTTTCTGTCTGTCTGCCCACATGCAGTGATGGCTTGTGTAACCGCGCACGCGCGCGCACACACACACACACACACACACACACACACACACTCACCTCCAGATACCACAGCCAAAACCAGTCCCTGCGTCAAGCACATGGAAACACAAACCAACACACAAAAACACACAGCATACTTTCACAGGCATATTCTAAAGACTTCATTTAAAGACACAGTTAGAGACACAACTAATTGAGTTTAACATATTTCTGGACAAAAGACATGTCTTTGTCATTTTTGTCATATCTATGGCATGCACGTCCTGTCGAGCGAGTCCTCCAAAGATCCAAGAATTCCCCCAAAATACAAGTGGGACACAGCTTTCATCCATTTCACACTTGCAGAAACATTCTCAGTGGACAATTTCAAACAACAGCTGAAAACACACCTTTTTAATTTAGCTTTTATCAGGTAACATTGTCCTTCTTTTAGACTCACTGAAAGTAATGCATTGAGATGGCGTTGGTTTGTTTCTTAGCAGGACTGCATAAAAACTATATGGCCGGTTTTCACCAAAGTTGGCGGAGGTGTAGGATTGGTCAAGAAAGAATCCATAAAATTAGGAAATGACAAGTTGTTTTTTTTCACTTTGATGAATTCCTCCTAGTGGGTCAACGAGCTCCACCTCAAACTTGATCATCACTACCATAAAACTCTGATGATGGGTCACTGAAAAGAGAGGGAGTTTTCATTAAACCTTGTCGAGGTAGCCAATTTGAATATTCTGCTTCAAAACATGGAACTGTGGTAACTGGACTTCAGATGAGCAGATTTTTTTTCCAAACTTCACACATTTAACTAAAGTATCCAAACAACTGGAAGGATTAAAATGAATTTTTTCTTTTCTTTTTTAAAAAAAAAAAAGGAAAACAAATCCATCATTCCGAAAAAATGTAACTTCATAACTTGCGCAATAGAGTGTTTATGGATTTCTTATCAGTGCACTTTATCACGGGAGTTTGAGCATGACAGAAGGGACGGATTGGGATTTTAACATTTCATAAACAGCTTCCACGTGTGAACAAAAAAGACAGTTAATCTCATTTTCTAAGTTTTCTTAAATATATACTCTGACTGTTAGCAAAGGGATCCGAACATACCTTACTGAAATTCGTTTTGCCTACATCTTATTCTCATTCTATTTCAGCCGTCTCTGACGAATAATACCACTCAGCTATTCCACCAAACCACCAATACATAAACATTCTTTACTGTGTAGCAACGTTGGATTCCTTAGAGCTTTGAGCTAGAGCACAGAATAACATCGTTTCATAGAAAAACCTTGTATTTGTTCTAAATCGGAGCCGTTCTTCGGTCTATGGCTCATAGGAAGTCTGGAATGTCAGCTGTCAGTCCCACAGATGGGACCCACCCACATTGTGGTCATAGCAGGAAAACCTAGAATGAGCAACAACTGGTGCTCATAAATAACCAACGCAACAACAAAAATGACCCAATGAGGTCTGGTCTGCCTAAATGGTCGTCTCCAACCACGGCACACAGGATGCTAATGGCAGCCGCAGAGGTTTCTGCGTCACTGAAATAGGACAGGGTGTGTATCTGTGTCCCGTCTGTGTGTGTCTACAATCACATTCAGCCAGGCCAGTGGTGAATGTGACTGCATGAATGTGGTTTCTCAATGCCTCATTTCAGCTTCTTGAATACCTCCTTGGCGCTCGGCCACAAACGGAAACAACAATCAACAGCTCGACCCAAAACACATTCCTCAGGTTTCATCTACCCAAACACTGAATACTGTTCCGCCACAGGGAAAAAATATGACCCCACGTGGACCGTTTGTTGTGACTGAGGTTTCTCCATCGACTACAGTGCAGAGAGGAGCCGCGCTCAAGAGATGAGTTGATATGCGTTCATCGCATCCGGTTCCTGGTCAAAGAGAAATCTTGGAAGTGATTACCGGGTAATGACTTTTGGTGATCCCCTGACCTTATACAGAGTCACATAGTTTTGTCCCTCTTATGATGAATTGTAATAATTTTGGTTAAACTCATCTGGCAAGCATTTCAAAAATGTGGTCCAAAGAAGTTTATGCTCAGATAATATCAAAAATTTGGCATTCCGCTTAGCCTAGCTCATGCTTTGGTACCTATTGGCAAATATAAGCATGCTAATGAGTCAAAACTGAGGAAGTTAAAATTGTAAAATGTTATGTTTACTGCATAATAGACAATGATGTTATTATATGACTAACATCGTGAGTACCACACCCCATCTTTGACTCTTGAATAACCTTGCGGGAGTATGGTCAAAATGTTGGTTCTGTAATTACATCATTAGAGCCTCATTTGCGGTCACTTTACGTGAAGCAGCAACCAAGACCAAGACACTTTTTGACTGACTATGGTCAAATCTCCGTGTAAAGAGGTCATGTTTCGGATCCCTTTTGCCTGCTCGTAGGATTATACAAAATCATGAGGCCGATTTTCACCAAACTTGGTGGAGGGTTGTAGCACGGACCATGGAAGAATGCATTATATTTTGGGGCAGAACACAGCAATAAAATAAATAAATAAATAAATACATTTTTTAGGTTGGGTTGGCTGAATTCCCCTTGGCGGAGGTATGTGCTCTCCGAATGCCCTCCAGTTACAATTTGTTTTTGGACAAAATAAGCAACAAAGGTTCCCAGTTGGAGTCAAAGTAGAACGTTGTGGATTGGCCTCAAGGCATTCAACTACCAGGGTGCTCCTCAACTCCTACTGTTTGCTTTCACTGATCACTTTCTGCAACATCCTTGATATGCACTGAGTTATCCATGAGCAGAGTAACAAGCATCTGTGCCTCATCCATGATGGATTTCTTTTCCCAAGGCCTGAGAGGGAGGCTTGACTCTTCACAGCTGATGATCTAATTTGTCTGGTCCTCTGCTCTCTTGTCCAGAGCCAAGAATCCGCCAGCTAGATAGTATAATGCCATAAACACACACCACGGGAAAACACCAGAATTAAGTCAATCTAACACAAATGTGATTCAGAGCAAAACAACAGTGTGTTTTCTGAAGGGGGCCCGATGGATTTCCATTTCTGGAGTTGGAATTTAATTATGTTGGGATAGAAAACCAAACTTCCGATGTGTTTGAGCTCATGTTTAGAACAGGACCGCAGCTATGGGGTCTGTTTGGATCCATAATTACAGCATAGCAACAAAAGACAGGGTTATTTTTCTTGGATTGCACTCAGCTCATGGGAAATATTTCAATTGTGCTCTCTTTAGTGGGAAGCCAAATAAATGAAAACCTATAGTTTTTCTCCTCCAAAAAGAAGGAATGAAGGATTTCTCTGTGTCATCAGTATTTCAAAAAAATCAGTCACAACAGCTTGTATGATATTCGGGAAACTAATTAAAAAGTATGTAAACATAACATTATTCCTAAATGAATTTAAGTTACAAATCAAGTAAAAGCACATTTGAAAATGCAGTTCATAATGTAGTGCACCATACACAGAGGCTACTTAGTTGTCAATGATCTAACGTGAGTCTTCCATGATAAAATAAGCCACTGAGTTACAAGAGGACAGACTGCTTCAAGCGTAAATATTATTAGAAACCACTGGAAAATAAGTCTTGAATTAAGCACAAGAGGAATCCTAACAAATACTACATTTCATCTCAGAAAGCTACAAAAAAGGGCAGACTGAATTGCTGACTCATTCCTGCCATTATATTGTGATCCTCAACACAGAATATTTGAGTGTAAATCTGTCTTGAGGCAGACAGTGTATTGAGAAAGCTACGTTTCCTACAGTAGCGCAAACAGATCAAAGAAACCACTGTTTTCTCAACACACACGTGCGCGCACACACACATATTAACAGAGGCAAACCTTCACCACAAAACAAACCATGACGCACAAAGCTGGGGATAGTCATTTTCAGAGCCCCTATATACTTTCTGTGTGTGTGAGGGAGACAGACAACAGAATGAAGTATTGAAATATGTCCGTGGACCATCTAAAAAGGCATCCACAAGATATACACACAAGTGTGTGTGTGTGTGTGTGTGTGTGTGTGTGTGTGTGTGTGTGTGTGTGTGTGTGTGTGTGTGTAGACCACAGAAAGCCTCCAAGACGAACTGGCTACATCCCAGGGGCCTGTTGTGTATCGGCCCCAGCCAGCAAGCGGTCAGCTATTGCTGGCATGAAGAGCAGCTGGCAAAGAACAGATGACCCCCCCAACCTCCACCCCCCACCCCCCATCTCAGACACACACACACACACACACACACATGTTCAGACTGTCACAAACTCTTTCCCTCACTTAATACCACACCCCTCTTTGACAGAGCAGAAAACTGTTTTTTTGAAAACCAATATGCCTCGTAGTACACAGTGGGAGCATTTAGCTTTTTTCACTGTGATGCCAGGTGACAGGCCACACACAATTTCTTTAAAATTAGACTTTTTAACATTGACCGCAGAAGAAATCCTGGGTAATTTTTGCAATTTTTGACATATCATTTCATACAATATGAGGCCTGGTGAATGATTAGATAAACCAAACCACAAAGAGGGACAGTTAGCAATCTAACTTTCCGATTAAAAAAAAACTGCTGCACGTCATGATGCAATGAGAAAACTAAACCCTCCTACACCTAAAATGTATCCAGTCATCCCATTCAGCCTTCCAGCCATCACATGTAGTTAGATGGATGGACTTGCTGGTGCACAGACGTAGGTCATCATCAGATCATGAGACGGGTAGAGGAGAGACAGTCATGAAGGGTTATATCATTGTGGTCCAAATGATTTTTTTGCAGTGGCGTCTCAAAGGGTGGAGACATGAAGAGGAAAGAAAAGAAGTCAATTTAAAAATGTTCTTATACAAAAAAATGACTTCTAATGACTTCATTAATCCCGTTTTCCTCTAGCGCCATCAAGAGGTGGACATTTTAGTTCAGAGTGAAAAGACTCCTGGACAGAATGCCGTGAAGCGTGGAGCAGACAAGCACGTCTCTGTGATGGCTAATTGTAATCTCGGGTTATTTTACGCCCCCTTCTCTCTGCCCGGCCTCTCTCGTCGGTCTGTACTGTTTCATTTTCAAATATTTAACTTTCAACATTCGCTTTTGTTTTTATACATACAAACTTTCAACTTAATGAACGGAACAAAATGAAATGTGATGGAGAAGTGCAAAAAAATCATGAAAGGGGAGTTGTTAAACAAAATATACAAACAATGACTTCGCTAAAGCAAGTGAAGCTAATCCAAGCTACAACACATGACATCCTTATTAGCTTCAGCTGTACAGTACTTGGGTTTAACAGTAATTTGTGAAAGTTGATGTGTAAAGGACATAATTGTACCTCTCAATATCAGACTGGCTATCCATTACTTAGCGTTTCTGATATCTAATGGTACACTATGACTACTGACCAATATTTTGGAAGAGTATTTAAGGACAAACTTACTGAGCAACAAAGCTAGACTGGAAGTATTTATTCAGCATTTTTGAAGCGCTATTTTGTTTAAAAAAAAAAAAAAAAAAACAACATTAAAAGTTATCCCCTTAAATTTCCCTAACATCCCAATTTGTGAACTTTTACCGTATGTGCAGTTGTATATACCCCACTAGCAAAAATCCCTCGCATTGGTTAGGCTGTGAATCCTGGGTCATAATGTAGGGAGGTTCATGAAAAATCTTGAAACAAAATGAAATGTGTCATAAAACTCCCCTGCTTGGAAACAAGAATTTTCCAGGGGGGCTTGAAGACAGTGGACAGATTGATGTCCAAAACACTCACACGTTAACTGGCAATGATTCCATCCTGTTTTGACTACAAACAGAAACCTGCAGATTACACTAACCTTTACCAACACGTGGGTCTTATCAACCTCAGAAACCTTTCCAGGAATCTTTTCAGGAACTCAAGAACTTCAACTGCTTGAGTTTGTAAAAAAAAAAAAGATGCTTGCAGATGGATGGGGTGGGGGTGACAAGCTGTCATTACAAGCTAGAATGACTGAATGTGAAGCTGTTGAAAGAAACAAATCCCAGCAGAAGCAAGGAGAGAACATCATCCATCAGGCAGAGCAGACCAGGAGCAGGAACAGCTGAGCTATCCCATAGCAGTGGGTCAAAGGGTACCATCTGACCTACATTTGAGTACAACCAGAGATGTAACAGAGACATCAGTTATATCCTCACATTGCAGAGGTTGCAGACCAGAAAAGCACATGTGGGATCTGGTTCTGGTATATTACTTTACTCCAAGAAGAGGAGAGCGGGAGATCTTAAGGACAGAGGAAGTTAGATAAGTGGAAAGCAGAAAGGAAATCCCATTTACTCCTCCTAAATTTTAGGTTCGACAATTTGCAAGAGTGTCCTACTGGCGCCCTAAGATTAGCTTTCCTCTGGAGGCTATGAAAGTGTGATCCTCTGATAGTAGGAGCAAACATCCAGATCCTCCACCACCCTGGCCTGCTAGTCCACAGGCACTGTCCTTATTTTTATACAGCAGAGAAGAACAATCTACTTTACCTTGACCATTTTAAGGTGAATCTCATCCACATCTGGCACCACTGGGGAGCTTCTGGACCAGGAATATGAATAAGCCCAACTCTGTGTCCTCCATATTAGGAGATGTGGAGTGTAAGAGTTCTTCGTGCTTCTTCTACCTCCAGACAAACAGCAATGCTTCTCCCTGAGCCCCAGCCCTGATTCCTTTTCCTCACTTTATTTAATGTTTACCACAACTCTTTGGGGGGCCACCTGAAACTGTTTCTCCGTGGCCTCTTAAAAATTCCCCCACATATGGGATTTTGCTTCAGCATCATGTAACCTAGTACCTGTCTGCTGGTTCACGAGACCCCTGGGCCTTCAAGGCCTGCTTCACTGCTGGTGTCTACCAGTGGGTTCCCAGCCAGTCCCCATGAAGGCAGATAAAACTGTGAAAACAACCCAGAACAAAGAGGCCTTGAACACTCATCCCCAAATTCTCCCCAATCCAACCTCGCTACTCTTTTTGTTTTCTAGATCGGTGCGGCAGACCTCCCCCCTCCACTTGAACCAGCTCGCTACCAGCTGCCGACCAGTTGACAGCGCCACCCTTCTCCTCACGTCCAAGACATACAGCTGCACTTCTGCTTCTTTTTTTCAACGATGGTTCTGTCTGCTGCATCAGACTTCCAGCAAGCATCAGATAAGAGTTATCATCTCCAAGTCTCATGCTATAGTTCTCATATTGGTGGAGATTCTCAGTCATCCAGGTCATGATATCTCTTGTTATCTCCTGAGGCAACAGTCCAGTTACCTATGGCACAACACTTTAGACATAGTTCTCATGGTTCACCAGGTCAGGAGTGAGCTGCTGCTGTCAGTGTCAGTGGGTGTTATTCACAAGTGAGAGTGAAATGGAGGGTGAGGCCCACAGGTGGATCAGTGCAGCATCAGCACAAGGTTCAGGGTTGTGGATGCAAGTGACCAAAGTCAGTCACTGGAGGGAGCATCCCATAAGGTTGCCTCCTGGAGCTGCCACTGCAAACCAGTCAACCCAGTGACAGAAAATAGACTGGAAAGCAGCAGTTTGTATGGTAAAAAGGCTCATTCACCCATTCAAACATCAACACAGATAGTGGGTGCTGCCATGCAATATTGGTTCAGGATGTTGCTCAAGGACACATCAGCATGGCCTCTGGAGGACCTGGGGCTCAAACCAATAACCCTTTTGACTACCTCCCACTCGGGAGATAGAGAGACTAGTAGTGGCAAGAAAAAGCAAGACAAGAGCCAAGGCTTGCAAGGCTTTGAGAGTGAATGATGGAAGGGGAAATAACTGAAGAATTGAATTATAGTTTGGAGTGATATAATAGCTGCTGTCCAAGAAAATCCCTTGAAAAGGCACGGAACCCTCCTTCACATCCATCTGCAGAGAAGAGCGTCTTTATTGCTGCAGAATTAAGAAATTAACACGTTTGACATTCTAAGCTTTCAGCCACCCTTTTGCTAGTTTAATGACATTCATCATTAACCTCGTCAAAAAACATCCCATACGTGCAGAACCAGTATTAAACTTTCTTGAACTTCTTTACTGAGTTGTTGCTTAAAATCAAAGGTTACCGCTGTCATCATGGGAGATCCTGGTCCTACTTTTTTTTTTTTTTTTTTTTTTTAATAATCTCCCCCTCCTCCCTCATTGGCAGGCATTACCCAAAATCCCTTATGTGTGCAGCTGGGGTGCTGCTGTGTCGGAGGTGGTGGGTGTGGGGGTGAGGGGGTGGGGTGGCTAACAGCAGGAAAATTATGAACACATTTCTCCCAAATGTGTTCCATGTTGTCATGTGTTAGCACACCTCTGTTGAAAGCAGAATGTAAATCTTAAGATGTATTCAGCCAGCACAAACCAGACAGTCAAAAGTATTGACGGGTCAAGGTGTCAACAAAACACATTCAGAAACACACACACACACGCACACACTTTCCATTGGCAAGTGCATAAAATGAAAGCAACCAGGTTGGCCTTGGAGTTCAGTCACAAGCTACGAGATGTTTCAGAGTGTTATGAAAGAGAACAGAAGGATGCTGACCATGCCAACAGACTCAATGTTGGGAACGCACTAGAACTAGACATGTCAAGGCCTAAAGTGTCAACAGAAATACACCATTCGTCTAATTATTTACTTTTGAGATTTGTGATATTTTGCATGGCTGCTGATTTTCTATCAGAGAGATCATAAACCTAACTTTTCCTTATCAATTGTTGTGATTGATGTGCATTGCAATTTCCTGAAATCTCTCCTAAGTCTTTCTCATTTTTTAAATCGCTTGTTTTGTCTGACAAACTGTCCAGACCTCAAAGATTGTTTGTTTGGTGTCAGATGGCAAAGGAACATAAATTGAAATGTTGAAAATGGGGAATTGAACAATCACTGTTAACACAGTGAAATTACAAATCAGTTAACAGACATTTTTACAGTGTAAAGTGTTGGTCTGGTCCTCTGCTTCATTTCGGCATGTCTCCAGTCTGTGTTTCCCTTTGCTAATGAACCCTCAATCAACTCTGTCGTGATGCTACTTCTTCCATTAGTTTTCGTGTGGTATTTGCCCCTAGCACTATGAAAGAGATGTAACATTTTTATACAGCGGATTTGAGATCAACCATTGACAGTCCTCCCACGATGTACACAAGTCAATGTGTCCAATTACACATAATATTTTGTCATCATGAGTGAAAAAAAAGGGGAAACGACTTCTGAGCAGCCAGAAAATGAAGGAAAAAGCCTTCAGTGTCACCTACAAACAGATTTATAGCTTAAATGATAACAACTAATGTGCGTGTTTAGGTGAGAGGAGCAAATATCTCTCCTAACACTGACCAAACCCCAACTGCAGCCATTTTTACGTGCCCGGTCTCTACAGCGCTCAGGGGCCTCTGAAGCAAAACCAGAATCCTATCAAACTAAAACCAGAGATGATGTCATCTTCATTGGATAAGCTTGTCCTGTTCTGTTCTGTTGAAGCAGCTGGCTCAAAACTTCAATGCAGCAGCTTTCTGATCCACAGAACGTCAGCGCCGTCACTCGAAGTGATGAACCTCCTAAGATTTACCCCTGCAGAGATTTATGAGGTTTCAGCTCATTGTTTTCCTGTCAAAATTAACTTTATGGTCTTGATTCAGTCTTACAACACTTATGCACCAGGTAACAATTTTCAACAAAAAAGCTCTAAAAAAAAAAAGGCAGTGCCTGCTTGGCACAAAACTAACAAGTGATTTGCTGCATAACTGATGGTGTGTAAGCACCTGTTCAATATATCAAAAGTGCTGATTTGTGAGTGTTGTGCTAACATGTTCTGGGCCTCTCCCCGAGGTAGCCAAAGGTTTTGTGTATTACATTATCAAACACCAATATTTGAAGGTTTTCTGGATATTCAGGGGTTTTCTGGTTATAAGTGTTTCTTCGAAATGGGTTTTTTGACTCTCAAGCACTCACGGTTAAGTGTCTTCAACTTGCATTATTTTTCAGAAGTTAGAAATTGCCAAACAAAAACTCCCAGACACCTAAACTGCGAGTTGAAAGACAAATTACACTTGTTGGTTGAAGTATTGCTTTGATCTTCATGCTAGTACAGTATTTCTTTTTGTGGTGCAGATGTTAATCTACACAAGGAGAGCCAGGTTTTGTTTCAGAGCCATATTGTGGTTTAGCTTGGTCACGTATGTTTCAAAGACCTGGTGAAGGAGAGTCACGCTCATTAATCTCAGTGAGGCCACTTTCCCACGGAACCGGCAGCAGTCTGGGCAGCTTGTAGCAGCTGGATAAGTGTGACACAGAAACACCTCTCCTCTTCTCTTCTCTTCTCTTCTCTTCTCTTCTCTTCTCTTCTCTTCTCTTCTCTGACACACTGACCCCCGCCAGCTTCAGATTGTGAAACAGAGACTATCAGTGACATCACCCTCTATCTTTAAGATCTCCTCAAACTCCAACCCTGTGTTCTGTCCCTGCATATGGAGATGATTTTGCTCGCGTTCTGTAGCCATTTAGAGTGTGCAAATAGGTTTCAGCAAACCTTAAATAAACAGCCAAATTACCTCTTCACACTCCTGCAGCCACTTTAGTCTCAAGTGAACCATAATCTCTGGTATTACAGCCTCAACGGATATAGCTGATCTTTGCGTGAAATAATATCCACTGCCGGGTAAATAATCATTTCTAAAGGCTTTTTTTTTTCTTTTTATATAATAACGTCTGTGTTTATTTCATTAGTATTAATCTGTGTTTTTAAGCCTGTGGTAAATTCAAGCATTCCAAGTGTAATAATAGATCATTTTGAAAAATAGATTGTCATCTTCAAGGTAATCATCAGCAATAAGAAGAACTTGTGTTTTTTCAATTCATGACTGCCTAAGGCCCCATCACACCACACCGCACACGCAGAAAAATCTTCCTTGTTGATGGTTTATCAATTCATTCCAATAGAAATCTGTTAAATAACAACCAGTGCAGACTCGCAGATCTTTTTTTTAAAAATGGATGTGCCTAAAAACATGTTTGTCAGTGCAGTTGGCCAAGTGCTGCAGTGGACACATACTGTACATGTCTATAAACACCAGATTTCAGGAAGCCCAACATTAGCCCTCCATCCACTGCTCCACTGTTTCTTCAGGCTGCCTGCGGTGGCTCGGCCCTGGGTGAAAATGTTGGTCTTTACTGGACTTGGAGTTTGTGGTCTGTGGTATCCAAGAACAGCTCTACCCATCATCGAGACTGTACAACCCCCCTCTTACAAGCCGCACCGATGGACTTTATTCTGAGGGTTTTTTTAATCGTTCTTTTGATTCTAATGACCATGTTGATATTCAGAGACGAGCAAAACCGCCTCTGTGAGCTGTGTGTGTGCGTGCATGTGTGAGGTACTGAAATACCCAGAGTGAAGAAAAGGTAGAAAACCGCAGAGTGCAGGATCCCTTTCAACTCTTGTTTTAAGAGGCTCCATGTTCCAAAACGTAATCCAAAACATGCTTAATTCAAAGCAACTTTACAATTAGATCAACAGGCCAAGTGCTGCACAGTAGCACAATTAGCAACCCACCCCACTACATACCACCAAACGTAAAGCGAGACACTGATGTGGGTAAAGCCGCCTGGTGCTGCTAAAAAGACACAGATGGATGTGGCCAATCAAATGGCTTTTATATCAGACCTTGAAATACCCAGCCTTTGACTGTCTCCTCTAGCCTTCATCAAACTCTTGAGAAAGCAGCATCAAGAAGAAACTCACCCTCACGGCATTCTTCTCCCACAAACCCGGGGCAGCACCTCCACTCCAGCGCAGTCACCTGCTTGTAGGTGACCTTGAAAGAAGGCCTGATGAAGGTTCTGTAGCTGAAAAAAAGCATTGGTGCTTACAGCAGTGTGTTTTATTTGATCATAGACTTAAGAAAGGACTGGGAATGAGAGGACAAACACCCCAGTCTCCAACTGGTTTTAAATTTGGAAATTTAGTGGGAATATTTCCATTTCATACACTTCATAACCCCCCACCTACACACACACACACACACACACACACACACACACACACACACACACACACACACACACACACTGGAAACAGTCTCAGCATCACAATCAAGTAAAAATCCAGAGCATTTTGTTGTGCACTTTATTTTTACAGTTACAGTGTACAGTGTCAGCCTAGAGATGTATGCTCTGTGTCAGTACACATGGCAACGGGAAGAGTAACACTTTGAACTTTACTTCTGTGTGGGACTTGAAGGTACCTGATGACTTTGGAACATGGTCCAGGCCAACGGCAGCCCTGAAACACCCTCTGCACCGTTGTTTCTGTCCCGTTGTGCACCTGACAGGACACCGTCCTGGAAACAGTGTACTGACACCAGTTCCTGTGAGCCAAACACATAGCGGTGAGAGGAGTCTTATACAACCAATACTCCTGCTAATAAATACAATTTAAAAAAATTAACAGCTCATCTGTGTGATGAGACGCGCTCACCTGAGTTGAGAGTGGGACCCGGTCCCCGGTGGTCCAGTGCTGCCGCTCTGTTTTGAGTTGATGCGCTGCCGCTGCACAGTGATGCCTGGAAGGCGATAAACAAAGCCTGTTCCCAGGGAAAGACAAACTAAACAAATCCACAAACACAACGCGTATAAAAACGACAACGCCATCATCTCCTTTTGTTTTAATCCTGATAAAGATGTCCACAGATGTCGACAATTCCCACAAAAATCCACCGAATCTGGGGAGGAGGGAGTCTAAACAAACCCAACTGTACTCGTTGACCAGTTGGTCATTTTGGCTTCCCAGCGAGAAACAATCTGGCCCCCTCAAGCTCCCTAGATGAATGACACACAGCCTCTTCCTATAGTATGATGCGGTTTTCTGACGTTTGACATGGTGCGGAGGACCGAGGAGTCAAATATCCGCCGTGCGTGAAAGGCGCGCTGAGTGTGAAGGCTGTAGACGGCGCGCGTAAAAGCGCATCTGGTCCTGATCGCAAAACCATTAAACTTTATAGGAATATAGGAGTTATAGGATATATAATGTGAATGTGGGGTTCTATTGCCAGTTCATAGTAAGTGACCTGTAACGCATTATTTTTGTTCCAAAATGTATATAATTTATTTCTCGTTTTACTCGATCGATGCAACGATTGGCTCTAGACACGACAGGAACTCATTGTAAGACCACATAGACTCGGCGGTATGAGACAAATATGAAATATGACGGCTTAATCATGCAACAACATGATGGTATTATAATGGGATCGAATCGTTAAACCCCAAACTAACGTCTGTGGTTATGTAACGGCCGCGTATTTGATACTATTAATGACACTTAATTCACCTCAACTTAAACAAGAATTTATTTCCTATCTGAATATTGTGAATATCTTTCAGAAAACATCAGTAGCTGTTGGTAAGATTTTTTCAGTTTGTATTATTTTGTTCCTCATCTGAATAAAGTTTGAATCTTTTTTAATTATTTAGGAAGGTATAAAGTGCAGCGAGCACAGGAAGCAACTCCTGTAAATGTGCCAGAAATGAACTAAATATGACATTATAAATATTGAAGACCACGTTTATCAGCCAAAAAACAAAATCTAAAATACTATTGCAGCATTTTGTACCAGTATCAATTTAGCAAGCAACATGTGTGGTTGATTATTTCCAATTTTGACTCTCAAAAAGTAGTGTCTTGAGTTGATATGCAACAATTTGAGCTTTAGTACCCGTCTAACAAGTATACCCTTATCAATCCATTACTTTGACTTGCCTGAGATCTAATTTCATCAGATTGTAAAAAAGAGAACTATTTTTAAAGGTTTTGATATGAAACTCTGACTTGCTCCGGTATATTCCAGTGGGAGTGTGACCTTGTAATGGAGCGGCGCCCCCTGCTGGCAGACTGGGGTCTGTACAGGCACTACTAGAAGGAAGACGTGTCTCATTCACACGCTAGCTTGAGCGGACAGATGGACACAGGCGGCACTGGCAATATGGAAGAAAAAACAGACGTGGAAATGGTGGAAAACCCATTCGAACCTTATATTGAATCCCTACGCCAACAGCTGGAAGACCAAGACCCATTTTTTCTGATAGGGATTGTCGTCGCTTTGGCGGTGGTTGTCATCACCTGTGGTAAGAAGTTATCCTTAGGTTAGCATGCTAGCCCTAGCTTAGCAGGCTAGGCCTTAATGAAGCATAGTTAGCCAAAGACTGCATGGTCGTTTTGGGAAGCGATTTTGTTAGCGTGGCTTTTAGGCTTGACATTTAACTTCTTAATGGTTTAAATACCCAAAAGGAATGTGTACTTCAACTCCAGAATGAGTTAGCAGGACAGAAAGCTAACTGAAGCTAACGCAAACGTCAGTAGTTGTGATTTGCACGTCACTAGGCATTTCTGCATATTTTTAAGTTATGAAAGATATACGAGTTACCGCCTTACGTGCTGTCCCCTTCTAGTTTTTCTGAAATACTTCCTCACCAGTAAAACAGTCCAGAGTGCCGTGCTGCTTGTGGGGTTGTGTGACTCGGGGAAAACTCTTATCTTCAGCCGGGTGAGTCGAGGTGACACTCGCTTGTCTGTTACAGGTTAGTAAATCTGGTGCTTCCTAACTGATGGTGTATTTCATGTATTTGGCAGCTGCTGTCGGCGAAGTTCAAGCGGACACAGACCTCCATCACTGACAGCAGTGCTCCATACAAAGCCAAGAACGATAGGGTGGGTTCAGGGTTGTTCGTCCTCAGGTGGTCCCTCTTTGCAACAATTCATACAAATGATTAGCATGATTTACATGTTATTTCTTTTCTCTGGTATTCAGGGCAGCACCTGGACTCTGATAGATCTACCAGGTCATGACAGTCTTCGCCCTCAGTACCTGGAGAAGTTCAAGTCTGCCGCCAGGTGAGATCAGGACATCCTGTATGATGTATGTTCAACACTTTATAAACATATGACTCATACAAGCAGTAATGTTGATCCCTTGTCTCCCCCGCATCTCCAGAGCAATTGTGTTCGTGGTGGACAGCGCTATCTTCCAGAAGGAAGTAAGAGATGTTGCAGAGTTCCTGTACGTCTTGCTGACAGACACGGTGGTCTCCAGAAATGCCCCAACTCTTCTGGTAGCATGCAACAAACAAGGTCAAACCACACTTATGTCATTCACAAGGGCTAAAAAACTGCTGCTAAATTGTAGTTGCGTACAATTATTCACTTGTCTTTCATTTCATAGATATCACCATGGCAAAGTCAGCCAAACTGATTCAGCAGCAGCTGGAAAAGGAACTGTGAGTAGTTTACTTTCTCTACTACTGATGACAACTTTATGATTATTAGTTTTTGCTTGCAATTTCTTACCTGTATTTAATGGAATTATGATTTTCTCCAATTAGCTTTTTTTTTATTGATTTTAATCGTAATTGAGCAGCAGTACCATTAAAGTCAGGTTCTAGTGTGGCTGCACATTTAACGGAAATCACAATATGATTACTGCAATTTTTGAATCGCAGGAAGGCTCAATATTTGCTAAAGGTTAAGTGCATGGCAAACATTATTTTAAATTAAATTATCGGGCTGCACAGATGTCCTTCCTGCATGTCAAGTCAGCTGTTTTCAGAAGACATCCCACAAAAAAATCATGTCATTATTTAAATTGGGTTTCAATGAAAATGAACATGCTAATGGATAAATAATCATTCCCTCTTATGTCCTTTATTATTTGGGATGTTAGAGATATTTTTGTTACTGTCAGTGTAAGTAATCTCAATTTAAGAGTCTGTCAAAATCCAACAGTCCCGAGTTCAAATGTGAAAAATTGTTATGCCTATATGTAGGCCAATGAAGGCTAAAAACACATTCTCATTAAAGTTGCACAAGTACTGCATAAAATCAGCATGATGCCCTAAATTATCCTCTCAAGAAGCTTTTATCTCAACCTGCTCTGTGGCCTGAAAACCCATTGTCATTGATTTAAACAGCTCGTGGGAGCTTTCTCAGCAACATCCTCTGATGTTTTTCCCCTAGGAACACCTTGCGAGTGACTCGCTCAGCAGCCCTCAGCGCTCAGGACGGCTCCATTGGTGGCAGCATGTATCTGGGCAAGAAAGGCAAAGACTTTGAGTTCAGCCAGCTGCCCATGAAGGTGGAGTTCCTGGAGTGTAGTGCCCGTGGTTGCAAGGGTGAAGAGGGGGATGCAGACATCGAGAGCTTGGAGAGAAGCCTGTCTAAACTGTAAAATTAGCAGCAGCGCAGACTTGGCCTCAAAGACACGAGCATCAAATCACCTCAACATCCACCGTTATTGAGCAGAGTTGACGCTGCAGCCATCCCATCTGTGCTGTCAACGGAAAGACCTTAAATGTGGATGAACACTTGAAAGATTTCAATTAAATAGACTGTGAAGGTAATTGTGGACTGAGAATGACGTAGCAGATTGTGCGATTGCTTTGTAGTGCTGAGAATAACCTTTTCAATTGAATGAACATCACCCTTTTAGCGTTTTGTTTTGTCTTAGATAGAAAATACTTAGCCGAGGGCCATTTGTCAAAACTAGAACATGTTTATATTTTTAGTTTAAAGTTCTTTCAGGCTGTTAGATATAGATTTGTTTGTTTTAAACTTGTCTCAGCTAGCCTGACCTGTAGGCTGCTGTGTGAAAACGTTGCCTTTTCTTCAGTAACATGGACAATCAGCCTCGTGCCTCTTTTCCTGATGCATTTACTAGAAAAATATTTTGCTCGTTTGTTGGAGGACAGGAGCGGTTTACTTGTGTTGGAATGTTGTGAATACAGTGCGTCTGCAATGAATGTATCAATTTATTTTAGTCTTATGAGAACAAGAATTGGCTTGTCTTTTTTTTTTATTTTTTTTTATTTAAAGCTTGAGGTGAAGTCCCCAGCTTTACAGAAAAAGCAGTTCCTGTCTTGTGAGATAAACAGATTACACATCATACAGATAGTAAAAGGACCTAAGTGTTGTATCATTCACACTTGATCATGGTGAAGAGACCAGCCAGCAGCTGGAAGATTTGTTCAAGTACACTTTGACGCAATGTCTGGGGAGCCTGAGAACTGAACCTGTAACCTTCTGATGAGTGGCAGATGACCACTCGACCCCTGAGCTCAAACCAAGGACATATGCAAGGGAATTCAACTTGTACACAAACAAATCAGAACTAACACAGGGAATATTCTCTAAAGGGTAAAGTCACATGACTGAACTACTGCAGGCTGTTTTTTTGGGGTTTTTTTTTAAATGTCACATCTGCATTTCTTGTTTATGAAAATAATCCCGTGTTAAACAGAAAAGCACAGAAATATGCTGCTCGGCGACCACGCGGTCACACCCACCCACCAAACCAGATCTGCTTAAAAAAAAGAAAAAAAAAAGCTTATATTGCTTAAGACTTCTTAAATTTCAGATGTAAAAAAACTAGCTGAAACCTCTAAATTTCTGCCCGATGTTTCCAAATGCAGCTTGGAATAACACTGAGATTTGGCACTGTTGAAGCTCTAGAAGGGACCGACGCTTAAAGTACACCAAGAAGACAGAACAGCTTTGTGCCCGCTACACTGTCCCCAAGGCTGCAGCGGTAACTCAGTTATATTTTCGTTAGAGACGTTACGCCAGAAGATAGTGTTAACGTGCCATCTGCGTATACTACAATGATTTTAACAGGATCACAGATACATAAAAGTCTAATTAAATGTGTAAAATCCCACAACAGTGCTCTGACAGGTATGAACTTGAATCATTGTAAACATTTTAGGGCCTCATGAAATATCCATACAGATGTTGACGTTTTTAGCCCGCAATTTTATCGTACAGGAAGCAAAGCCAGATGAGATTAGTTCACCTTGCTGCACTGGTGATTGCGTGTACAAAAGACATCCGAAGCAAGAAAGTACATCCAGCCATCAGGCTCTGCTTCCTGTCTGCAAGACTAAATTGAGGGCTCAGACATTCCATGAATAGGGCCCTGTAATAGGGTTTTTTATGCTTTTGTTTAGTTCTACCTCTATGTGCCTGAATGGAAAATTTGATGAGCTGTGGGAGATTTTTAGTGCTTTGATCAGCGTATCATCATGTGTAACAAAACAATGCCGCTGCAAGCCACAGGAGTGTGTAATCTGAGTAATAGCTAAAACACTTAACTAAATTAGCCGAGTCAAAACAGTGCCGTGCTTTGATGAAAAGAATAAAACGCAGCGAAGTGTATGAATCTACACTTGTGACAGAGGGTAGACTGTCAGACTGGAGCTCTGATCTGCCACCACCACACTGGGGTTTCCCTTGAGCAGAGCAGGACACAGCCAGTTCACCTTGTCCCCGTGGCTGATGCATAGTTTGGGCCCAGACTTCTCTTTCATCTCATGTCCCCCTGCGGCCCCCTCCCCCTCTGCCTCAGCCTTGGGTGGAGTCTCGGCTTTATCCTGGGATTGTTCTTTTTTCTTTGCTTTGCTCTTACTCTTCCTGCGGTTAACTGATGTCCCTTGACTTTTAGTCTCTGGAGTCACCACTGCATGATTGCTGATGTCCCAAAGAGACACCTGCCCATCATTCCCCCCAGTGACCAGCCAGTATGGGTGGGACAGGAAATTAAGGAAATGGGCTTGCGAGGCTCCTTGAGTGTGTGCCTTTATCGCCCCCTGCTGTTCTAGCTTTGAGCCGCTGCCAATCCGCATCAGATGCACCCGCCCATCCTCTGCTGCACAACCCAGAATGTTACCACAACTTGCCACAGACACGCAGTGTGCCAGTGGTGGGTTGAAAAGCTGCCCAGGACGCTGCTGATGGTGGTCATCGTCATCTTCTGCTACATCCTGAAGGTTGAGGGTCCAGAGGGGGCGAGTCTTCTGCAGACCCCAAAGCATCACCTGGAAAATAAACATGGGATACAAATGTCATAATGTCTTGTAAACTGACATAACTAGTTTTTCCTTAACTCACCTGCATGTCTAGTCCAGCAGACACCAGGTTGTTGGGTCTATGAGGCCGAAAAGCCACAGAGGAACATATATTTGTGTGTCGGCGAAGAGTCCTGCACACTTTTCCTCCAGGAAGCTCCAGTACTCGGACTGCCCCTGAATCGTCAGCCACCGCCAGAGATGAACCTGTCTCATCTAGGGCCAAAGAGTTGATCTCTTCTTCCCCTGCGCCTTGAAACTCTTCCACAGTCACCTTCAGGTTTCGGGGGTCAAGTGTGCTCACTGTGTCTCCGTGGGACACATAAAGAGGGCCCAGAGCTGCAGGTGAAAAGACAACACTGGTGCTGTCCTCATCACCAGGGAGGGTGACACGACCTATAATCGCTCCATCCTGGCTCCAAACAGCTACCTCACCTCCCTCAGATCCTGACGCCAGCAGACACTCTGGGCCCGGAGACACCCCCACGCACAGAATGGATGAGGAGTGGCCGTCACACCACCGAATGGCCATGCTGACCCCTATGACCTGAATCACCCAAGACAGCACATTAATATGTCAAATCTAACTGGTAATTGATTTAGGAGCCAAACATGACACATTGGTGGACTTTCTAGGGAAACAGCAGCAGTCTGAATGTAACAGTGGTGTTAAGAAATATAATCAGAAGACATCCATTTAATATTGGAAGTCAACACTTCTACAAGCGCCAAATTTTTAATTTAGGATTGTAAATATGTGAACCCAAGCGCTCCAGATTTCGAGTTTAAGAACAAAGTTTGGTAGAAGGTGTTTCTGTCTTTTCTAAACTAAATTTGCTTACATATAATGAAAAAATCGAGAGAGGCTTTAGGTTTAGTTAGAGAATCCCACAGAATCCAAACATCGAAGCAGAAAACAGAGCAGTCTTAGCTAGTTAGTCGTGTTAGCATGGAAGGAAAACACAAGTTCTGCGGTTAGAACTCGGAATTGTTCATGAACAACACGAAATTCGATCAGAGCATCTGGCTACATGGCTACTTCTAAAGCCGTGTAGTGTCAGTATTGGTAACAATAATACTACCGTATTGAGCTCGTTCGGACTCAACAGGACGACATGTGCAGCTCAGTCGTCGAATGATGACGTCATTAAAGCACGCTCCGATGATTTGTGTGCAGTCTGTCAGGCGAGCTTCTTCGGTTGCAGCGATGACTCACTTATTGCTAAATTGCACGACATTTAATGTTAGCTATGCACGTATGTTTATAGTTTAACCATTTACAAGCTGTTGGATACAAAGATTCAGGAAATTACAACCACTGGGATGATTATAATTAAATAACTCACTCACTCTATTATCGTCACCAAAAGCCTAAGAAACTCGTTTAAAAAATATAAATGTAATATTTATCCCTATTGTGAGACTCAAAGGCAAAGACATTGGCAAAAACAATTGCATATTTTGTGATTTGGATAGTGAGACTCGAGAACATCTGTTTGTCTTTAATTGTAGTTATGAAACAAAAATGCTTGGGTTTCATTTTAAAACTGGACACATGACAATGACTCAAGCACCCAGAAATTATGAATGAGAAAGACTTTTGAGCTCATTATTAAAAATATGCAGGGTAAAAGGGTCCGCCCCCCCCCCCCCCCCCAATTTCAGGTATATTACTAAATCCCTGGGAAATTTAAAAAAAAATGTGAAATTCCATGTATATGTCTACAGATTTGTAAAATGTATAAATATGCATACATGTATGTGCAGGTAGATAGAATTTTATGAGCAATAGTGATGATAGTGATGTATCAATTTTATGTGTGGGTGAGTGTGTATGATTTACAACTGTAGAGTGTGTATTACTTTTTTACAGCAGCAACAAAGTAACTCAGACACACTGATTCTCTACAAGCAAATTATTAATAAAAGCAGTCGGACACAGACTCTGAGGCAGCAGCATCACACTGTTCAGCATGTCCCCAAGCCAGCCTTCTGCTCCACAATGGCTGCTCTCCGCTGATTCATCCAAAGCTGTAGATCTGATGAGTTCAGTCCATTTCTGGGTCAGTGAGCAGCATGCCACATTGAATAGAGTCGAGGGGAGAGGCCCCTGACAAAACACAAACAAACAACACACACACACACACACACACACACACATTCAAAGGCTGACACTACAGTTTATTCCCACAAAGCAGCAGTAGTTCTCACAGAGCTGTGCCAATGTAAGTACCCTGCAGTCACTCACTTTTTTCTGCTTTGGGCATTAGATATCGTACCCTCTTCATGAAGCTGCTACATGTTTAAAACAGATGTATTGTGTTTTAATTGTGATACTGCGTGGTAATGACATCTTTAATTAGGTGGTGTGATTGCTCTTGAGAGTTCTTTTACAACTCCTCCTTCACGACAGGTATGAGAGGGTATGAAAGCTTTTAGTCTTTAAGTCAGACTTGGAACTGTTGCGTTAACCGAGGTGAAAGGTTTATAAGTCAAATCATTACAGCAGCTCGTGAACAGGGTGTGAGCACAGTAGACAGCCTAGTAGGATCTTTTTAAAGTCTCCCCACTCAAAAATGCTGTTTTCTTTTTATTATATGAGTTGGATTTTTTTACTTTCTCTCTACAGAAGCTTGTTTTCACATTGGTCCACTATGGGAAGTTAAACATGTAAATGGTTGTTGAAATCACTTCTCGTTTGTCATTTAATGTGGTTCATTGAATAATTTCCTGAAGTGTGATGTGAAAAGGTAGAGCACGAGACACATTTTTTACCAGGGAGAAGAAGATGTAGTTTAAAAATCTAGAATTATGGAAGGATCATAAGAGACACATAAACTCACGCCAATCAGAGTATTTCTATCAATATTTCAATGTGTATTTGACCTCTGCAGAGCATTAGCAGGTGCACCAGAGACCATGAGGTCCCCTTATTTCCCAGCGAGGTCGGTGCTTTTCCATAAGGAGTCAAACGGTGTGACATACAGAGTTCCAGCCCTGCTCTACCTCTCCCACTCCCGCTCCTTCCTGGCCTTCTGTGAGGAGAGACTCAGTCCATCTGACTCTCAAGCTCACCTGCTGGTCATGAGGAGAGGCACTTTCTACAGGAACTATGTGGAGGTCAGCGTCTTTTAGATTAAAGAGCACCACAGTTACCAATCCAACTGATTTCATCCCAAGAACAAAAGACAACTTTTTGACAACAATTTCAAATGTGTTTTATTGACATTTTCAGAGAGAAAATAAAATTACCAAGGAAATGGCACAGAAAACTATTACACTGGAGACTTAAAAACACAATAACAAAAATGTAAAATGACATTATAAAACTAATTACAAAAGAAGTATGTGAGATGAAAACATTTTAATGTCATATTTTGACTGATATGCACAAATCAGGGCAAACAGAACCCCCCCCCCCAAAAAAAAACTGCAGGAGAGCGAGAGATGTGACAGGAAATCTCATGAAAAGCTAAGCTGACCTTGACTTATAGTTATTTGGTCCAAAAAAACAAAACATCAATGGCGGATGCTATTGGGGACAAATGTATTGTTATTTGTGAGAACTGCCCCACTAATGAGGTCCTATCTTTGTCCCTCTTCCTGTTGTTGCTCCAGTGGGGGGGCATGCGTGTTCTTGGTTCTGCATTCCTACCAGGCCACCGCTCCATGAATCCGTGCCCAGTGTACGACGAGTTCACCGGTACTCTCTTCCTGTTCTTCATCGCCGTTCTAGGCCACACGTCGGAGTCCTATCAGCTGGTGACGGGGAAGAATGTCACCCGTCTCTGCTACATCTCAAGCACTGACAACGGAGACACCTGGACCCCAGTTACTGACCTCACCAAGAGAGTCATAGGCGACACCATTAAAGGTAAAAGTAAAGGGGAAATCTAGCCATTATGTAGCAACTATCGATTCACATCATCCCAATAAAAGAATGAGGGCTTGTTTTACATTCATAAATCTGAATATGTTGCCCTTTGACATGTAAACAGAGCATTTACAGTATCAGTCTCCAGAACAATGAGGTTAACATGAGTTCAGAACCTCAAAAGGCATCTAATGAGGTGGTTTCCAAACCTTTGAAGACTTTAACCATGCTGTGACTCCTTGTGATGATGCAGTTGTTTCATAACATTCACTAAATCTTGATATTTCAACACTTTATCCTCCATCCTTGCAGAATGGGCCACCTTTGCTCTCGGCCCAGGCCACGGCATCCAACTGAAATCAGGACGTCTGCTGATTCCTGCCTATGCTTACCATATTGAGTGCAAAGAGTGCCTGGGACAGCTATGCCAGACTGCCCCCCACGCCTTCTGTTTCCACAGTGATACCCACGGGCGGACCTGGCATTTTGGGGAGGCGGTGCCAGGGCCAGAGAGCGTGGAGTGTCAGATGGTGTCTGTGGATGAGGAGGATGGGACTAATGTGTTGTATTGCAATGCACGCAGCCCGCTGGGTTACAGGGTACAGGCCCTCAGTTTGGATGATGGAGCTGTGTTTCAGGAGGGGCAGCTGGTGCAGCGGCTGGTGGAGCCTCGAAATGGTTGTCACGGTAGCATCGTGGGATTTCCTGCCCCGATACATTTATGTCGACACCCTGGCAATTCCTTAAATCAACCTGGACAGCACTGCAGACACTGGACCCCCTGCATGTCAAACCACACTCCGTCTTTGTCCACCAGCGTATTGTCACATGATCAAAGTGCCTCCCCGGACTTTCTGACTCCCACATGGGTTGTGTATTCGCATCCAACATGGACCAGTGCACGCAAGGATCTAGGTGTATTCCTCAGCCTCTTTCCTCGAGATCCAGACAGCTGGCGCGGCCCCTGGGTGATCTATGAGGGTCCCAGCGCCTATTCTGACCTGGCTTACCTGGAGCTGCCACCCTCACCTAGTGCTCCACCCGCTGTGGCCTTCGCCTGCCTGTTTGAATGCGGTACGAGAACAGCCTACGATGAGATCAGCTTCAGCATCTTCACCCTCTATGAGCTTATTGATAATCTACCGCGAGGCGAGCAGTTCAGTGGACACGGAAGTGAATCTAAAGTGAGCTGTAGGTGTGCAGGCGGACATGATGCTCAGAGAAATGAGCCAAGAACGAAGAAGAGGAGGAAGAGGGGCACGTTGAGTCAGCTTTGTTCTGTGTCTTAATTGTAGTTTTGCTTACCAGTGCAGCGAGTGACGCTTATCTGAGATCTGACACTCTGCACAGTACGTTTCCATCCACATCTTCCAGAATATTGTACTTATTGTTCATCTCTCTTAGTTATCTTATCTGCACACACAAAGAAAAACCTTTCAGGACAGTATGTGATTGTTGATGTTGCTCATTTCTGATGTCAGCGAATGTGTCATTAAAATGTTTCTTTAAAATCTTTTCCTCCTGACTCTTAGAATCACCAGTAGTCACAAAATACATCATATTGTGGCAGGAAGAAGCAACAATCTGGATTTAACACAGGAGTTCACATATAAAATGACAGCATTAGGGCTATTTCCTATAAATATATAAACAAAAAAAATTAAACATAGAATCCTTTGTTTTAGAGGATCGGGGGCAGCTTTCCATATATTTTGATCATGAGTTTTATGAAAGTTCATCCCTCTTTTGTCAGTAATCGCATCTATTAGTCAGCAAGGCTTCACAAAGAGGAAAAAAGTAAAATATCCTGATGTTATATCACTGAGTCTTCAATTTTGATGAATGTCACAGTATCTAAAGTCACATGTCAGATTATCGGATCAATGTTCATCATGGTCTTGCTTGGTGATGAGACGTACAATGCAAAACTGACATATTCATTTCAAAAAGTTCAGGAATTGTTAAAGTCCACAATACAGCATTGGATTTAGACAAAACTTATTACCCAGCCCTACACAGGAGTGTGATGTCTTGTTTCGTTAAAAAAAAGGGTGGACATTCTTCAATAAAAAAAAAAAATAATAATAATAACACTGAGCCGAACAAAAGCTCAGGCCTGACTATGAACTAGTGATGAACCCACTTTACAAACGGCTGTCTTGATGTTGCACAACTTCAAGAATGTGAAACATCTTAAATCCGTTAGGGGGGGGAACGGGTTCAGATGAGCCGTGTTTTACGCTTGATGGTGACTGCAAAAAAAGAAAAAAAGTAAAAAAGTGTACTTGTTTTAAATAACAGGTACTATACTTCAGGTTTCCTGTACCCTTGGAAATTAAAGATAAATCATCTGATTATGATGGTTTCAGAATAAAACAACAACAACAACAACAACAAGCAGGCGGGGGAGCTGGCTCAAATTACCCCATTCTCCCCTACTGTGTACATGCTGGATGAAAGTCCTTCAGTCTCACAGGCTGCAACCATCGAGCCACTACTTTAGTAACAAAAGATAACAGTTCCTCTTGTGTTGAGACTTTCAAACAGATGGAGACGTGGGTTGCATGAGTGCATGTGAGGAACAGTACCAGATAAAGTGGAGCAGTTTGTTTAGTTAAGAGAAAAACATAAAAATCAGATAACGCCAGAGAGGATCTGGGATCTGGACAGTCTCTTCCCTTCTTTCCCCTCCCTCTTCCTCCAGTACATAACCCCGCACAGCTGCGCCATTCTCCTGACTGCACTCAGCTCAACAGGTCTCCAGCTCCTTTCCTTCAGCATCTGTGTTTTCCAGCTTCATATCATGAGTTTAAAGATCATCATTGCTCTGGCTGTGTTAACTGAGGTAATTGGGACCCCAAATACGACGATGAGATATGAAGTGGACAAATCAGCTCATCCTAACAGAGTACCAGAGACGGTGGAGGGACCACAGATCTTTGAACAGGTGAGTGGAAACCAGCGCTGGTGGTCCTGATTGGGTACGAATTTTTCAGCAGCCCAATTCTGGCTGTCCTCCCCCTGGCAGACAGCAAGAGTATGCATTTTTAGCTATAATTGGCACAGATTTGGAGGCAATTTGGAAGTACAGCTGTTATAGGGCCCAGTTACAGATCCTATTTAGACCAGAGTAGGCCCAATTAATTTTGACAGTCATTCTGTGTAGAGGCCAGACCTAATGGGCCAGAAAAACACTTAACTTAAAGATCCTCTACACATGTGTATTAAGGCAGACAAAAAACACTTAGGTGAAATAATCACATTAAAATCCTTCCACTTTCACTTCTCCCTCAATAGAAATGCAAGATTAAATGACTATACAACTCTTTTCATTTAATATGTCGAACCACCGGTCACAAGATGTTCCCTATGTCTCTATAAAAATGTCAAGTGACTGCCCCTCTGAGTCTTCAAATGTGTCAATGCTTGTAGGCCTTTCAACCAGAGTACAGAGAAAACTCCCAGTTTCATCAATGAATGTGAAAAGTGGCTTTGTGTCAAACTCTCATCTTCAAAGTGAAGCTCAGCTGTGGGAGCAAGAAGAAAAATACATTTTTGAAAAGAGCAAGACGTGATGTCAGCAGTGCAGCCAATGACAGTTTGTAAAATTGAACACCTCATTGCATCAGAGGTACCTAAGGACTGTTTTTATCCACATTAAAATGAGTCAACAAATCAATGTCTGCACGACTCTTTGGTGCCGCCCCTAAACTTGCACTTTCATGAGCAAAACCTCAGCAGTCTTAATTTCAGTGCCTCGCCTCTTCATTCAGGTATTTAAAAAATACGTTCCTTATTTAGTTGCAATAGGTCCAGTTTAGTTGTTTTATGTCATTTGCATCCAAGCACACCAAATTTTGCCTCGAATACGAAATAATTCATAGACATCTGCTAGGTTGACCTGTTTCAATGTGAAAAAGCCCAGCGCACGTTTTGCTCTGCTGCCTCTTTGACACCGTTCTGTGGAGGACTGTCGAGAAAACCACATCCGGTTGTGGTGAGGGATGGACAGAAAAAATGAAACAAAGCAGAACAAAAAAAAGCCCAACCCAGATTTGCCTCACTGACATTTTGTGTCGCACATGGTACAGTATGTACATTACTCATGAACATACATCAGGCTTGTCTACTGTACGTCCAAGCTGGGCTTAACTTGTCTAGTCTTGTTTGCCTTGAAGTGTCCTCTGTCATGAAAAAGGTTATCTGAGGTTTGACACGACACTAGTAGTGTCCTGGTTCCCCTGCTCAACATTCACACGTGGCGATCAGTAACGCTGAGTCGGTCAGTGAGTGTTGTGATTTAAAATCACATTGTTGTATTTGGGTATAGAACTTTCTCTGCTGCTTTTACATGCTAATGTTTGTTATTTTGCCTTTTCTTTGTTTAAACCTGATGACGGCTGACGGACGCAAACGGACTCACGGCTGTTAGAGACATTATTCCTTTTTTGAGGTAGCAGGGGACTTTGGCTGTCGCTCTGGTCATGATAACTACACTTCCCACAATCCCCTACTCATTCACTGTAAAGAGAGCAAACACTGTAGAGCAGACTGAACAGGAAGACTGTAATATAGGCGTTTCTATTCTTACTCGCCTAGTTTTCTGAAGACTCATCCTATTTCTTATTTGTAAACTCCCAGCCGATCTTTTTTCTTTTAAACTGTCGCATATGGACCTATTTACTTGTCTCATTTAGCTTTAACAAAATAACAAAAAGGTGAAAAATCCCAAGCACAGAGAAAGAACTCCACTCACAAGATAATAGCTACAGTATATATTCTTGTTGCAGTAGTTATTACATCAGAAAACTCTGTACATGATACAAAAATGCAATACAAGCTGAAAACCTTCAAGCTGTCCTATATCTCGGGGGGGGATGGAGGGAAATCAAATGATGCTAAAAACCAAGGTAATAAATATGTTTTCGCGAGGGATAACACGACAGAGGTTCAGCTACAAAATTATCTACAATGTAAAATTTGGACCAGTTCTCCATTTTAGACTACTGCAAAATCGTAAAGGCTTAGGTCATTAGGGCAGGGATTGATGAGAGACAGCAAAGAATTGTGTGTGAAGATGGTGATCGAGTCAAATGAGGGGTGATGCGACAGTTCTCAGTTCTTCCACTTGTTCTTGTTTATTATATGTAGCTGGCCGGTGGCCTCTAAGTATTTGTGGATGAGTTCCTCTTGTGTGGCTGGCAGGCAGGGCTGGTATCTATTGTAATCCATGGTGTAATCGCCTTTTCCCTGATTGAACATGAAAAGAACATGTTAGTGTCACATTGCCATGCAGAAGTGTGGATTGATGGATGTTTTCTGCCAATCAGCGAATGTTAGCGTGCTAACAACAATGTAAACATGGTCAATTTTAGACCTGCAAAACGTAAAGATGATATTGTTGTCTTCGCTAGGAAAAAGAAAGTAGCACTGAGATAAAATAACACAAAAAAGTAATCCTGGGATCCTTTCATGGTGATTTCTTACTTCAGTGCAGGAGCGTAGTTCTGTGGAGTAGCCAAACATTTTGTTTAGTGGAACCTGTTGGGAGAAATGTGCTTGAATGAGTCAGATATAAAGCACAAAAAGGTGTGTTTTTTTGCTGTAGATTTTTTTTTTTTTTTTTATGAAAAATGACAAGTGTGACTCACGTCAGCAAACAGAGTTAAGTAGCCATCAGTTCCATCCTGTCCTACAATTACGCCGCTGCGACGGTTTATTCCTGCAATAACCACTCCCTGAAACTCCACCGGTACCACAACTTCCACTGACATGACTGGCTCCAGGATAACGACGCTGCCTTTCTCCATGGCTGAGGGGAGCACATTGACATCAGAATTCATGCACTTATTTTATTCAGCCTTTATTTAACCAGGAAGTAGTTTGAGCTCCGGGAGCCAAGCAACGCCTGACATACAACAACAACAACAACAACAGTAACGAACAAACATAAATCACTCTGGCTGCAGCAGTGATATTGAATTAATTAAGTTAATAAAATCTTCAAGTGATCTCACCTTGCCTTAGAGCGCCCTCTCCTGCACACAAGAAGGAATACTCATTGGAGTCCACCATGTGATGTGCTCCATCTTCCAGAATGAACCGCACTCCTGAGATCTTGTGACCGCTCAGATGACCCTTCTCACAGGCGTCCCTGAAGCCCTGCCATGGGGAGAAAAAAAGATGAGGGAAAGACATTTAATTCTACTATTATCAAAATGATCAATATCTATTTAAAATGTGTTTTCAACATTAAAATGAGAAAAACTTTGGTGCAAACCTTTTCAACAGCTGGCACAAACTGCTTTGGGACATTGGGTCCAATAGTCTGGTCTTCAAATTCCAGCTTGGTGTAATTCTCTGATTCCAGAGGCTCGAGAACACCAATAACTTTACCGTACTGCCCAGCACCTCCACTCTGCTTCTTATGAACAAATTCAAACCTTAAGAAAACAAGAAAAAGCATCCACATTTTGAAGTAGAATCACATCCAGACACTGGTTTAAATTCACTCCAGCATCTTTTGGCAATTAGATTAATGAAAAATGTCACAACTTTCTTTAGCTTAAGTATTTGTCTAACAGATGACATTAACCCAATATATTGGCTCAATGTTCAGTTCAGAATTTAATTCAAGAGTCTAGGTAACTGGATTAAAGTTGTCTGGGGCTGCATAGCAGAATTCTCCATCTGTATGAGCAGTCTTTGACCCTCGGGTGCGGTCCTCCTGGTGGCTCAGTGCGAGAACTACATCTAAAAAGGCGACTTGCCATCAGGGCCCCACAGCTTCAGAACGGCTTGGTGAGGATGTCAGAATCAGTAACCTTTGTTAGATCACTTCTGAAAAACAATTTGCATCGATTTGATTTTATGCAAATTCATCTTTTTACTTTGGATTATAAATATAGAGAGAGAGATTTTACAGTCGCATGACTTTTCTTCATTTCAGTTTTATCTCCAATTTTCTTATCCCCCCTCGTTTTTTTAAGCTCCCTGTTGCTCTTTATAAATAAAGGATTATGACTATTATTACTATTATTATTAGCTTTAAGGCATTTTTTAAAGCCATCATTCTTTTTCAACTGAGGCTAACCGAATAAGCATGTATGGATTTCTGTCAGTTTATTACTTGATTGATAATTTAACCCCGTTTCTCTCTCTTCATTATTTTTCTTCGCTCCCACTAAATTGACATCCTAAATACTTTAAGAGTACTTTCACCTCACTTAAGAGAAAAGTGTGAAAGAGGAGAAATTGTCAAAACAATTGTTAAAATTGTATCATGAAGCCAGATACTTTTATCATAACCTTTTACACTTGGCCGGAAAAATACAGTCAGGCGGACTCAACGATTGGCAGCCCTGACTTATAGAGAAGAGCTCTGTCTCTTTAAAAGGGGGCGGTCCTCAGAGGACTTTTGACAAGGGAAGTGGAAAATAACCGTTCCATTTCCGTGAGAAACAGCTGACTGAACACTGAACTGATGAAACTTTCCACCTGCTAAGTGACAGACAGGGAGTCTCAACATTCCAGTCGCAGGCAAGACCGTTGTCCCAGATATGAATCTGACTTCATCACTTCAATCATCTGACGTCTCTTTACTGTTTCTCTACATTTTTGCCTCTTTATAGTTGATTACCTGTCTGGTCTTCCTCTTTTTTCCCCATTTTATCTCAAGAAAAACTGATCAAAGATAAAAACTCCACCCAGTCAACAACTGAGGGTCAGAGTCCCACAAGCCAATCCCTTCCCCTGACAGCGGCTTCCTGCCTCATTGCTCCCTCTCTCTTTCTCTACAGCCAAACCTGGTGGAGGAGGACGAGACTGAAGAGGATGTGATGGCAACTGAAGAGCTGAATCCTAATCATTATCCGGCTCAGAGAGCAGCCAAGGTGGTCCAACATTACCTCAACACCCGCTATGGCTCGCCGTACAAGGTGTTTGGACTAAAGAAGGTCTACAGTGGAAAAGTAGAGGTCAGATTTATGGGTGCACTTTTTAACTTTTAGAGTTATTCAGCTCTGGTCTAGAGTGATGAGACTATTCTACATTTCCTCTAGGATGTGACGGACATCGGAGTCAAGTACAAGCTGGACCTCTTGGTGCAGGAGATGATCGAGAATGTAAGACATGGTTTTTACAGTGCAGCGAGACAGACATTTACACGTCCATGATAGACAGAACCAGGCGTCGTTTAATCTTCATCGGCTTCTACCAGATGTGCTTTAAATATTGATTTTAACTACTGACCTTGAAACGCACTCAAGGACCCCTGCCAAGGCCCTTTAAATCGGGTTTTCAGGCACTGAAGTGCATCAAAATTACACACTATCAGCTACGTGCTCCAAAAGTTAGAATGTACTTTAAAGTATGCAGCTAAATCCCCTGAAGTCCAGCTGTGACACGATTTACAGAAGACATAAAAAAAGAGGCTCACTGTGTATATTCAACTTTGACTCACTGTTACCTTGGCAACACCTGCACCACACCTTTTCTTCGTCAATACCCCTCTAACTTCTTTAGACCTGTCTTTCTTCTGTATACTTTCCTCCTGGCCTGCCTCATGCTGCTGCGTTACATTCCTCCAGACAACAGTCAGATGTTCTGCCGAAGTTGTTTTTGCAAGAGGAGAAAATTCATCCCAGGTCCAAGTCTCATGTGAGGAACTCTTAAAAATCAACACAACAGCTCAAGAAGAGGCCTTGTACCAACAGTACAAGATACAGCGCAACTTTCTGTCGGCAGAAAATCTACCTGGTAATGAATGTGCAGACTACTACAAAGCACAGTCGCATTTTGAAGCAGTTTGAAAATTGTTCTACTTACATATTCATCATTAACCACCTATAACCTGTCTCCTATTACTTTGCTCATCAGACAACTACGGTCACATCGAGCCTGACATGAAGCCTCTCTGGCACCTTGGGGCCGTGGCCTCCAGCTTCGTCATGCTGAACGAATCCACAGAAAACACCCTGTACAACATGGCTAGGGTGGCCAATGTCACACAGCTGGTAGGTGACACGAATTGTAGGGCATCTGTATTGGAAAACAGTTGCTAACCCTGAAAATGTGAAAAACTACAAAAAGGAATAAAAACCTGCAGCTTTTAATGTAATAATCCCAAAAGTGGAATAAAAGTTGCCTTTTAAAGAATGTTGGCATTGTAAAGGATGTTTCATGGCCAAACAATGAGATAAATCTTATATCAGACTGTATCATCGACATCAAAAATGATATGTTCATCCTCTAGTTGTGTTAAGGTCTTGTAAATGAAATGATGGTTAAGTTTAACAATTTATCCATTTCTTGTGGGCCCTTGGGAACCCACTCAAAGACCCCTGGTGGTCCCCAGACAACTCATCTGAAGACTACGTGAGAAGAAAATGACATCGGCTGTTGAAGACATTTAGTTACCCAAATTTATAACATGCAGCTTTAAATCAAAATATTGATTTATTACATTTGTGGGAAGTTACTACAGGATTATCACTTTCCTGCAAAAATAAAATCCCTGCAAAAGTTAATAACTTGGATGTTCGTCTAAGGCAGCTTATTATGTTTGTGGGATATCTATTACGTTTGCAGGGCTAACATACGTTTCAATTGTTTGACCTCGTTTTCTTCTTGTCTACTGCAGGCGACTGAGAATGAGCAGCTGAAGTTCGACTATCACGTACTGCTGCATGACATGGTGTCCCAGGTAATCTCAACGCTTACAATGGTCACACAGAGGAATCCCTGTCGATACATGTCCTTTATAAGGATTATGATAATGATTACGCTCCAAAAGAATGGTTAAAATAATGAAAGCATCTGAAACTTTGCGTTATGATCTTCATGATGGAGGGAGTCATTGCATTGAAAACTCAATATGAAACCTGGCGGTGGTTAACACGTCGACGATGGGTATAAATTAATTTTCCTCCAGAAAACATGTTGAATGTAATTATTAGTATGATTATTTTTGGTTTTGTCAGGAAATCATCCACTGGAAGTTGCTGGTCACCTGGTCTCCTCCAGAGGGAGTTAAAGTGCTGGAGATGAAGAAGCTGCCTCACTGCCACAATTGTGAAACACTTTCTGACGCAAGCTAAACTGCTAGCTTACTTTGTCATATCCTGATTTTACCGGGGGTGCACTCATCTTGTAATCATATATTGGAGCATGAATGTGTTTATAGTGATGCTGCAAGTGGCCAGCCCTTCAGTTCACACCTTTTAAACAACAACAAAGTGCAGTTTTAAACCATGAATCCATCATTCGTGATCATATCATCATGCTACTTTTGGTTTCTTGTATATTTTAACAAAATAAATGGTTAATACAGACTAATGCCTCGGTGTTCACTATAGTGTTTGTATAAGAAAGTCAGCACTTACTCTACAGGTTCAGAGATCGACTCTCTGAAAGCCACTTTGGGCTTTCCCATCACACAGGAACAGTTGTACTCTCTCTCCATCCTCTAAAACAAACACAAGAGGGAAAAAATAAACCAAACGCAGACATATTAATGAGAAAATTACTTCCAACATGATGATTATTATGCCGAGCGCCTGTCATCAAACATCTCATAACACTGCCATCCTCACGGTGACACATCTCGAGTAAGCACTATACTATAGGCTGAGATAAACCTCCTCTGCCATCAGAAGAGTCAACCGGTTAAAGCCGCTTCTACCTGAGCCCTCACTCGTCGTAGCAGACAGCTGAATGATTGACGGCAGAGAAAACCTGCTCCGCCATGGTGCCGGCGCACAGTGACGGCACCTCACTGGTGCTCTCAGGTGTTCCTCTGACTGCGGTCTATACACACAACTTGTCACTGTTATTATTTTCCAGTATTTCTCTCTGACTCAGTATAATACAGCTGTGCACCTGACATGTCACTGGATCAATGAAGTGATTTCTAAGCAGCTTTTATGCGTCTACACTGACACAAACTTTTAACCATTTAACTTATAATATTAGCCTTCCAAAGCTAATGGTTGGTTAACTGGTTCATGTGGACATTTCTATTAGCTATTCAAACTTTCAATTATATACACTGAACCGGCTTTAATAACATTAATGTAGGCCTACTTGGGGTGTGCACTGTACAAGTGTGTATCCCTGCACTGGATTGGTATCAGCAGCTGCTCAGGATAAAATGATCAGAATTAGCTTGGGAGCAAAAAAAAAAAAAAAGTGGATCAGGACATCCTTACTTGTGAGTAGCTCAGCAGTACTTGGTTTGTAGTGAAGCGACATATTCTTTTAACAATCAAAATGACATATTACTTATGGTGGGATGTAGTACATATGTGGGTACCTGGGAGTAGATTTCCAGATGCAACTCGCCCATGCCGGAGATGATGGTTTCTTGACTCTCTGTGTCATAATGAACTCTAAACGTTGGGTCTTCCCGGGTGAATCGGTTGATACCTTTGGAGAATTTCTCTTGATCGTTCTGGTTGAAAAGAACATTGCAGTCAAGGGATGGAGGTTAAAAGATGAAAAATATTGTCTTTAAGCCTTAAGATTGAGGTCAATTTAAATCCGGATTTATTTACCTTGTTGTACGGTTTAATTGACATGGAAATGACAGGATCTGGGATGTGGATAGACTCCTGTGAGACAGAAGCATTCTCGGTCAAGTCAGGTTAAGAGGAAAAATAATAGCTGATTATGTGTGTTGATTATATCTTAAAATAATTTTAAAAACTAAACAAGAGTTTCCTGCACTTTCACCAAGTTGACTCACCATGGAGAGGTTATTGCTGGCCTGGGATGTGAACGTGTCCCCGCTAGCACAATCAATCCCAAACAGAGCACAAATGTCTCCCGCATAAACCTCATCAACGTCCTGAAAAAGTACGGAAAGAGAGGGAATGACTTGATTCAGATGTGTTCGCTTTTGAATGTTGAACGGTTTTAGATCGTGTTTTGGATGAAACTGGAACCAAAAGAGGAACCAAACCATTTGACCATGTTTGAGCTGATGCTCAAAATGAGAACCGAAAAATGGAAAACGGCGACATCCTGCTCACAACCACAAGCTAGTTCTTACCTCCATCTGATCTGCATGAAGACGGAGGAGTCTCTGAATGCGGACTTTCTTGCTTGTGCGCGTGTTGTAGATGAAATCGCCCTTCTTTGCACAGCCCTGGTACACTCGCACGTACGTCAGCTGACCAAAGCGACCAACCTAGTAAGTGGAAAACAACAAGGAATAGTTTCAGCGATAAAGCAGAACTGGAGCGGATAAATGAGCAGTGACGACAAACAAGGCCCTGTTGGTGTTTATCGGCATCTTATTTTTATCTATTTATTTATTTCATTTAAGTGTTTATTTGTCAGGGATGATGTGCGTTTGGCATTAATCTCAACATGTAAGATGCAGTACAACAGATTTGGCGAGTAGCTAATATCGAACGAGTGGACCACTCCAAGGACACACCTGCCATTACGTTAATACGCAAGGAGTGACTACCTGCAAAGAAACTTGAAAATAAACATATAATCAGTTGTTTTTCTACCAATGATTTAACAATGGTTGAGAAGCTTTTCACGTTGAACCCAAGTTTGCTGACTTGGGGGAGCTCTGTACAGTTTACTAATGATACAATGATCAATATCAATAAAAGTGTTGGTACTCAAATCAGTATGAACTTCCACCAACGCAGAGGCCAGCAGGTCATTAGGGGGCCACAAGCAGCCCAGACTACCTCAGTGTGGTCTCAGCCTCCAGAAAAAGCATAATATCCCCTTTCAAGTTGGCTAATTGTGAAATTAGCTTCCTGGGTTTGTTCACGCCTGTGCTTGCTGATCATCCACCACACATCAATACCAAGTCTGAATGGGATGTTGGTTTTTAATCGCATCCTACCTCCAGTTTGAAAGCCAGACCAACAAAGGGGTTTGAAGAGTCTCTCACGGGGTCCATCTGAATCTTTGACTTTTCCCTGGAATTTCAAACACAGAAAAAGAAGCCAACGTTACATCTTAAACGTAAGTACAACATGTAAGGAATACAGGATGCAGTTCCTGCACTGCTGTCGGTCACTAGTCTGTACTTACTTGTCATTGAGGATGGCGTAATTTTTGACTTCTGTGGGGTTGGGCAGGTAATCCACGACAGCATCCAGTAGAGGCTGAACACCCTTGTTCTTCAGCGCTGTACCCACCAGCACAGGGGTGAAGAGACGCTGCACTGTGGCCCTGCGGAGTGCAGCCTGGAAGAAAGTAAGGAGGCAAAACACAGACAGTAAGGCAAATCTTCAAAATATATTCCCATTATTCTGTTAACGTGTAACACCAAAAGAAATTATATTAAAATAAGAGACGCATCAGCTTTACATCACCTCAGAGATACAGCTGTGTGTTATGTCTTTCCGTTTATCATCTAAGAAGCCTTGTGATCATTTTCTCAAATCTCCGAAACTTCTCTCTGTCCCACACACATGAACAAACCTTCAGGTCATCTGTAGTTGGAACCTTTTCCTCCAAGAACATCTCTCCTAAGATTTCATCAACGTTAGCCACACACTCCACCAGTTCCAGTCTACGGTCGCTAGCCTCTGCACGAAACTCTGCCGGGATCTCATCATAGCGGATGATTCCACTGCATGGAGGACAAAGATAAGCAAAAAAAAAAAAGTCAGCGGAGCTTGAAATTAACATTTTTAAAATCTCAAACCAGAATGATTTGGGGTTCTGAAGCTTCAATTGCTGGCAGGGCAATCGACGCCCAAATCGGTGTTTGATGGTATCCTGTGTGTGTGTGTGTGTGTGTGTGTGTGTTTAATTATTCGGCTACGTAAATCATCCAAAATAAGGTAGTAGTAGTAGTAGTAGTACAAATTATGTGTATTATTCATGATGCAAAGCATGAATTAGTATTAGGCAGAGCTTGGTCTTCTTAGTTTATTGAGTCGCAGCTCTCATCTCAGCAGCAATGCTTTGAAACTGCTAGTGACTCACTTTCAAGAACGCAACACAGGCAAGATGGCAAAATATGTTAAAGCATCTGAAATAACTTCCATATTTGCAGAAATTACCCCAAAATAGTCAAGTGCCAGATCTGCATTAAGGAAGCTGGCATGTCATAGAGCCACGACAAGTTTGGCGAATCACCTGAGAACTTTCAGTCACAGATGCGCCGTCGCACTTGTTAGAAATATCTAATGCTAAGGTTTGCTTAGCTAGCACGACCTGCATTCTATTAAACGCTGTTTTGGTGGATGCTTTGAATATTCGCAGGTAAATAACACTGAAAATTCTAAGCTTTAAAGATGGTATCCGGGACAAGACTGCTCACGCAGCAGTAGTGTGTGAGCTATGATTGCATAGCACAAGCTGTCTTCTACTGATTTAATTTGTACTCTGACACATTTTTGCGAATCATCGAAATAACTTACCCGAAAGGTTCTTCAAAATATATGCTTCGCTCCTCTATAAGGTCAATGACACCACGCATGTTCCCCTCCAGGCCGATTGGGATGTTCACAAAAGCTGCGTTGTGGTTCAGTTTGGTTCTGAAGACATAAATGAAAAAGGCCACACTCAGCGCTTCCTTCAACGTTCATGCATCCGTCCACGTTCCTTACACTCGTGACACGGATGAGGTTTTTCTTAAAAATTCTTTAAATAAACAAATCTGCACATTTCAGGGATGAATTTTCACAACCAGAAAAAATTGTTTTTTTTTAACACTTTAGTTCTATGACATGATAAAATGTACAAGAGTGCAAAAAAATAAATAAATAAAGGGGGCATTCTGTTCACAAATCCCCCCTCTTGGTGTTTAGTTTGTGAAGGTTAAGTTACCTCAGCTGCTGCAAGGCTCGGTTGGGATTGGCTCCCAGGCGGTCCAGCTTGTTGATGAAGGTGAGGAAGGGGACATTGTAGCGTTTCATCTGCCTGTTCACAGTGATGGTCTGACACTGGACTCCACCCACCGCACAGAGAACCAACACAGCTCCATCCAAAACACGCAGCGCTCGCTCCACTTCGATGGTAAAGTCCACGTGCCCTGAGCAAACAAAGGAGGTGCAGCAAAATGTGAAAAAAGAAAATGAAAAAACTGCAGATAAAGAAGTGATGTTGTTAAAATGGGAGACACTGTCCTGGAGCTGGTGAAGATTTATCTCCTGTACTTTCCCCAAAACAACATCCACTGACATGGTAATCCCTGACAGCTCCACTTTCTGCTACATTCTTACACTCAGTGACTTCATGTTTTACCTCAGTCATTGTTAGAATTAAAGGTTTATCTTAAACAACAGCGAAGACATACTGAAATTAAATACTGCAGATGAATAAAAAAAATTGAGTATGACATAAAACAAAGTGTAAAATTGTATCCCACTATACAAGCAATTTACGAATCCTGTAAGCAGTAAACATAATGCAGGTTGGACTTTGAGATCTGGACAACTGTTTGCCTGTTGACACTGACTGGGCAGTGGAGGACAGTGGAGAAAAGATGTGAAATCTGCCTTTAAAGCTTCCACTTTAATACCTGATTTGCTGTGCTAAAACAAAATTTTCTACCATCTATCCATTTTCTTCCACTTATCCTGATAAGGGTCGCGGGGGCTGGAGCCTATCCCAGCATCCTTTGGGCGAGAGGCGGGGTTCACCCTGGACAGGTCACCAGTCCATCACAGGGCCAACACACAGAGACAGACAACCATTCACAGTCACAGTCACACCTACGGTCAATTTAGAGTATCAATCAGCCTCGTCCCCTCTTGATGTATTTGGACTGTGGGAGGAAGCTGGAGTACCAGAGAGAACCCACACAGGAACAGGGAGAACATGCAGACTCCACACAGAAAGTGAATTTTCTACTTTAATAGATTTTCCTAAGTGTATTTCAAAGGAGCATCTTTTACTACAAAATGATGTCTACTCCCATAAAATATAGTAAGTAGTCGTAAATAAAATACTCTTCCAGTAGTCACCTGCGTCCCTACCGTGGAGGCTGTGGAAACAGTGAAGAAACGCCTACAGCTGGACAACACCCTCAGCAACAGGACCAACCTCAATCCGGACCAAATCTGCCAACTTCTGGACCTTTGCCTGAACACAACCTACTTCCAGTACAGAGGGAAGTTTTTCAGGCAAAAACACGGCTGTGCCATGGGTTCTCCCGTATCTCCTATCGTGGCCAACCTATACATGGAAGAGGTGGAACAGAGGGCCCTGACTTCCTTCAGTGGACCCTCCCCCACCCACTGGTTCCGATACGTTGATGACACCTGGGTGAAGATCAAGGTTCAGGAGGTACAACCGTTTACAGCACACATCAACTCGGTAGACGTCAACATCAAGTTCACCAGAGAGGATGTGAAAGACAACCATCTGCCCTTTTTGGACTGCGACGTCTACATTCAAGAGGACAGGAGCCTGAGGGTGGATGTGTACAGGAAACCCACCCACACTGACCAATACTTGCTTTTTGACTCTCACCATCCTCTGGAGCACAAGTTAGGTGTCATCAGGACGCTGCAACACCGAGCGGAGACCATCCCCACCAGCGTCCAAGGCCGGAAAAAAGAACAGCAGCATCTGAAAAGAGCTCTTAAAACTTGTGGCTTCCCAGACTGGACCTTTGTAAAATCCTCTTCCAGGTCCAGAAAGGAGGAGAGCTCCAGGAGGAGGGAAGATGAAGAAGGCAGGAGAAAAAACATAGCGATCCCCTATGTGGCAGGGGTTTCTGAGAAATTAAGGAGAATCTATAATAAGCACCGCATCCCTGTGTCTTTTAAACCAGACAACACTCTGAGACAAAGACTGGTTCACCCCAAAGATCCCACCCCTCACAGCCAGAAAAGCAATCTGGTATACGCTGTCAGATGCAGTGAGGCCTGCACGGATCTCTACATAGGAGAAACCAAACAGCCCCTCAACAAGCGCATGGCCCAACATAGAAGAGCCAACTCTGGAGGACAGGACTCAGCGGTTTTCCTCCACCTCAAGGAGGAAAGCCACTCCTTCCAGGACGACCATGTCCAAATACTCGACAGAGAGTACAGATGGTTTGAAAGAGGAGTTAAAGAAGCCATCCACGTCAGGATAGAGAAACCATCTTTGAACAGAGGAGGTGGACTGCGACATTTCCTTTCACCTATTTACAACCAAGTCCTTTCAAAACTTCCCCAAAGAGCTCAGCTGAAAGACCCATGTGGAACGGCTGATGCCAGCACAGCCCATTAGCATCTGAGTGGTCGGTGAAACTCCCTAACGACCACCCCTGAAACTCCCTGACACCTCACAACGACTGTCATTTGGGGAGGCCAGGTGAGTCTCGGGAGGGTCGTTTCCACCACAATAGCACTGACCACTCCCACATAGGTTTATAAGCTGGAGTTTCCACACTCTTCACTAGAACTGAAGAAGCCTCTCGGATGAGAGGTGAAACGTCTTCAAGATAAACTTAAGTCCAGTTGACCAGATTTTACTTCGCTTCGATCTTCCAGTAGGGTTGAACAAACACAAAGTGAACATGTTCCCATAGTTCCACATTCAATGTGAATATCTTATCTTATGAATATCTTATTTCACAAAATACACAACAGTGTGTTTGCCATACAACCGTAAACCAACATTTATGTCATGCATCAATCTTAAGAACTTGTGCATGTGTGGCTTTTTAAGTAAACCCTTAGTATTAAGAGTCACTGACACATCAACAAGACATTGATCAGATTATTACGGTATGTAAGTGTGGAGGTGTCAGTGTTTTTCATGTTAAATTCATGTTATGCATGTTCCTATATCAAGTTGTCCACCACACTACCACAAACAGGACTTCCTACAAAGTAAGCCAAGCTTTTAGTACCTGGTGTGTCAATGATGTTGATGTTGTTATTTTTCCACTCGGTGTAAGTGGCAGCTGACTGGATAGTGATGCCTCTCTGCCTCTCCAGCTCCATCGAATCCATAGTAGCTCCAACACCATCCTTACCCTTCACCTACAAACCACAGGAAGGAGGACACGAACTAATCTGCATGCACCTGCAGAAATAATTGAAAGTCGCGCAAAAACAACCCGCTACGGCGCAAACCTCGTGTATCTTCGCTATCCTTCCCGTGTAGTAAAGGACCCGCTCGGTCAGGGTGGTCTTCCCCGAGTCGATGTGCGCGGAGATCCCGATGTTGCGGATTCTCTCATTAGGGAATAGATGAGAGGAACACGACCGACAGCTGTTGATGAGAACCTGGTAAAAGGACACAGAGGGGACAAACTAAATCAGTTACGTGTGTGTTAACACTGTGGCTAGCTAAAGACTGACGGCGGCTCTAAATTCAAAGGACAAACCGTCACCATGGGTTACCTTTTTAAGAGTGACACTTCCTGGAGCACGTACACACGTTTTTGACAAAGAAAGGCTCGCTTTGAGTACTCTCATTTTGGACAAAAGCTTTATCGGCGACAAGGTGGTTTTATAACTGCATCTACACTACCCCCGACAGCCCAGCGAATGTCACGCTGAAGTCGGAAAGGTTGAGAAACTACTTCCGGGTCTACGGAAACGCCAAAGGGCCAAAAAGTAGTCCAGAACCATGTTTGCGTTTGTTTAAAGGGAATGACACTCCAGCGTTACCAAGGGTTTCCCCTGAAAATCAAGAACCGGCTATTTATTTTAATCGTATGATAAAAACCAAACTATTAAACTGTACACTATTTCCCCCCCAAAAAATCCTTTGGCAAATTTCTTTGTTTTTAACGATGACGCAATCAACCATCAAAGTCCGTGAAAATCAGTAATATTCAATTCAAGTAATAAATTATTTACTTTTCAAATAAAACTTTGCAGTTAAAATTGCAAAAGGAAGGTCTTTATTATAATGGTTAGATGGAGAAGGAGAGAGAGAGAGAGAGAGAGAGAGAGAGAGAGAGAGAGAGAGAGAGAGAGAGAGAGAAAGGGGAAGGAAGATTTCGGGCGACTTGAAGGCAGCACATTTAAATCAACGTGATGAGTCAAGCGCTTCTTATCTGTTTGTTAGAGGCCTTCCGTTATTTTATCCATTATATATCTTTATCAAAGGTTTATCATTGAAACTATGGGCTGTTACGGGACTTCTTAATGACCGTATTAACACACGCGTGTTCACTTCAGCTGAAGCTCGTCCATTCCCCTGATTGTGACAGCCGTTTCCTCTTTCCTCCGTCACCACATGCTGACTGCTCGCAGCCGCACGAGACATCCTCTTCACACCTCGCAGCACGTGAAAAACCTCCGCGTTCTTTTTCTATCAACTGCGTCGAACACCGCAGGAGGAACATCAGATATGCGCGGTAGGTTTTGGCAAACGCTTTCCCCAGCTTGCGGTTGATTGATTTGAAGCCGTGCTTCATGTGCAGCTGCATGATTGATCTTTTTTAAACTTTATTTTTATGGTGGTCTTTGGGGGTGAAATCGCATGTGTCAGCCTCATATTTAATGAAAGTAAGATCAGTTTTGTTTGTGGCTACTGAAAGTATGTCAGTGAAACGACTCCATCATTAATTTCACACGTTGTCATTTTCCTGCTGAAGTTAGTTATTACTTATTCATCAGCTCTGATTCTTATGTCATGGATGGACATAGTACTATGCCTCTCTGTCCAAAAGAACACCATGAATAACATAACAGCTGTAAGGGTCTCAATACAGTATATGTTTACACACACTGTGAGGAGTCTTAGAACACGACAGTTTACTACTGTGACCTCGTGTGTTGTCCTGATCGAACTGAAAGATGATATGGATCTTTGATAGATGTGTGTGTGTGTGAGACTGAGAGAGAGAGAGAGAGAGAGAGAGAGAGAGAGAGAGAGAGAGAGAGAGACGGGGGGGAGAACTGAGTTCTGTTTGCTGTTAAGAGTCCAACTTCTGTAAAGTGTGTCTCAATTTGACTGAGCGGACAAAATTTAAAATAATCTGTGTTAATGGAACAAAATAATCAGTAATTCAACCTGTTATGAGTCATTCCCTATGATTACTTTAAATGTTCATTATAGGGATGCACTGTGTGTGTGTGTGTGTGGGGGGGGGGGGGTCAACTATGAGCTGTTCTTTCCACTGTTATCATCCCTGCCTCATTTCCTTTCTGTGAGCATTCCTTCCTAACAGCAGGGTGACTGTGGTGCTGTAATAGCACATACAGTATGTGTCACTCAATAACCTTCAGCTGAGTGTCATTTGACATGCCCTCCATTCCCTCAGAAGGCGTGGCATCTTTTTAAATAGTGACATAAAATGTGACTTTCTGAGGGGGCATTTTACAGTTTTGGTTTGTCAATCGCTGGCTCCCGAGTCTAGAAAATCCTGTGTTTTATTTATCTTAAGAATTTAGGTTTGTTTTTATCTTTATAATGGGTGTTTCTTTACTATGGTTTTCCAACGAATAACAATTTTTAAATCGTGGATTAACCTGACAGTTTTTTTTCTCCTTCAGTTCATATTCATAAATTAAAAAAAAGTCAAACATTTGCGTAAAAGAAGTGAGAAAAGGCCGTCACTTTGTCACAAAACCTCCGGTGAAGTTTCTACCAAAAATAAATTTGAACATTTTTGATTGAAAAAGGACGATTGATGAAAATGTGTCAGTTAAAGTTGCTGATAAATTTAAGTATAACCAACACTATCTATTTACAACTCTATTCATAGACCAATGTCACAGTTCTAATCAATAGTGAAAGTGAACATGAGTTTTATCCCTTTTTGTTTATTGTAAACGTTGATCTGAAAAAAGGTTTTATTTCCTCTTGTATCTCTACCCTGGATTCATTCCTGCTTTGTTTTTCCCATAAATTAATGTGACTGTTGCTTTTTATGTCAGATTTCATGGCCATGAATCGACAGCTCATCAGATATTTAATAACCGGAGAGTCTAGTGTTCAGACACAGGAGGGCAGTATTACTGTGGTAAAAAACTGGAGTCACGTTTTACTCAAACAAAATTCGAAGTATGGTCCTCACTGTCAGGTTATTCCCCATGAATGGACTCTTGGTGCACTTTTCTCAGACTCGTATAAAAACTGAAATCAGAGTTTCATTCTTGAGAACAGAATGATTTATGACGCTGTATTTGAAGACAATGTGCAAATGCTTTATGTGTGATGTTAATCATTACACGATCAGTTGTGATTGCAGGTGTACAGTTCTTTTATTCATGTGGTTAATGTGTGTAGTATTATTCACTCTATTTGTTCCCACAGGAATCAACAGTCATCGCAGCCAAAACAAGAAAACAATGACGGGATCATTTCATATTCGCCAGGCTTAATGGACTCTATGACTAATGGCTCGGGGTGCATTGTAGGAGTCATGCTCAAAGTGGTATCGACTTTTGTGCTCAAACTCTACTGAGGGTGTGTCTGCTTCGGAACTACTACTACGGCATGCGGGATGGGCCAAACTCGCTCGAATCTATCGCACAGCAGCACTGCAACTCCGGACAGAGCAAAATGGAAAGCAGGGGAGACAGCCCACCGACTCCGTATCCGAAATTTTAGGAGCGGAGAGAAACAACAGGGTGTTCATTTAAACAGGAATCCGATGAAAAAACAGGTACTGTCGTGTTTGGGAAGGAGAAAGCGAGACTCCAGTCAGACACGAGTTGATTTAGGTTGCGGAAACGGAGCCGGAGATCCAGCGGAGCGCCACGATCGCAGAGTAGGAAAGTTGCCGAGGGACGAGGGTGTGTTGGCGGCTGGGGAACAGCGAGTAGCCCCGGATTGCTTTGAGGCACCGCCCGGCCTAAATGTTAGCAGCCAGGCTACTCAACCGGCGGTGAACCGGGAGGAAACTGCTAGCTCGTCCGATGCGTCAGGTTTGGGGACGCGGACCGGTGAAGTCAGCGCTGCGGACGGCAAGGAGTCGAAACGTCGAGAGGACAATGCCTCGGACCCCCCCACTACGGCCATGGAAGAGCAGCCACTGGGGGAAATCAGTCAGGGTCGTAATGGGTCTGAATTTGAGGAATCAACGGGGGCTGATGTGACTTCAGCCCCCCTGCGCAACTCTGACCAGAACACCGCCCGGACTCTGTCTAGCCCACTTTCGGATAAATCTTTGGATAATGGACCGGCCACCTCAATTAAAATGACAAAGACCAACTGTAATACCGCTTCTTGTCCCCTTAAAGCGTCCACTGATCAGAACACCTTTCCAGATGAATCTGAAAGCCGAAAGGACTCTGATCAGTCCCACCAGGACCCCCCTGTGTGCCAGAATTTCCCGGGGACCATACCGAAACTCATCATAACGAGGGACCCCAGTCCCAACCGTTCTCTGGGGAAACCAGCCCTTTTGACCGTCCGAGCGGAGCTGAGCACCGGGTCGTGTCTGGAGCTTCACCCAGACGATGAGTCTCCGTGCTCGGACAGCGGATGCGGAGGGTCCCCTGCGCTGATGCGCTCACCGAGGAAACTGTCCAACTCCTCATCCATCGGCCTGTCCTCCGCCTCTTCCTTCGAGGAGTCCGAGGACGACTTCACTGGCAGTGACATCGAGTCCAGTCTGTCCCCGGCCAGGTCCCTGTGCAGCCCGGAGGATGGTTCAGGGGTGAGTGTCTTTGTGCTGGCCACACACACGCTGTTGCTTGACGAGCAAACTGAACCTTCATCTCTGACTCAAACACTTGTTTGGCTAACAGACATAAACCAGGCCTGTGGGAGTAAAGGTCACTCCAGACAAAATTTTTGTGAAATACCTAAGTAATGGAAACTGCAATTACTCGTAGTACATTTACTGTATCTATTGCAATGGACACAGTCTTCATATTAGACACATGCAGGATCCTGTAAGCAGCTTTCCCACGTGTACATGGTTCATTGCATACCTGCACACGTCTACATTTTTACCTGAGACATTTACCCAGCTGCTGGGCCCAAACACATGTTGCACATTGACCATCACATCTGTCACCATCTTCCAGATGTGATTTGTGTGTGTGTGTCCCAAATCGCTGAGGTGTACTAAAAAAGCTGTCTGTGTCTTATTGATGAGAAAATCTCTGAAACGAAAGGAAAAATGACCTTTAGTGAGTCAGGCTCTTGTTACATCATCAGTGTTGTTTAAAATAAAATAATTTAACATAACAAAATTAAGCCAAATAAAAGGAGCCTCTTTTATCTCCACCACATCTCCATCCCCTCACTCCCATGACTCATGATCACATGGCGTTGATGAGCTCAGCTATAGGATCGTTTTAAACACGACTGAATGTCTGGCTGAATAATTCGTCATCCCACTGTCACCACAGCTTTATTGTCCTACACTCAGGCTCATTTGGCTCATTGCACTGAAGGCTCACTGTTCTTCTGACAGACATGAGTTGTCTTCCTAAGTTTCCTGGTGGGAAGTTGTGATGTTTCTCCCCCTGAGTCAAGAGGCTTTGAGGTGCCGTTGACTTGAAATTCTTGGAACGACACTCCCTTTATAAAACAGGATGTCCCCACTAGAGACGGTCTTCCCATATGTCCACCTCTCTTCTCGGCAGCTTGTGAATAACAGAATGTACCGTTCAAAGCCTCGTCACAAAGCGTGTGTCGAAAGACCATCTGCATGCTAATTAGCACATACCATATCTAAGGGCCTGCTGGCATGTGTGCTCATGCTTTTTAATAATCTTAGTCTCAGGGTTTTTTTTTCCCTTAGTGAGTGGCCCACCCTTTTCTGGTATTTCTTTTTTTTTTCTGCCGGAGAGGTTGAATCAGGGGGCAGTGAGAAAGACATGAATCAGAGAGAGTGCTGCAACAGGTTTGACCTCATGGAAGCCCCCTTGGACTCTTTGATATTGGGAGTTAGGAGTGGCGACCAACAATAGCTCCATTGCTGGGACTTCTAATCACACGCATAACATCCTGTGTGTTCTCGGGGGTGGATTAGCGTAAGAGTGTATTAAAATTTCCCAAATAGATAGCATAACAAAAAGGCAAGGAACACACCAAACGAGCAAGCTCAATCTAATTTAATCTTCTTCTTAAAATACCTTCTGTGTCATAAAATTGAATAGAATTACAATTGAATGCCTCACCTGTTTGAATAGTATTTTTCTATTTATCAGAAAGTTATTGTCCGTCTTATTCAGTTTAAGTAATTTCACCCTTTTCCAGTGATTTATTGTTGCGGGGAACAATATTTTATTATTTAAGTGCATGTTTCTTTGATATAACTATTGACAAAAAAAGAATTTGACTCTGCTTGTAACATTCTCTCATATGTTTTCTGTCCCTGTGTCTGTTAAATCATGGGATTCCCTTTGTCACGCTCAAATCCACTCACTAAAGAACACGCTGATCGGCCAGAGTCATGATCAGAAGATTAAGTGGACAGTGTAATTTCCAGACTTTTACATCAACATCCAGGAAATGAGCAACCTGAGGAGTTGCACTTGAGCTGTTGAAACAAACAGGATGACGCTAGCGTGTGTGGTTTCTGATGAGAGCAGGGTTTTAGTGGGCATGCTTTGTCCCTTTTGTAGTTGAGTAAAAGCCCTGTTACCAGTAGCACAGTGGCTAATGGAGAGAAGGCGTGTGCTATTGGCTTTAATACGCCGTGGCCATGCCGTCAGCTCCCCACCAAACCAGTTACAGTTAGTACACTGTTCGACGGCAGCAGATACTTGCTCACACATGCAGACACAAACACGCACGCATGCACGCACACACACACTCACTCACTGCAATGCTGTCTTGCATTCAGAGTTCAGTGTGTGTCATGGAAAATTGGGCTGAAGGCAGAGCCGGTTGCTAAGCGACGGCTTTGCCATATATGGGAACTTTTTCTCTCTCTCTCTTGCTCGCTCTTGTCTTGTTCTGTCTTTTGCACTGACAGTATCTACTCCGTCCCCGACATTTCAGTGTTCTTCTACATAAATGCCTAACACTGCACATATTATTCTAATTTATTGCTGTCCTCCCTCCGCATTTGGCCTTGTACAGAAGCTTAATAATTTCCCCCGAAACTCAGTGAGACACCGAGTGGAACAGAAAACAAGAGGAAAAATAGCGTATGCTGAGATAAGATTAAGCACAAAGACGGACAGAAATGCTCACTGAAACTTTGAACATGTTGCCTACACAAGAGGATTCTTTATGTGTTACTATTCACGAGAGTTTCTGTGCAGCTCTCGTGATTCAAGGTCCGACTGACATGCACGCAGGCGCGCAAACAAGTTTGAATTCATTTACCCTTTATTTTGAAAGAAAAAAACCAACAACAGATAAACAGTCCATGCAGTTTGGTTCATGGATCCTGTCACAGCGAGACACATCACACACACACACACACACACACAGAGGATGTGATTTCTGTCATTAGTTGTCTGCCAATGGCAGCTATAAGAAAGAAAAGTAGTTTGATGTTGTGAAATGGCATGAGATCATGGGAGTTGTTGTTTTTGTTTAAAAAAAAAACCCAAAAAAACAGCATCAGTGATGATGACTCAGAAATCATAGTTTTATTCAAGCTAAGCTGTTTTTATTTGTAAAGTCCGCTAGCTACACAGCTACTGCAGCTCACGTCATGTGGTGTCTTTAATCAGGGTTTACCCCAGAGCCTCATCCAAGGTAAAAACAACATACTGAAATAAAAGCATTTTGAATATTGTCCGAGCCAGTAGTAGAAGTTATGGAGATCTGATGCAGGCACATTTGGTCTAATGTAACCACACACCTAAATATTAGACAAAATGCTAATTCATTTTGATACGTGATGTGAAATTTCATATTTGCATCATTTCACTATCGGCTAAAATGCTGACCTTCTTGTTCAGGGAGGTTAAAGTGCGAGGATTTGTTTCTATGGGAAACATGCATAGTATACAGGTTTAACATCTTTAGCTAAAGAAAGTAGGATGGCATCATATAGTTGTGTCTGTCCAGCGAAATGTATCTCATCCTCCTTATTTGGTCATTTTTAAAATGAAAGGTGAAATTCCTTACCAGTTGTAATCAGTCTTAATCTACTTAAAACCTCATTCGTCCAGCTCGATTTAGAGCTCATCGCGACTTTATTAAATCTCATGTTTTGTTGTAACAGTACTGCAAAAGGGAGACACAAGACAGAATAACAGGAAGTCTTAACTTTAGCGAGGGACTGGTTATTTGCCTTGGTTATTGTCCTTAACTCTTACTCAACAACTGAACATTTGTGGTGATTCATTTTTGGTCAGTGATGACATACAGACAGGCAAGTACATCATGGTGATAAAGCCTGACAGGCAAACTCAAGCGCTATTTCTGAAGGTACTTCCGCAATATCAATATCATGTCAAAATGGAGCAATGTTTAGCTGCATGTTCACTGACATGAAACAACTAAAGACTTGAATAAGGCCGAAGGGATGTGGTTTGATAGTTGTGTTTAGTTGTTTGACAGTACAGTGGAAACAGTCACCCCTGTAGCTGATGATAGTTGTCTTACAGGTTTTCTCTCTCTCTGTGTCTCTACACACACATGCATGAAGATGCACTCACACACAGATTTCCATTGAATTCTTAAGAGACTTACTAAACCTCACTATTTGTCTAATCCAAGCCTAAATCAAGTGTCTGCACAGGTCTGTCTCTCCATTGTGGGTAGCTGGTACACACACACACACACACACACACACACGCTTGTAATTATATTTTTGTGAGGACTTTAATTGACGTAATGAATTCCTGAGCTCCTCACCCTAAACCTAACCATCTCAACTGACTGCCTGACCCTAACCTTGACCCTAAACCTAACCAGAACCTGATTCTAACCTCAACCCTAAAACCAAGTCTTGACCTACAAACTGCCCTTTGAAGGTGTGAGGACTGGCTAAAATGTCCTCTTTTTCCAAAAATGTCCTCACTCAGTTGGTTAAATATGTATTCTAGTCCTCAATATGTAGCAAGTACAAGAACAAACACATACACTCACCCTCCTGCAGGTTACACAGCACTGAGGAATTTGTCATACAGACAAAAGGAGCAGTTGGAGGGCATGGGAAGGCCCATTGTCCCTACCCCCATAGCGGTCATGTATCTGGCAGGAGATTGGCTCAGCGTGGGACTCAGGATAGGCCCCCGTGGGGATTAGGGAATGAGAGAGGAGGACAAAGAAGAGAAAGAGAAGACAGTATGTGGAGGTTAGGAGCTCCAGGGGAAGACGGTTGAAGATATAGGAGAAGTAGAAAAGGCCTGGTGGATGGGGGGGGGGGGGGGGGTGTGAGAAACGTGGACGTTTTAGTGACGCTGTACAAGATATCAAGCATTGAGAAAGCGTTGACAGGAAGTGGCGGGATGTTGAAAGAGGAGAAATTTTGAATTTGGAGAAAGAGAGAGAAAAAAAGTAGCCAAGAAGAAACGTGTTTATATAAAGCGGGAGGATTATTTACCAGGCAACACAAAGCTGCACAGGTTGACAGAAGCTGGATACCTGACAGAGTATTAGCGAGGAGCTAGTGGTAGACATGGTTTAAGACCGTAATAGATGATTGGGTGGAATCCCAGGACGACGGCCCTGCCAGGGCTCATCAGTGGAGACCCGGTGCTAATGATGGTGAAGAGTATTTTATGCTGGCTGCGTTCTTACTTCGTCTCCGGGACTGTGTGCGTGTGTGTAAGCGCCTTCCTACTCCTCCACTATTGCTCTGCCTGCCAGGTAAGACATAGAGCAGATATGAATTCAGTCCGTCTCATGTGGGTGGATTATATCAAATACAGGCGACATGTTTGGGTTTTGAATTGTAATGTCACTGATAGTCTCTCACGCTCTCTATGGTGGTCTGGCACACTCCTGAGTAGATGGGATGATCTCTCTATCTGGGTTAAGGAGCCCGTAAGCCAACCAGCAGGATCATCATCCCTCAGGCTTCCTTGAATTTATGCAACTGATGACTAGGAATATTGCTGTTATGTCTACTTGATGTATACACATAGTGTAGGATGCAGAGCTTTATAGTGCTTATTTACGGTGTTGACTTAATGAAAGGAAATGAAGGAATCATCTCTCATTATGTTACAACTAAAGTAACCCCTGTCTCCTAATATCCTGCTCATGTGTTTGAATGTCTGTAAGTTGCTAAGTTCCTCAGAGACTAAAGATTCACTAAAGATCACTTAAAGATTTTCATGAGAAATAAGATCTGACTCAAAAAACAAATCGTGATTAAAATTCCTCTGCTAAACATTTGAAATTGTTTCTCTTGGCTCAGACACGGAGGCTCGTCGTTGGCCTCTTTCACAAAGCTAAAATAAGAAAATGGTGGCCAACTTCAAGAGGTGATGAATTTTTTTTCATGTGCAGGGGGGGAATCACATGATGATTGTGTGTCCTACTCTAATGTGCGTGTTGGGAAGATGGAGGAGGGACAGGGGCACCACACTTCCCAATCTTGTGGTCAGAATGTGTCTTCTCCCAGTATGACCATTGTTGTCATGTGAGCTACACATGAGGGATGCCAATAGAGGGGTGTGTGTGTGTGTGTGTGTGTGTGTGTGTTTGTGTACATGCACACGTTGTATGGTTTTTGAAGAAAACTCTAGTTTTTAACCATCTTTTAATTCTACCCCGGGAAGACCTTTTCTGTGTTTGTCACTAAAAGAGATGACAAAGTCACATTTTTTTTTCCCCCTGTCCAAAACCAATTCTGCTACTCATCCGCGGATACGGAAGCCTTTTCTTTAATATCATCCTCATGTTTACTTTACTGGCATTGTTTTAAGGTGACATAATGAGGCAATAATATAGTATAAATCACTCAATATGTAAATAACATAGATTTCAATATAGGCACCTGTATCTAATCTCTAGGCACAACTTCAAATGACACGGCAATGCTCCCTGATGTTTTATTAATGAGAATTGATGGATATTCAGATGTGATTCTCCTCTGAGAGAATGCCCAGGTGTGTGTCTGTCTGTGTATGCGCAGCCTGAAACACTTGAATCTGCTCTATAAGGGTAGACGGCAAGTGTGTGTGTGTGTGTGTGTGTGTGGGGGGGGGGGGGGGGTGTGTGTAAAACTGCATACTATGTAGTCTTGTGGTTCAGTATCCATTTGATTCCGGGTGAGATGAGTGAATATACCTGTGAGGAGGAAAGATTTACAGGGATTGTTCTTCCGGAAGGAGAAGGAAGCTTAAACAATGAGTGATGAAATGATACTGCTGTGTTGCACCTATATATGTACCAGTTACATAACGCAACTGTGGACATGGAGGCTCAAGGAGAAAGTGGAGTTGGGCGGACTGTGTGAGGTGAAATGTAACCGCAGTGTTTAAAATACGCAGGCGTGTGGGATGGAGACAGCAGTTGTTTGTCAGGCTCAACCAGAGAGTCTCAGCTTCGTGTCCAGCAGAACATTATTAGCATTAGCTCCCGCAGCGTCTGTGTAGTTGACCTTAAATCCACCCGACAAATTCAAGCTAGAGAGGGTAGAGGCTGGAGACGTGGGGGTCTGCTGCTTCCCCTCTTGCCCGCCCCCCTCCCTCCCCATCATCTCATCATTTCCCCTCCTCACATTAGAACACACACTGTTCATATTAGCTGAATGTTCTGAAACCCACTGGTTATTATTATCTGAATAATAAAGATAGTTTTTGTTTGGTGAGCAAACAGTGTGTTTCAGTGGATTGTTGCCGGATCAGTCTATTTACATGAACTACCGTACGTCGAGCCAGCAGCAAACTTCTTTTACGATGTTCATGTCAACACTCTTGAATAGAAGCTAACACCAGGAACAGTTCTGCACTTCGCGCAGACCAAAGTATAAAGCTATTTCCTACAACAGCATTATTAAAACACAAGCTCACTGGAGAGTCAGTCTTGCCCTGAAAGCGCCAGGTGATCAACACTGTGTGAGTCATCTCTAGTCGACGCAACGGTGGAATGCTGTTATAGACTCCTTTTGTTATGAACCTTACATAAAAGGTTGACTGTTATCTCTTCCTGCAGCATGTTGGAGGCCAACTGCACTCTCTGTACGTGGGGGGGCATCTGAAGATTGGCTGCTTTTGTTTTTATATGGGTCAAGAGAAAAGAAGGTTACATTTCTAGAAGATACATGCTGGAATATTTTATTTATTTCTGAACTTTTAAAATAACTTTCTCAACAGTTGAAGGCCATGGTTGAATAATGGTCCATACATTCTGTCGACGCTGTAGACGGCACATCTGGGGTAGGGCTGAACAATACACTGGAAATGTATTAAAATCGCAGTATGATTTAGTGTAAAGTCAACATCTCACGGGGTTCGATATTTGCCAGAGGCTAAATTTGTGTCAAAATACCACCATTAATGAAGTAGTATTTTATATATTATTTATTTAATCCCAGCATGCAAATGGTATTTTACAGACTCAAGAACACATCTTTGTTGGGCACAGATCCGCACAACAATCACACCGTGATGATTTTGATGTGCGTGTGTTTGTGTGAGTGTGTGTGTGTTTTCTTAGTTATTATGTGAATAGTTACACAAGACTGATGATCCCTTCCAATCATGTCAATCAGATTGCAGTCAAATCAAAATTTTATTTTTTTTCTTTCTGAAAAGTTCCCGGCTACACCTCCTCACTAACTTGTGAAAAAAAGGTGCTTTGAAATGTGATCTATGCACAAAAAGCGACGAGCGAGCAGTGTATCATTTCAGGGTCTTGAAAGGTTGCCTCGTCACATTTCATCAGGGTTTCAGTCACAAATTGCTGTGCAATTCCTGGAAGGTTACCATGTATGGGTCGCAGGAACGTCAGCGGCTACTTCGTCAGTGAAATGTGTCAAAACAGCCAAAGAAAATCATCACGTGTTGTAAATTACATTCCATGTTGCAAATGTGGTGAAATACATTGGATGTCCTCCTGTTTCCTCCCAGCCCTTTGTCCTGACGCGGTGAAGGCGATATTGGGGTTAATCTCATGATTTGATTGAAGGCTGGGATCACAGGGGTCTGGGTTTCATTCTCATTACTCTGGGCCTAATCTTTTTGAAACCCTGACACTGACCAGCAATATCCCCTCCACAGCAAAACAAGAGTGAAGCAGAAAATCCCGTTAACTCGTACTAAACAGTCAGAATGTGATATTTCCACCTCTGGTTACTATAAAACTGTTTCAAAATATAGATCATGTTGTATTGTACATGAAACAGCGACGCCTTATCGGTGACACTACCGTTTTTAATGATAGTACACAATAGTTAGGTATTCAGATGTCAGAGGAAGGGTAGGTCACGATGGGCCACCCATTTCTGCAATTATCAATCTATTGCAAGACAACTCATCCCCGATGTATGACAATGCATTAGCAGCTGAAAATGAAAAAAGGAGGTATGGTGATTATTGAGTCAAAGTTGAGATGACAAAATTGTGTGAGAAAGTGGAGTCTTTAGATCAAACAGCGACAGGGGGGGATCTGTTTCACACCAGTCCGTCATACGTGGTGCATTATTGCATCACAAGAGGAAGTATCACAATACATTGCAGTATTGATACTTTGTCCATTTGCCCCCCCTCCAAAAAAAAAAAAAGTCATTAAAGGTTTATATTTAGTACTTACCACTGACGTGTACAGAGCTAGGATAGCTGGGGTAAACTCCAGACTATGTTGAACTTCTATTATATATTATGAGTAGCTCATAAAATAGATATTGCAGGCTGGATGTTAAAATTGTACAAGATCTCATCATTTCCAGATTGTGTTGAAATTCAATACAATCAAAGTTTTTCAATTGACATTTACTGATAGATTTTTTTCAGGAAAAGTTGAAAACTTTAACCAGAGGACACTGTCTTCTCCTGGCACTCCTTGGTTCTCAGGGCCACTCAGCCTGGGACTCACTGAACAGCACTCCTTTAAGTCAAATAAAGCCTGTTTTTCAGGTAAACAGCGGGCAGCTGTTTCCGCTGTGTGTGTATATTGCTGCATGAAGACTGTTTTATTGTGACAGAGTTTCGACATAGCAGCTGTCGAAAGAATGCATGCAAGGAGAGGAGAGATAGGTTGACATGTAAACACGGCTGAGATAGGCGGGCCAGGGAGAAGCAGTTATTCAGTTATAAAACAGATCAATTTTCTGATTACGGTCGCATGTACCTGCACGTAAGCACTCGTGTTCACCTTTGCATCACCTCTCACTGTGGCATATTTTTTATCGTGAACTTTTCTGTAAGAATGATACAAATGAATATATATAGATAGATTGATTGATAGATAGATAGATAGATAGATAGATAGATCGATAGATCTGATTAAAAAGACTGCTGCAGAAAAGGGAGAGTCGGTGTTCAGAGGGCCAGGAAAAAAAATGAAAGAAGTCACGCAAATTTAAAAGTAGCAATTTCCAAGCCTGGAGAAAGTCTTTTGAAAAATAAAACCAGAAAAATTTTGGATCAGTTATGATCATCTTTGAAAAATCTCTCTCAGTTCATATTGTCAGTGCTATATGAATCCACATAACTCGTCATGAATTACATTAAATAAACACTGATGACTTTCCAAACTGATTTCTCTTTTTATCAGCAAGAATGTGCATGAACCCTGGATAGCAACTGTAATGTAAAACAAACACCCCTCTAATATGAACTGGTTGTCTCTGTGTTTTGAATTTCACATGCAAAAACACACAGAAGCGCGAGCGTGCGCGCACACACACACACACACACACACACACACACACACACACACAAACTCACAGTTTCAGACAGTAAGGTTGTGTTTTACAACACCATGGTGGTGGCTTTTGTAAATGTTTTATGAACAGGCTTTGTCACATATAGTGAGCAAACCTCGGTGAAAGGGGAGGATCTGTTCAATGTCTATCGAGGTGTGTGTGTGTGTGTGTGTGTGTGTGTGTGTGTGTGTGAGTGAAATGTCCTGCTTTCATGGGCAATATTTGTATCAGCCTGTATTTATCTGACTTCGGCCAAACTTCACATATTTTGTTTTTATGATTAACAAAAGTTTTTGTATGTCTGTTGTTTTCCAGAATAAGTCTTGGCACAAGTTGAAGACCATGGTTCACTGGTCCCCCTTCATCGTGTCCTTCAAGAAGCGTTACCCGTGGGTGCAGTTAGCTGGACATGCAGGTATGCAGACTGTTTATGTCTGTGTGCAACATTCCCACACATGCAGCCCTCATATTCACTCTCATCTGTCTGTCATGAAGGTAACTTCCAGGCAGGAGAGTACGGACGCCTGCTGAAACGATACTGCGAGTGTGAGCAACAGTGCCTGCAGAAGCTGATGAAGGACACACTGCGCCCACATGTGCCTGGTTATTATGGTGTAGTGCAGAGAGATGAGCAGGACTACAACCTGATGGATGACCTGTTGGCTGACTTTGACTCACCATCCATCATGGACTGTAAGATGGGCAGCAGGTAAGGATGAAGAAACCAGTGTGCAGAACAGAAGCGAAATAATCAGGTTAATCTGGTGCTCTTGGTAGATGAAGTGAACAGTTTCTGCCTCCTTTTCATGCCATTATAATTGTTAAAGCTTTTTCAGTTTAAAACAAGAAAGCAGTTTGATAAAAGCAATGAAAAGGACTACATCTATAATAAAAAGTGTGTGTGTGTGTGTTTATATATATAAAAAAAAGTTTACCAAATCTACCACATAGCACCAAGTTCTGAGGTAATCTGCCAGAAAAATTTTCTGTAATCATCCACGCTCCAATTAAAAAAGAAAAAAAAAGTGAACTCTTATTTGGGTTAATACAAATATTAATAAGTAGTGCATTCCTCAGATAAGGCTGGATCACCCACACTCAGTGTAAACAATTTTAATGGGTCCTTCCATCAGTTTTGGTGAAAATTGGCCTCATGGTTAACCATTAACACAGAGGTAATAAAGTGTTTTTTTGTTTTTTGTTTTCCCCCTCCTGCTAGGACATATTTAGAGGAAGAACTGATGAAGGCAAGAGAACGCCCACGTTTGCGAAAGGACATGTATGAGAAGATGGTTGCTGTGGATCCGGGGGCCCCCACAGAACAGGAGAGGTCCCAGCAAGGTGTCCTGAAACCCAGATACATGCAGTGGAGGGAGACACTCAGTTCCACCGCCACCCTTGGCTTCCGCATTGAAGGCATCAAGGTCAGAGGTCATTCAACACAAGTAGTTAGTACAGGAAGGAACGGTGGACAGTCAGTGACAGTAAATATTTATATTGACTGGACGGACCACACGCACTCCAGTCTGATATAAAGTTTGTTCTTATGGAAAACAAACTTGACTGATGATTTGGATGCAGCTTGCTGAACCTCATGACTGCTGTTGCTCCATATTCAAATCAAACAACACAAGCACTCAAGCTGTGACAGTGAATTTTGTAGAAGTGAAAAACGGGATCTAATATATCTTGTGCTTGCAGCTGGACTGAAGCTGTCAGTGAATTACTGGATTGAATTATTGCTCTCAAGAACATAAAAGATATGTCGAGGAAGAGGAACAATAATATCTGATGTTTGTTTTCTTCTACAGAAAGCTGATGGAACTTGCAACACCAACTTTAAGAAGACAAAACACAGAGAGCAAGTGATGCAGGCCTTGGAGGACTTTGTTGATGGAAACACTCAGATCTTGGTAGGCCTCCCACTCGCTCCCTGATTTGTGAATGTATTCTCTTCCACTTCCTCACGTCTCACACAGTTTTCCTTCTTTTCTCTTCAGAAACTCTACCTGCAGCGGTTGGAGGAACTGCGGTCAGTGCTGGAGCAGTCACACTTCTTCAGGACACACGAGGTTAAACACCCACGCACGGCACTTTAATAATTCCTTAACAAACCTGTTGGCCAAGTTCAACATTTTTGATATCTCATGAAGAGCTTCCAATGACACACACACCTCATGTCACCTGTCTCACCGGTTTACAGGTTGTGGGCAGCTCTCTGCTCTTTGTGCACGATGCCTCAGGGAAGGCCAGGGTGTGGATGATCGACTTCGGGAAGACGGTTCCCCTGCCGGCCCCTCAGACCCTAGACCACAGGACTCCCTGGGTGGAAGGCAACCGGGAAGATGGCTACTTGTGGGGCCTGGACAACCTCATAGACATCTTCAGCAGTATGCAGACACAGACACCTTGAATGAGTGCTGTGATGGTAGAGGAGATCCAGACAGAGAGAGAAACAGACTCAAACCACTGTCCAAAATTGTTCCTGTACCTGAGGGCTAACGCAGGATTTGGAATTTGCCAAAGGCCAACTTTGAACTTCATGAGCCACGTGTGGAACGTGAATTTGAGTAGAGAAAAAAAAGTGGGAGAATTCAATGCAAAAAGTCTTTGTCTGCACTGTCGCTTCTGTTAAGGCTATAGTTTCTGAACTTCTTGCCACTTTTGCCTGAGAAGACCCTCAGAACACAACTGCTCACCGTCTCCCTCTGTTGGTTAGAGGTGCATGTTGCACTCTTTCAAAGACAAACTTAAATCCAGAGGTTTGAAATTCTTTTTACACAATCCTGGAGGAGCCATTTTGTCATGGACCACATTTACAGCAACACTAAAACACTGGTCAAACCACGTGTTAACTAACTCAGTGTGTAAATACAATTTTTTTATTTAATTTTTTTTTGGGCCTTCGTATAACCTGCTTACCATGTTTGTATAAATTCTGTGCCTAAAGAAAGAGCTGTTTGACCATTCCAGTGCAGTGGACTCCTGCTATTTTTCTTCCTGTGAGTTCAAGTATAAACTGATTTACAATTAATCCCAAAGTTTAACTTTAGTCGAGTGTTTTCTAAATTGGATTTTTGTATGGTAATACAGGTTTTTTTTCCCTTCTTTTTCTTCAGTGAATCTGTAAATTAAGCAGCTTGGCAGCCATGTGTTTGTTGCACTATAGTTCCCTGCAAAGCCATTGAACAAAAACAAGCGGTGCCTCTTTGTGTGCGCGGGTGGGAAGTAGCACTCCAGTTCTGGGTTTACAGAAAACACACATTTAGCAGAACCAGTCTTGTGTTTCTGATCTGTGTGAAGATTTCCTGGGTCTCATAGTTAAGGACTGGTTTCATGGTCAAAACAAAACCGGAATGATCTGATAGAAATCTGCCTAATTTTCACTCGTGTATCAAATTCTACGTGATCTTTCAACTGGAATTTTTTTTTTTCTTGACCTAAGGTTATGAGAGAGTCACTGATGCTTCAGACGTCATTTATCAGGCTGTTATAAATTTTTGGCTGCAAGTTTACAAAGAAAACAACAATAGCATGCAAATTGTGAAATTAAAGCGGCACTCCTGCCACATTTGACGTCTCTAGGATTGGAATGCAGTCAGTTGGCGAATGTAACAGCCCCAAGTCTTCCTTTGACTGTGTTAGGAAGCACTGTTAGGGTGTGTGTGTGTGTGTGTGTGGGTGTGTGTGTGTGAGAGAGAGAGAGAGAGAGAGTGTGTAGGCTGTTCAGCCAGTACACATAAGCTTTCTAAATGAGTGCTAACATCTGACTTCATGAAATTGGAATTCACGTTTTTCCATCTCTGAAAAGTAAACATGCTGGAAGAGAGGAATCTTGTAGTGTTTACAAAGTGTTACGCTTCTTTGCTCCAAAACTTTGTAAGTATGTGAAACTATTAGGGTTTCTAACTGATTGCTTTATAATGTAAGAAAACTGGATTCATACCTAAGTTTTATATTTTTGAAAGCGGTGTATTTTAAAGTGGTAAAATATACAGGCTGATAAAAATTGATGTTAAATTCATGCTCTATCCTAAAGGTCATGGATTGCAATAAACTGGAAATAAGACTTAAGAGTTTGATTTATTCTTTGGCTTGAAATTACAATAATAAAACATGAAACCAGGAATAGGTGCGTTTTATTAAATCGATTGCAGGTAAACTGGGTTTAGTGTCGAGAAAAATGAGTAAAATCTGACTTTCTGTACTTTTATATTGCTTTAAATGTTGCTTCAGTGTGACATTTTCCCAGTGCAGTAATTGTCTGAGCAAATATTACACTATCACATTTTTTTATTAGTCTAAAATCTCCTCTCATAAAACGTTCTCCTGCACAAATTTGTTCCTGCACACTTGTAACTAGCGCCCAGGCTCGCAGTGACTAACTTTACAAGAGCTAAATAAGAAAGGTCAGGAGCAAGGAGTGACAGGGCTTTGGCTTCCTGTCTGTGAGACGAAATTGAGGGCCACAAAAAAACAGTCCTTAAGTGTGTGAGAACATTTCATGAATGAGGTCATAAAGGAAACAAAGATTAATTTAGTTGAAAGGAAGCTGGACCATTCTTTTTCATTTGGAGTTATGTGTAAACAAGCATCTTCCATTTGGTTGAAATGTGAAGGTACAGGTTAGATTGTGTGTGGGTGTGTTGTCTTCCAAAACAAATTAGTCATCAGCTAAGGGGATCATGGTGTGATGAACACGTACCTTAGATATCTGCAACTCTAACAGCTTTATATGTAGTACATGCGTATTGTGATAATTTCCTTGAAATTGAAAACCATAAATTTCTATTCGGGTGGCACGGTGGTGCAGTGGCCAGCACTGTCGCCTCACAGCAAGAAGGTTCCAGGTTTGAGCCACAGCTCGAGCACAGGATCTTTCTGTGTGAGTCTCCATGTTCTCCCTGTGACTGTGTGGGTTCTCTCTGGTACTCCAGCTTCCTCCCACAGTCCAAAGACATCAAGAGGGGACGAGGCTGATTGATTCTCTAAATTGACTGTAGGTGTGACTGTGAGTGTGAATGGTTGTCTGTCTCTATGTGTTGGCCCTGTGATGGACTGGTGACCTGTCCAGGGTGAACCCCGCCTCTCACCTGAAGGCTGCTGGGATAGGCTCCAGCCCCCCCGACCCTTAATAGGATAAGCAGTAGAACATGGATGGATGAATTCCTATTCCTACTTTATTCAAGTTCAGCAAATCCAGTGTAAGATTCAAGATTTTTGTTTTTCAGCATGATGATGTAACAATTCTAACCATAATTTCAATACAATGCCGCTGCTAAAACAAAATTTAGTTTACATTCAAATACATTGAACGAATGAAGCCTGTTGGGTGTAATCAGAAGGAAAACTGTCTCAGTAGAGTAAAATCTCTTCAGTCAGAACTTTATATGGTCTCATATCATGATGTACGCTGTATTATCTGACATTCACAACACTTGGCTCCATGGATCCCTTTTCAAAGGCTGCTGAGATGTTGGTTGTAACAGTTTCTCACAGCTGCTGATCACTACTGCGTCCGTGTGTGGAGCAACACCGCCTGACCAGCCAGTCCGACTTCCATGCCTCCCTCAGGAACCACATAGGGAGTCCCGTCACTGGCTCTCTGAGGGTCCATCGTTTTTAGCTGCCCGTTGCTCTGAGCTACGCTGTCCCACCCCCACAGCTGATAACGGAGGCTTTTACCCTGCTTCGCCAGGATGTAAACCTCCTGGGAGCTACTGATGGGACAGGAGGGGGTAGTGTTAGTGGATAGGTGGAGCCAGGGTAGCGTGGGGTCAGGCTGGATGTGTTCTTTGCTCACACTCCCCTGGTCCAGACCCAGGAGAACACCTGAAAGAGGTGATAAGATGGTCAACGTGTGGCATTTTGACTGGCGGAGTGAGCAGGAGAATTAAACCACCCTGTCTTACCTGAGGCAACAGCCCAGTGGGCTCTGTGTCCGTTACGCTGACACGGCTCATGGTTGTAGTCTTCATCGTATCTGTGGATGCTGTCAAGGGTTCTTCAGGGGATCAATTAACTTTTATTTAATCTACCAAATGGAATAAATTTAAACAGGCTTGATGTAGATATGCTGAGCAGCAGCGACCTCTGCTGATAAGAAACAGATGTTTCACAGGCAGAAACATGAAGCAAAAAAGTGAGATTGAAGTATTTAGTGTATCAAAAACAATTCAGAGACGGACAGAAGGATTATTATAGCTCCAAGTTCTTGAAAGAATAAATGCATCAATTCTAAAAAAAAAAAAAAAAAAATTCACCATTTGCTAAGTACTGGCATGAAGAGCTGGACCTTCTAGATCTGGAGCAGGCAACTTAACTGATTGTGACATTGGAGATGTTGCTAAAACACCCATTTTCACAACTTCAGACAATGTTCTCACATTCACTAACCTGAGGTGTGTTGAAACTTGAAATGTAGCAAAGAAAAAGAGAGAAAACAGCTTTTTGTAAATTCAAATTGTACAATCTTTGATTCCTTGGAAGGCCTTTAGGCTTTTTAACACCTTTTCTTTTATGACAACCTGGAACTGAAAATTACAACTACAGAATAAAATCCTTCCTGACAGAAGGTCGAGGATACGGGATGAGAACAGGCTGTCTGCCCCACAGGTGTGTGATGATGGTTCCGGCATTGTTGCCGTTCAAACCACCTGACAGCAGTTCTGCCTTACAGCTGCAAACCTCCTCTGCCAGCAGGGCCATGTTTTTAGCTGCCAAAATAAAACTCTTCATTAAGACTTGTTTCCAAATCTGGGAAAACTTTCACATTTTTACTAACATCTTGAGAGCGTTTCTCATTGTGAGTCAATCTAAGCATATTTTGGGAAACTACCGCCAAACTGAGAGGTTAATCCATCTCTTGTGATCTCCCCACTAATTCTGCATTCACATTTACCTGAAAACATTTCACCCTGCGCTGTGAATCCTCTTTGCATTGCTGTCTGAACAACTGTGTCCACATCCAGAGTCGGCTGTCGTGGGTAAGCAGCCATCCATAAAGCCACCAGACCGCACCTGAGAGGTCAATGATTTACGCAATAACAGTCACACCCTGGCAAATATGTCGAGCTTAAAAATAACTCTAACACGTCAATGTTCAGGAAGTGTTTAGGGATTTTATTAGGGTTACATAAGATTAACAGACTTACTGTGGACCATCTTGTATCAGGGAGGGAACGTATGTGTTCATCAGTATCCACTGCAGATCTGTCCTGAAACTAAAACACATTTCATAACTTAATATTTCACAACAGAACAGCAGCTTTCATTATTACAGGATCTTTTACAGTTTAGCTGGACAATGACTCTGGTTTTTGTAGAGCTAATTTCTGCCAGAGGAGCTTAATCAACTAAGCAGTAGTGGTAGCAGTCTGCTTCCAATATGACCACATAGAGGTAAACAAGCCGACAAAGTCTACGCTGTCTATTATTTAAAATTTTTAAAAAGAAACCTGGAGCAGGCTGAAGAGTCCCTAGAGAGTCAGCACTCAATGGTCACCAAGTTTTTTCAAAGGTATGAGAATTCCACAATTTTGACAACAGCAACTTTGAGATGGACTGGATCTCGTCATGTAAGACAGGATGACTCCAGTAGATCTTGTCAGCAGCGTCCAGACTTCAGGTACACAGCTGAGAAAAGCAGCCCTCAGGGGACTCCCAGACCAAAATTTTACTGTCTGGCTGAAGGTCTCGTGTGGAGCAACGTGTGCAGTGTAGGCTGTTATTTTACACAAGTCCAAATAAACATCTGCTAAATTAAAGTTTTTGACAGTGAAGATATCACCTGCTCTCCCTCTGACAGAGGAGCAGACGAGCCTCTGTGTGATCTCCTTCAACTGGACTCCTGCTGCTCCCTATAGTCTGATACAACTTCTTCTTGGCTGATGAAGCTGGAGCCGCTGGACCAGGAGCAGGTAGAGGAGGAGGGGGAGGAGGAGGAGGAGGAGGAGGAGGAGGTGACAGGGAACACTCAGCCGACATTTTCCCTAAATCCCTGACGGTAAATGAAGTTTGGTTAGTATTTCGAACATCCCTGCAGGCGTCTGAAGTTAAAGCTCCATAAACTCACAAAAAACAAAATGTACTGGTGCACAAGTTGCTAACCTTCACTCCCCATTTTTTCCAGCGATTTCGTTTACACAAGTTGGGAAGAGAAGCGCTAAAGTAAGCATCGTTATTACGCAAGGTGTTAAGCGCAAGTCATTTAGCTTCTAGTGGTCCTTATACTTGTGAGCGAAAACACTCCACACATAAAACACTCCGGCCGGTGTTTTCACCTTATTTGGCAACGACGTACTGTTCTTCTTCGTGTGTGTATTTGGATCACCTATCAACCACCGGTTCTGACGAGTTAAGACATAGGTATATTAGAGTTAGTTTTGAGTATTGATGTCATGGACTAGGTTTTGAAAGATATGTTTTAACGAGTTGAACATCGGCAGAAGTAGCGCTAAATTCTGTGACCCATCAGCTTCTTTTGGCTAAAGTGTTAATTTGTATAAATCTCTATGTCTCTTTCTAAATTAGTGTGGCCTGCGTGTCTGAACTGGTGTCTATCGACATACACAACATATCCGAATTTCAATAGAGCAAGCGATAAATGTAAAAAATAAAGTTTTGTAGGACCTGAGCTCGGGGGAAGGACTTTGATGTTACGCAAACCGGAAAGAGTTGAATGGTTTTAACGCGAGAACAGCGCACGAGACTTGTGACTGCCGGGGTTTTCGCTCAGCTTTTCAAGGTATGCACTTCTTTCACCGTTTTGTTATAACTATAAATCAATCCAAGTAGTCGATAACTTCAATTTGATACATTTGTTAGAACTGAACTGAATAAATATTAAGGCCAGAAAAACTTTGGTCCTCAATCGTTTGCAATAACGTTGGTTGGCTTTCAGGCCAACGTTTGCTCCACGTTACTCTTCGCTGTTTGCTAACGCTAGCTAGCTTCCATTGATTAATCTAGAATGCATCTTCTGGTCGGTTTTAAGTTCGTTTTTCATTTATACATAATCCATGTCCTCTTCAACCGGTCATTCTCGACAGGTTAGACGATGGCTACTACCGAGGCTCGGCTCAACCACACCATCTACATCAACAACTTGAATGAGAAAATCAAGAAAGATGGTAAGTTCATCTCTGCTTTCAAAGGTTCAGGTCCTGCTGGTTTTATGAACACCGATGAAAGTCGGCCATGAATCCTGCTTTTTGGATGAATATTACTCAGAATGCATGTATTTTTATATGAACTCTATTGCATTTAAAGTTTCAAAGAATCTGTTTTTTTTCCCTAGATTTGCCTCAAATTTGTTTAAGTCCTAGTCCTTAACTGAAGTCAACCCCTAGGTGTTTTTGTGTTCAAAAACGTTCAGTGTAATGGATAAATGTGAAGTGGTTTTAATGTGGGAATGGTCAGATAATTTCACTGCCACATTACAACAGAAAGACTTAAACCTCTCAAGCGTTTTTGTACTTAAATAAGCTTGAGAGGTTTAGTTGTTGTTGTTTTTTTTGATCAGAACTCAGTTACTTTTACATGACATGGAAATAAACTGCAGACATCCAGTATTAAATTCAGCTCCTCGTAGAAAAAAAAACCACACCTTGTAAATTAAAATGTCACTTCCTACAACTAACTTATTTGTGTTTTTTGCAGAGCTAAAGAAGTCGCTGTATGCCATCTTCTCACAGTTTGGGCAGATTTTGGACATTTTGGTTGCACAAAACTTAAAGATGAAGGGTCAGGCTTTTGTCATCTTTAAAGAGGTTAACAGTGCCTCCAATGCTCTGAGATCCATGCAAGGATTCCCCTTCTATGACAAACCTATGGTATGTTCATCCCTTTCAAGCTTTCCGTCAGAAGAATATTGTCTTTATTATAGGTTGATTGCTTTTTGATCAATATAATACAACAATAACTTGAAGTTAGTATCGCTGCATATGTTTACACGGACTTATTTGTCTCCTCCTACAGCGAATCCAGTATGCTAAGCAGGACTCCGACATCATTGCTAAAATGAAGGGGACTTATGTGGAGCGTGACCGTAAAAAAGAGAAGAAGAAGCCGGTAACATCTGGCACCAAGAAAGGAGTCGCCGGTGCCGCAGCAGCCATGGTGGCTGGAGTACCTGCAGCCATGCCTGTGAGTTGAATCTGTTGTTTGGTAAAGCATACAAGCATTTCCTTACAATTGAATTTAAATTTAGTGACATCAGCAGTCTGTTTAAAAACAAAGTATTTCCTTCCAAACATGGATTTCCTTTGCAGCAGAAATGACATGACAATTGAGCAAGACTTAGATTGCAGGACCTGTGGGGGTGATAGCCCTCATACGGCGAAAACAGTGTTCTGCTCTTGCTGTGGTGTCCAAAACCCCATTTCCACCATGTATTTTGATGCACATTTTAAGGTTGATGGAAAAAGGCAAAATTTGAAGAAACTCTCCCAATTTCCCAAAATACCTCATGCTCGCTTGAGGTTGTTCTTGTCTTATTTTTTGAGAAACTAAATTTGTAAACACTCGTTTTAATAAGCTTGCATTTAGCAAACCTCCTGTGAGTGCCTGGCATTCTCTTCTCTGATGTTCCTAAACTTTGTCTACGTTCAGCTTACTAGCTGGCACCATGCTAGCATGTCGGCTTCCCATATTCAGCCAGTGATTGCTTGTAGCACTGGGTGTCAAAGATGAGAAGCACAGTCCTCCTTAACGGTGTGTGTTCTCGCTCTAGGGAATGCCGCCTATGAGCCAGGCCCCTCGCATGATGCATATGCCAGGTCAGCCTCCCTACATGCCCCCTCCAGGCATGATGCCGCCTCCTGGAATGGCTCCTGGTCAATTGCCTCCTGGTGCCTTGGCTCCTGGACAGATGATGCCTGGGCAGATGCCAGGACAAATGCCCCAGCAGGTACTGTTGTAGCTTGCAAATCATTGTGCACCTAAGGTTTCTGCTTCTGACCTGATTATTATTATTATTATTATTATTTATTTTAATTTTTTTTTTTAAATCCTCCCAGATTGCTGAAAATCCTCCCAATCACATCCTCTTCCTCACCAACCTGCCAGAGGAGACCAACGAGCTCATGCTCTCCATGCTCTTCAACCAGTCAGTACAAACCTTATGGCAACACATTTGCATGTATCTATCTGTAATATGCTGATTGCGAGTGTGTTATTGTCCAACTAGGTTCCCGGGGTTCAAGGAAGTGCGTCTGGTCCCAGGTCGCCACGACATCGCCTTTGTGGAGTTTGAGAATGAAGTGCAGGCTGGCGCTGCACGGGACGCACTTCAAGGCTTCAAGATCACACAGACGAATGCTATGAAGATCTCATTCGCCAAGAAATAACACATCTGCATTCCTTTTTCTTTTTTATCACATACAGCAGTGGTTTTAAGACATGAACAGTTGCGAAGTTATTGAGCACAGGTGATTTTTTTTTTCTTCTTCCCCTCCTCTCCCAGGATCACATGTAAGTATACTTTGAATTACAATGTAAGTATGCATCGAGGCAGTGTTTTTATACACGAAAGACAGAATTACACATGAATTTAAAGTCATGCGAGTGCAGTGATGAGCGTTGAAACGACTGATTCTGTATTATGTCCTAATTTTTTTTTCTTTTTCCCCCCCGGATTTACATTGAAATCCGCCGGTTATCTGGTGTGTGTTTTACTACTTGTGTGAAAGCATTGCACCCAGGGTCTGGTTTACCAGACATTGTACCTGGAGCTTTTCTTTTTATAATAAACTTTCTTGGAGATATTAAGCCTCACTCGTCAGCCGTCTTACTTCTTGTTACTACTTTGAGGTCAATAGATGGTGCTGTTAACTCACTCCTTATCTGAAATGAGCAGAAGCTGCAGCCTACTTGTGAGGAGGGAGGCTACATGGAGGCCACATGGACTTCAAGGGTAATTTGACTTATTCCCAGTTATGTCTAGCTCTGCGTCAGTCTCACCTGGTGTCCTGACTTTTCCTGGAATTCAGTGACATCTGAATGTAACTGTGTCCAGCCATTTTCTGCAGAACTGTTTTTTTTGTTGTTGTTTTTTTTACACATCCTCAGCCACAGAGGAGGGAAAGTAGTTAGTTTAAAACCACTGCTGGTCAAGACACATTCTCAGTTTTGTCTGCAACAGAACTCGGGGGGGGGGGGGGTGACCCGAGAGACTGGTGTATAACACAGGTTGTTAGCTGGATGTAATCAGAGGAGTCTGAGGTTAGACAGTGCAGATTTAAAACTGCAGGCCACCCACATTCTCCACAAAATAGATGCTTTGTAGAAAACTACCTTTTGGGGAATAAAACTGCTATTTTCAATCAGTGATTACTGGATCTTGTGTTGGTCCGTTCAAAGAATGAATTCATTCAAATCTTCCGCCTTCCACTCATAAAGAGCCCGTTGGAAATTCAGCTCAAAGTGCGTGACATTACTGAACAAACCATTTTAGTCTTTATTTAGATTTGCTCTCTAATAAACCAGAGGACATCACACACTTAGTGGTCTTGTAAATCGTTTATTGTAGCGTTCTCAACGTTGAGTTTCTCTTCGAACTCGGGAGCAAGTCAGATTTTAACGTCATTTATTTCTTCACCAAACTGAGAAGTGTCAGGAAGAATCCTGTACTGTTATGATTTTGGGAAAAAACAATCTAGTATTGGAGATAATTTGATAATAAACATTTAACAACCATTATCAAAGCTGCCCTCTAATCCTTCGACAGCACTGCAGTGTTACTTTTTTTTTTAAACCATATTTTCTTGTCACCGTCCATTTATCAGGGCTGAGAGTAAACAAATATTTGAATGCCAGCGGCACTTGTGCTCACAATAGTTTCACAGATTGCCAATTAGTAAATGCCTATACTGGAGGTTTTGCAGCACATCCTCTGGGGCCCCTCTCAGCCTCCCCTCGGCATGCGGATATTGTAGGATATTGTGTAGATAAGGGCCACCTTCTCTCAAAGGGTGGACCCACGAGTGTGAATTAGGCCTGAAAAGCTTAATTTAGACTCACTATCAACTGTGCCCGTCTCTCTCTCTCTCACACACACACAGGGCCTCCCTGTTATGGACTTAAACTGTGCCCTGAGTTATTGTCTTTAGGTCGGCTCAACAGCGTACAGAGAAATGCGCATTCTTCTGCAGTTTCCCAAGCCTTTCCACACTCCCTTATTTTGCCTTGAGAAAGCGCTGACCTTAGCCGCCAGGGCGCCTTGTGTGTATATGTGTATGTGTGTGTGAATGTTGCATGCTCTTGGCAACACGCCTAGTGCCTTCCCCATTCACCAACACAGTCTTTTTCTCTCCAGCGGTGGAGACTAAAAGGCAACTTATCTGGTGTTGGGTGGCGTCTGTCACTCAAGGAGTCAGATCAAAAAAATCAACCCCAAGATATTTTCTGTGTTTGACAGCACAGATCTGAAACCTCTCTGATACGATAGTTTCTAATTAATATTTTATTTCTCAGGACTTCTGTTTTTTAGTGCGTCATACTTAACTTCTAAAACAGCCTGTACCATGTGTGTACTGTCAACATTTGTACCCATGGGGACAAAAACAGTTTTTCTTTTTTTTTTTTTTTGGTCCCATCTTACCATTTAAAGCATGTAGACAAAGAGGAGAAAGCAGTGGGCGGTGACATGAAGCAAAAGGTCTGGTAAGGTCAGGATTATGAAAAGCCCCAAATGTGGCCATTTTTTAAACTAAGCTTAAGCTGTTATTTTCTCCTGTGCTTTTAATTTACATTTCCTATCTTTTTTTCCCCCTCATTTAAATTTCTCCATATATTTATTCCTGTACTTGATTTAATATTTCACATTTTATGCTTCACATCTTTCTTTTTTTTTAAATCTGTAGTTTGTACAACACTCTTAAGTGACCTCTGGGTATGATGAGGCGCTATATAAATACATTTGCACTTGCACGTATGAAGCCCAAAATTATACATTACAACTTGGTGTCACATTGATTTACAATATGAGTAGCATGTAACAGCTATCATTAGATCTTCAGCTTGAATATGGAAGGAAACCCTACCCACCAAAATACCTGCCGCAGTCACGAAGTCTCTCCTCCAGTGTGGATAGACTTGCTGCAGATGAATACGGCAAGTTAAATGTTCAAAATGGCAATAAACTCCTTGCTAACCTGAAAAATAAAGTTTTGACTTCCACATATTTGAATCCCACCAGGCCACAAAGAGCCGTCTGTGTTCACTTGTCATTAAAGTTTGACTGAATGATTGATTGACGTTCTGTAGACCCTAATAGCAATCAAGGTGTCACGTTAATATTTAGCACTTAAACACAAATGACCGATAGATGGTGCCAAATACACAACTCACAAGTCCTTTCGTTCAAGGCACAAGCACTCAAAAGTGAAGGAGTGGATATGTGGAGGGTTTTTATTTTTTGGTGACACTTTCTCAGGTGAACAGCACAGGGTCTCTCTCTCTCTCTCTCTCTCTCTCTCTCTCTCTCTCTCTCTCTCTCTCTCTCTCTCTCTCTCGCTCGCTCTCTCAATGAGCAGACCCAGTGTTGTCCGCGTATTTGTGCGTGTTTCCGGATGCCTAGTTAGAATTCAACTCATGCACGGAGGTCACTGCTCCACTATGCAAATCAACGCTGTGCTCCTCAAGAGCCCTCTGTTCTGCTCCGGGGTCACTGCAGAGCACCAGGCCGCGGAAACACCAGCGGTTGTCAGGGAAGCTCTTGAGCAATAAGCCTGTGATAGACCTTAAATAGCGAGGAGGAGGGAGAATCTCATTAGATTTCTTCCGATAAAGAAGGTACATTGTTTGGAGATGTGAGGTCCAATAAGGCGAGTACTGGGGGTCAGACGTGGTAAATATGCCATGTGACCGTTACCAATATACAGTTGCTCACAATTATTGTCGTTTTAATGTGCTCAGCCGGTTAGTATTTGCAGCCGGTGGCATCGTGAACCAGCGGGTGCGCAGCTGTCATGAGAAATTGTGGCACGACAAGCGCTCTGCGTGAGAAATTAACCTGCAGGCTGTTAAGCACCTGCGCCATACCGGATGGCCACGCCGCGTAAAAATAAAGAACGCCCCGTAAAGTTACAGCGCCAATTTCTTTTCTTTTTTAATATTTGTGAATAACTTCTGTTTCATGGACCGTATCACAGCTGTGTTTTAACTATGGAGGATTGAGCATCAAAGCCTATAGAAATGTCCCCATTAAGAGGCCAGCGAGAGAGTCACAGAGAGAGCAAAACACGGGTAATTGGAACAGCAGAGCTTTGATGCGTCACCGGGGACGACAGAGGCCTGAAACTGGAGGAGAGGCAGCGGTGAGGTGCCACAAAGGTATCAGAGAAAACAAAAAACCTTGAGAGAACAACTTTACGCATTGATAATCCCACGCGTAAATGTGACATAGCAAGAGGAAACAGTTTCGAGTTGGTTTACGGTTACTTGGAGCAGGGAGAGAAAGTAGCTGGTGCGCACTGGGAATCATCCCGACAAGAGCTGAAAGACGGATATTCCCTGCCTCAGGACACACCCTCTGTGCTCTCTTTCTCCTTCTCCCTCTCCCTCTCATTGTTTCCCACACTGACTGTCGCCGCCGGGCTTCGTATCGGGTTGAAAAATGACCAGCCAGACGCTTGGATGACAAGAGCGCAAAGTAAAATCATTCCGAGGGATTAGGACGCAACTTTTGCACCTGCTTTCACGCATCCATCACAATAAGAGGATGGTCGCACGGGACTATAGATGTGATCAGGTTTTGAACTCGCTGAGCATGGATCAGGCTTGAAGACAGAGGAAGAGAGAGAGAGACAGAGAGAGAGTGCCGGCTAATTGGGATGAGAGTTCAAGTCAAGTGAGCCGGCAGATTGGACCTTCAAAGCCTCTTAACGCAGGTGGTGGGAGGAATACAGCGCAAGGGGAGTGTGTTTGTGTGTGTGTGTGTGTGTGTGTGTGTGTGTGTGTGTGTGTGCGCGCGTGTGTGTTTGTTTCCAACCCACCCTGGACACAGCTTTCAGGGGGTGGTAAGGTGTGAGTAAGCGGACACACAGGAAGGTTGTGATGGTTTCTCTCAGCTGAACGAAATGAAGTGGCTCTGCGGGAGATTCAGGGTTTAGACCGGAGAGGAGGAGAGGGCGGACGGACGGATTGGGATTGGAGGGAGGAGGAGGAGGGGGACACCACCGACGAAGCGCACTCCACTGTCCCCAATCCCTTGACGCAGGGATGGAGAGCACAAGAGCGCACAGGATAACTCCGCTCGATCCCAGAGTCGGGAGTGTAAAGATCACCGGGAAGCCAGACATGAGGGGACACCTCCACCTGCAGCGGACTGTGGTTCTTCTGGTTGCGCTGACGATACAGCCGCAGGTAAGCCACCGACTGTTTTATTTCAAGCAGCACATAAACAGACTTTTTTTTCTTCCTCGGTGATTTCGCCTGTATTTTCTATCAATGCTGTACGACAACAGTCAATATTCACTCACTGTCCAGTTCTCCTTTGTGCTGCCCTCATTCCCTCATTCTCGGCTCTACATGGCGCTGTGCCCACCTGTTGTTCCAGCCCTCTGGTGTCTGTATCTCACGCCACCACAGTAATCCTGTTTTAACAGCGTAGATGCAAACATCACTACAAAATGTGTTCTAGAACAATAAAGCTCAATTTAATCTGTTTGAATTACTCACACAAATATTAAATCTTTTAATTATGCATGTATGTATGCCTCACAAACACTAGGGAGAAAACATAGGAAATCAATGTGCGTGTAATTAATGTTGTAGATATTAACTTTCAAATCTTACTGAGGCACCTTGATGCCTCCTCCTCAGAGTGATGATGGCCACTGCACTCCCTCATCCCTCATTTCCACATGAGCACCTGCATTTCTTTGCACGCATCTTCAGCAGCATTGCCTGATATGTAAAACATGCACATGTTTTGTTTGCTTCCTCCCCATCTGCATGAAACCTCATGGATTTAATTCAGTCCTTTTGCGTTACATGTTACACGGAACACGCATGGATTCTTGATGGCTTCATCACTGCAACAATAATAATGGCATTCATTTCACACACACACACACACACACACACACACACACACACACATATAAATGTGTGTGTGTGTGTATATATATATATATAAAATGCTTACTTTCCACTCTGTCAGCTGTCAGGATATGAAGCTGCTCATCAGGATGCCTGTGATGTGTGACAGTAGGCCCAGAAGAGCTCCATGCACACACACACACACACACACACACACACACACACACACACACACACACACACACACACACACACACGTGTTTGTGTGTGTTTTTTCTAAACACTGATTTCACATCCAGCATCTGGGGTGTGTGTGAAGCCCCGGGGCCACAGCCGAACTCCGGGGCGTGTGAATGTTGAACGTTCGGGTAGCTCTGCATGTCTCTCCCTGCACCTCTGCAGCCCCCTTCACAGCCAAGGAACAACACACTCCACTCCCTCCACTCTCTCGCTGCACTGCAGTGTGAAACCCTCCAGATCTGATGCCTCCACTAAACCGTTTCTAATGCAGATGACAGGAGATCATCAGGAGGTGTCCAGACGTGTTTGAACACTCAAAAGAGAAGCTTCTTCATTGTCCAGATGTCAAAACCTAATGCATGTTGTCCTCCTTTATTAACCCAGAGTCCCTCACTGCTGTTGGTTATTCACAGATCGGAAAGTTACACTTCATTGCAATCAAAATGTTAAATCACTTCTTCCAAGTTTGTTTTAAATTTTACAACACCCTTTTTTTTTTGCACTCAAAAAATACTTTAAAAAAATCATTAAATGTGTAATAGAATTAAAACAAACAATCAGACAAAGCAAACGATTATCACTTTAAGAACCTAGCAGAAATGAGTCAAATTACACTGTGGCAATGAAGGGAGGTCCATGCAAAAACTTAACAATGGCTTCTTTTTCTCCCATAGTTTAATTGCCATGTCCAGATGTTTCAGTGTTCTTTGCGGAGGTCTCAAGATACCGGCTGTGAAACTCAATTGTGTTTAAACTGCTTCAAAAATCACATTTGAAATTTTCAGTCAACAATATTGTTGCTTTAAGCAGCACGTGGTTCTGTTCAACAGCTGTAACAGCTTCTAACAGTTAGCAGGTCTCACCTGCCCTTGCGCAGTTAAACAGGATACTGAGCTGTGAATGCAAGTGTTTGCATTCTTTTGTTAGTTTAGTGTGTAGTGAGCCTTTAACTGCCAAAGCTGGACTGTAGCCGGTCCGAGCCGTGGCTGGGTCTCTTGTCTGGTCAGATGGAGCGCTGAAACACTGGTATGCGGGGAATGATTCAGGCACAGAGAGGAGGAGAGGAAGAAAGGAGGATGTAGAGTGATGAGCGCCACTGTATCTCCACAAGCCTTTTGATCTAGGGGAGTTTACCTTCCCACCCCCTCAACTCAGGGGATGGGGGCAAAAGAGGGACATGCCACTGGTAACAATGGGACTTCTGAGATTCTGGTTTAGGGCTCAGCAGATCTGGCAGCTTGGTTAAGACTTGTGATGTGGGTTAATATTTCAGCTTGTTTTCTCATGATTGATTGCACAACACTACAGGGGAGGGGCAGGGGGCATGATTCCGACTGTTGGACTCAATGAGCTATCATTAGTTTACAGAGCTGTAAATTATTCTGATTTATTCATCAGTGTTGCCGAACTTAGATGGCAGTGGCTTTATTTTTGTGTTTGGTGTCACTGGAAGAAGGCAAAAGGATTGTTTTGTCCTGCTACAGTGTCAAATAGACAGGAGCCCCCCACTCACACCCACACAAATGCATGCATACCTGACCCCAGCGCTCCGAAACTCTCAGGGGGTCTTGTTAACTCTAGTGTGTGTGTGTGTGTGTGTGTGTGTGTGTGTGTGTGTGTGTGTGTGTGTGTGTGTGTGTGTGTGTGTGTGTCTGTGTGTGTGTGTGTGTGTGTGTCTTCTCCGCCCATCTCTAAACAGGGGCAAGAAAGAAAAGGAGGCAGATGAAAAGGAGCCTGGTAACAATGCAGAAAAGAGCTGATAGCCAGAGAAAGAGAAATGACTGGAGCTTGTTCCCAGACAGAAAGAAAGGGGGGAGGAGGAAAAGAGTGTGAGCTGTTTCAGTGTCACTGTCCCCTGGGAAGAGAGTGAGGCTCAGCAGGGAGTGGTAGTGACAACATCAGATGAGAAAAGAAAGACATAAGGAAAGAAAGAGGGTAGCGGTAAATAAAAGGAAGAGGTGATAGATGTGGAGATAATCAGGATTATATTGCAGGGGCACCAGAGTGGAAGAGAAATGTTGATTTTCCTGCTATTTTTTTCTAGAAGTTAATCGAAGTTGTGGGAGTCAAAGTTATGTCTGTCTATTGTTCTCGCTCACTGGCTGATGATTCCCCGAGTGAGCTGGACAGTAATGTTCAGGGGACATAAAGTCTTGAATGAAAGTTTATTCATTTGTTTTATCACTTTGTTCACTGTTTGTATCTTTCACTAAAGTAGAAGTTGATCAGAAAAGATGTTTGTACTAAAGGAAGTGAGAGCAGATGTGTGTTTTTACACAGTTTGCAACTTTCCCTCAAAAAGGATAGTTAAAGATAATAATAACAGCATCCAGAACGAATCCATTTGTTTTCATCTAGAATTAATTGATTCATTCATTTTAAACAGCGAAAAAGCCATAAACCACTATGCACAAGGTGACGGAGTGCACTTCCTTATATCCCATCATCTCCTGGCTCCTGTTATTTTGAACGGACTCAACTTAAGTGAAACTGTCCATGTTACAGAGTGACTTCAAAGCAGGTGTGGTCACTTATCGTTTAATTGAATCAAAGTTGGAAAGTTTCCAGGCATTTCATGCAGCTACAGACATAAAAAAAAGTCATTTGAGATGATTGACACTTTAAAAAAAAGGAACATTTCTACATTTGAAAGCTTTTGTTTACATTACAGTACTTAACGCGAAGCAGTAAATAAAAAAAAAACAGGTGAAAGGTGATTGCAGATTAGGAGTAATACTTCCAGAATATACCAGTTTAGGCAAAGGTCGTGAAGGAGAAAGTACACTTCCTCTACTTTAAAGATAAAGACATAAGATTTCACTGTGTAATTACTACAAACAACCAGATTTAGCTAATGTTTTGTTGAGCCATGTACTTACAGGATATTATTATCGATATTTTATTTAAACCATGGGAAATTCAAAGTGATCCAAGAAACAGGGGCTTTTGTTGGATCATCTTTAAGTAATTCAAATGCCATTTTTGTTTTGACCATTAAGGCGGCACGGTGGTGCAGTGGTTAGCACTGTTGCTTCACAGCAAGAAGGTTCCGGGTTCGAGTTCCGGCTCGGGCACAGGATCTTTCTGTGTGGAGTCTCCATGTTCTGCCTGTGTCTGTGTGGGTTCTCTCTGGTACTCCAGCTTCCTCCCACAGTCCAAAGACATCAAGAGGGGACGAGGCTGATTGATACTCTAAATTGACCGTAGGTATGACTGTGAGTGTGAATGGTTGTCTGTCTCTATGTGTTGGCCCTGTTATGGACTGGTGACCCGTTCAGGGTGAACCCTGCCTCTCACCCGTAGCTGCTGGGATAGGCTCCAGCCCCCCTGCGACCCTTAACAGCATAAGCGGAAGGAAATGGGTGGATGGTTTTGACCATTAATAACACTTCTAGGTTACTCCAAGATTATATTTGCTGCATTAGCTTTAAGGCCGACATTGTGGGCATAACTAATAGTAAGTTAGCAACTTTGCGTTTCTCCAGCTAACATCACCTGCTGCGGTTTTATTAAAATGAAATTAAATAACAGAAGTAAACTTGGTTGAATATATATCTCTTGAATACAACTTTTTCTGGTGTATTTCAACATCAACAGTTTTTCAGTTTTGACTGAGAGACCTTTGACATCAGAAATTACATATCAAGCTTTTAAAGTCACGTCATGGAAGAAGAAAGTGTACCCATCACTAATCCCCCTCTCTCCCTCTCCACACAGATGGTGTGTGCTGTTGGGATGTTTGAACTCCAGATCCGTCACTTCCAGAACCCAAACGGACTTCTGCAGAACGGGGACTGCTGCGACCTCCTGGCCAATGGGGGGCAGCGATGTTCCTTACAGGACCAGTGTGACACTTTATTTCACGTGTGCCTTAAGGAGTACCAGGCCCGGGTTTCCTCAACTGGACCCTGCACCTTTGGGTCAGGCACAACGGGGATCTTGGGAGGAAATTCTCATTCGCTCCGCCGCCGAGGTCATGATGGAGGAGGAGGAGGAGAGGATGGGACTAATGGACTCATTGTCATTCCCTTCAAATACGCCTGGCCAGTAAGTACAGTGGAAGAGCTGGTTAGCAGTCTGGTTACCAAGGGAACAAGCTAAGCTTCAAGTACAACAACACACTCAATCTGAGGCTTGTGTGGAATCGCAATAACACCAAAAGGCAGAGTTAAGACTTATAAACCTCTTTTCATTCCTTGTCTGTGAACTAATGGCAGTACAGGAGGATGGAGGACAGGCTGATTCATCTGTGGAGGAAATTCCCTGTCAGACAGACTTGCTGATGCATAGCACTACAGATTATTTAGAGTTGATTTCGACTTCAAAATGGTCACCTAAAATACATTTACATGCATATACATACTAAAAAACACACATGTATTGCAGATGTGAATTTGGAAAAAAAACCCAATGTATTTATTTCCAAAAGATTTAGAAGAGCCCTTAAATCACTTATTCACTGCATTGTTTCCTCATCGTCTGCAATGAACTGAACTTAGTGTAATGTCATTTGACTAGTAGTACACCATCTCACTCAATATCAGCTGGGATTGGCTCCAGCCCCCCCAACAGATAAGCGTTATAAAAAATGGCTGGACAGAAGTACACCAGACGCCTGTGGCTGAGAAGCCGCTGCACTGTTGAACGCTGTCATCTGTAATTGCATCTGCAGAGAAGAAGACAGAGAGAAATAGCCTGTTGACTGATATTATCTTGCATTCCTAATTTGTGTCATAGTAGAGGTATCTACCACATCATGTCTTTAAAGTTAATATAAAAATTGTTTAAAAACAACAACAACAAAAAAAAAACTCTCACCGTCACCCTTGGGGTTTGTCTTCTTTTATCCATAACGTCCATACAAACAAAACCAAATGCATACGAGCAAGTTCCTCCTTCTTCTCAGAGTTTCAAATTCAACTCTCCTCTTCCATGTCTGCTCAAATCCTGATACCTTGTAGAAGGATTTGCAAACTGGACACAAGCTCACAGGAGAATTACAAGGTGACATAACAATCCAGCCTCGATTTGCTGGATATCCTGCCACGAATGCTGCTCTGTGGTAGAAGGGTTATTGCCAAATATCTACCAGTACAAATTACCAGTCACGGTTTTTGCCGTCATCTCTGGAGTCTATTAAAACATTACCCCATGGGCAAAAGGACCAAATTTGGCCCAACATAGAGATTAGGAGTCCTATTGAGAGGAAATTTACCAAGGCCTTGTGATGAGAAATTACATTTCTGTTATCACGACGGTAAATTGTTAATTTTTTTCCAATTTATTTTCATTAAGGGCATGGCTTGAGGGATGGAAATGATAGGTTTCTGTTCCTGCCTTTGATAATATCAGCAGCTTGTAGATATCACACATTTATGATATTACCAGGGTTAAAAGACTGACTAGATATCAGCGAAATATGTGTTCTTGTCACCAGACAGCTCTATGTGATATTTTGTGCTACATCATCAGCACAACAGCATTGTCATCTGGAACATATTAACATGATGTTAGCAAGTAGCTCAAACCACAACTGCCTTAAGTGTAGCCCTGGAGCATTAGCTAGGACAGGCCATAGAGAACCAGCACAGGATTATTCTCTAATTTCATTGTTGAAATATTGCATATTTTACAATCTCTGAGTATCAAGAAATCCTTCTGATTGAATAGTCTGAGAGACAAGAGACTCTTCTGTCAAATGGTTCCAAGCTTGTGTTTGGGCCACAATTTCTGTCAAAGGGTCGTAGTATTTGAGGTGTCATGTTATAATAAATTGATACAGAGAATAATCACAAAATCAAATGATCATGAGATGTTCCTCAATCTTCATTTCCCACCTTAAGTATCACATAGTAATAATACAGTGACATCGCTGACATTTCTCTGACATTCTGATGCTTGTACACGACATTGTTAAACTCGTGCAAAATATATTATGTAGCTGTTGTAGCTGTTCAAGTACCCAGCAAGTTGTTTGTCTCCTCCTGACTCTCTCATCCATTGGGAACTTTTTGCTCTTAGCTAATAGTGTATTAGCCATTAGCGCAACAGTAGGAAAGTGTGGCCAAGAAAGACACTGATAATCAATCCACCTTTCTCCTCCCTCTGATCACCTATAACCTTCTCTGTTCTTCCTCCTGTTTTATCTCCAGTAGTGCAAAGAGATGCTAAAAAAAGCACAAATATCATTAAGTAGGAAAAAGTTAGAGGCCTTTAAGGAAGTAAAGCCAAACAAAATAGGGCTTGTAGGTCCTCTTAATGGATGATGCAACACAGTAATCCTTCACATGATACTTGACACATATGTTTCTTCCAAAAGTTGTTTAATTTCTTTGCTTTGAGCCCTGAATTGTTTACATAGATAGGCAAACATTTTCTAACTTGGCAGTCCTTCTTATTTCCTCCCATCACTGTAGTCTCCAAGTCCATCATGAACCATTAGAAGCCTCTTTCCTGGATTCAACATTTCAGCAATTATTGCTTGTTTATCAATCAAGTCTGAGCCGGAATTAATCCTTTTAAAATGACTTGGCAAGGACACAGTTTATCTGTGGATTTCTGTACTAACATTTTGTGTCTTCGTTTAGCTCTGCCAGTGAGAGGAATGCCTTTTCTTGCTGTCTTTGTTTGACGTTGATTGCTCCCAGCAAGGATGACTTACTTGTAATAATGAAAGTATTAGAGAAAAGGGAACAGGAGGCCTTGTGGTTCTAAGTTTGATCATATTGTGTTGTAATCATGCATCTTAGAGAGTTGAAAACCCTAGCTGAGGCCCATTTACACACATAGCATGACACAACATCCCTAATGTTTCCACGCTGACCTGCTTGTACACACACATGCCTCTCTCTCTCTCACAAACAAATACAGGCGCACAATCACACACAAAAGCAAACTGCACCGATAAGGGAAGATAATTGGCTCTGGGACCGAGACTAACAGCTAAATGGGCTGATACTAATCAGGGAGAAAAAAACCTAAGCCAACTGTGTAGAACATTGTTGTTGTTGTTGTTGTTTGCATGTGTGTGTGTGTGTGTGTGTGTGTGTGTGCGTGCGTGTGCGTGTGCGTGTGCGTGTGTGTGTCACACTTTAAACTTTCCTTGTGTTTCTTATTTCCTGCTGTGCATCAGGATGGTGTCTAAGAAAGTCTATCTAGATCGGTTTCAGGGTTGGGCCTGGGGCTGTCTCGGCTGCAGGGGAGAGGAAGTAGAGACAGTGGCAGCATCAGTGCATTTTGGCTGAATGACTGGCTTTATCTGGGTATCTCTGGCGAGGAGGATGGGGGGGGGTAGCTCAGGCAGGAGAGTGATCTGCCTGCCTCAGGTGAGAGGATGAACAGGTGAACATAGTCATGAGGAAAGGGGAGCTCTTTCTGTCCGCTGCTCTCCTGCACTTGTTCATTCTTTCTCACACTAATATTTCCAGGGAAGTGTGTGTGTGTGTGTGTGTGTGTGTGTGTGTGTGTGTGTGTGTGTGTGTGTGTGTGTGTGTGTGTGTGTGTGTGTGTGTGTGTTCTTGTACTTGCTACATATTAAGGACTAGAATATGTATTTAATCAACAGAGTGAGGACATTTTTGGAAAGTGAGGACATTTTAGACGGTCCTCACACCTTCAAAGGGCCGTTTGAAGTTCAAGACTTGGTTTTAGGGTCGAGGTTAGAATCAGGTTCTGGTTAGGTTTAGGGTCAAGGATAGGGTCAGGCAGTCAGTTGAGATGGTTAGGTTTAGGGTGAGGGGCTCAGGAATTCATTACGTCAATGAAAGTCCTCACAAAAATATAAGTACAAGGATGTGTGTGTGTGTGTGTGTGTGTGTGTGTGTGTGTGTGTGTGTGTGTGTGTGTGCGTTAATACTGAAGTGCATGTTGCTGCAATTCATAGTTTAGTTTATTTTCTCCCTAGCATTATCAAGATTTCTGTCAGTAATTCTGTGTTGTGATTGCTTCACTTTTCACCAGACAGCGTGTATAACCAGTTATACAAGAATATTTCACACATAAATCCTTGATAAGAGAATGAATATCAAGTATGAGTAACAACACACAACATTTCCAGTACATTTTCTCAGGGTAGAGGACCATCAGTCACGACAGTATCAACAGATAATATTGGTATTCGTGAGGCAAGAAGAGTTGAACATTATCAGATATTGTTGTTCTGACTTCAATAAGTAAAACCCGAAAATGTCTCCATTAATTGATAGTGTAACATTTTAATTTAAAGAAAACCCATAAGGCTCAAACAGGTAAATGTCACAGAATATACAGTGTAGATGAACATAAATCGATACCATAACGCGTGAAGAAAGGGGGCAGTTTTTCAAACAGGAAAGTTTGCAAATGTCTCTACCATCTCAAGTTAAATTAACGTTCATCTGCACTATGTTGAATTTCGTCAGTTTGATCCAAACAAACTGTAAAATTAGATGGTTTTAAGAGAATTTGGGCAATATGTATCAATTATCTAGCTTTACTCGTTTGTTTTCAATCTGTCTTTAATCTTTTATGCTTTATACGTGAGCATGAGTGGTGTCTCCTCACCCTAAACGAACAATCATTTCTCAAAATGTCTCATCATCCCCTAAATGTCACAGTGTTTTGTATATTTGATATGATGGACATTCATCAAAGCAGCATTTGCTTGGTGTCTCATTAGGAAAAGCGCAGGCAAATCATGTGGTCCTTAACTCATATGAGGACTTAGACAGCAGAGGACATTGTAATAACATTTCACAGCCGTCGTACTTGACTGTTTTCAGATGTTAAATCCAGATTTTGCTTTGCCTCTGGCTCACCGGTAATCTCACAGATCGTCTGAAGGATGAAGCGTCATTCTGACCCCAGCCTTATGACTCAGTGGGTTTTTTTGGGGCTTTTTTGCCTCCACAGAGATGGGAAACATCCAAAGACTTCATTACTGCATTATCATATCTTAAATCTACCCCTCCTTTGGTCGTTTTACCGCTAAATATATTTGGACAACAAAGGCAGAGCGCTTTTGCTGAAGGTTATCTGACGTACGAGGTAACAAAAAAGTGAATGAGCCAGGAGAGTGAATGAAAAGGTGACGTGGGTGTAAGTTGAGAGTTCAGAGACGAACGTATAGAAGCAGAAAGAAGACCACGACCGTCCTTCCATCACGGGGCCAGAATCTGATGTTTCCTGACCTTTTGTCTCTCAGAACGAGTTCATCAAGGTCTAGTTAATACCTGCTCTGTTGTTATGACAACTTCTGACAAATGATAATATGATAGGTGCTATAGAATTCGCCTGCCATGGAGATGAAGTCCCCTCCATTTATAATCCTCATGTCAAGTGTTAACTCATTCGAGATCAGGTTCACTGACTGAGGGCCATTTCTGTCTGTTCTGATGAAAGAACCATATTTGGCTTTTGAGGGCCCCAATGACAATAGATGAACCCTTGATTTGTTGTTTTTGTTTTTGTTTTTTTTTGCATTAGCACAATGGGGTGTTCAATTTGGAAGTTTAACCATGAAAATTGTGATGACCCAACTCCACACGGTCAGATCCTTTCGAAGTTTAACACAGTTGATAAGAGTCACGGCCTGAATATACCTACAGTATAAATATTTTACATTTTCAATATTAACCTCATATTTGGGCAAAGGTGTCGTAACTTCCACCCATCCATTTTCTACTACTTATCCTGTTAAGGGTTGTGGGGGGGGGGGGGGGGGGGGGGCTGGAGCCTATCCCAGCGGCTTTTGGGCGAAAGGCGGGGTTCACCCTGGACAGGTCACCAGTCCATCACAGGGCCAATACATAGAGACAGACAACCATTCACACTCACAGTCACACCTACAGTCAATTTAGAGTATCAATCAGCCTCGTCCACTCTTGATGTCTTTGGACTGTGGGAGGAAGCTGGAGTACCAGAGAGAACCCACACAGGAACAGGGAGAACATGGAGACTCACACAGAAAGATCCTGTGCTCCAGCCGTGGCTCGAACCCTTGCTGTGAGGCGACAGTGCTAAGCACTGCACCACTGTGCTGCCCACATGTGAACTTATGCGAGTCAAATGGAAGTCCATTCATTCCTACGGGAACCTCAGTGGTTTCCAATGTTTTTTTTAAATCTCTGCCTTCTTTTAAGTCTGGTATTTTCCTTGAGTATGCTGAAAACATTGAATTTTTTTTGAGACCCCAAATAGATTGTCAGCAAAGTCAAGCTAACAGGCATTAAGTTAGCTTACAGGCTATTGTTGGCTTTGCTGTGTAATTTCTAATTTCTAAAAAACCAGGGGGTGAAAAACAAAAAAATTTTTGGTGGCATTTGTATCTGTTTGTAAAGAAACGTATTTCCTTTACTTGGAACACAAGGGGGCGGCACGGTGGTGCAGTGGTTAGTGCTGTCGCCTCACAGCAAGGAGGTTCCGAGTTCGAGTCCCGGCTCGAGCATAAGATCTTTCTGTGTGGAGTCTGCATGTTCTCCCTGTGCCTGTGTGGGTTCTCTCCGGGTACTCCAGCTTCTTCCCACCATCCAAAGACATGCAATTGGGGACTGGCTGATTGACGAGGCGGCTGATTGATACTCTAAATCAGGGGTGTCCAAACTGGTCCAGTACGGGCCGGTGTGGCTGCAGGTTTTCATTCCAACCAAGCAAAAGCAACACTTGATCGAACAAATGGGCTGTTTGGACACAGCTTAGTTGATCTAAGTAGAATTTGGTGTTGCTTTTGCTCGGGTGGCATGAAAACCTGCAGCCACACCGGCCCGTACTGGACCAGTTTGGACACCCCTGCTCTAAATTGACCGTAGGTATGAATGTGAGTGTGAATGGTTGTCTGTCTCTATGTGTTGGCCCTGTGATTGACTGGTGACCTGTCCAGGGTGAACCCCGCCTCTCGCCCGTAGTCGCTGGGATAGGATCCAGCCCCTTAACAGTAATAAGCGGAAGACAATGGATGGATGGATGGAACACAAGGGAGCATAATGGATACACTACATGAAATTATGAAAATCAGACAAATCTATGAATAATAGAAACGTAAGACAGTTTGTAAAATGGTGCAACTGTTTCGAGGGTTATGAAATTGAATTTTTCCGCCATGACACTATAACTGCCCCACATCCCAATACGCATGAAAGTATGAGGAGCTCAATCCATGCTGCTTGTAGCTTGAATTTTTCTGTTGTGGTTTCTTCATATCAAAATTGCACTCTGCAGTGCCTGTAATTGTTGAGAACAAGACAATTCTACAATTTCATTTAGCAGACGCTTTCGTCCAAAGCGACGTACAACACAAGCAAGAATTCAGACTTAAGGAAAAACCCACAGGAAGCGCAAAAGTGCTTCAGCTGTGAGCACTGAAGACTAATCGGGATATTGTTTTCGGACGGACGCACTTATTTGTTTTCTTTGATGTCATTTGTGATCATTTGAGCAACACAAAAGTAATTTAATTCAGCAGGAAAAGAGTTAGAGGCATAATAAATATCCAAACCAAAATGCACAAAACAACACCAGGAGTTGTAGAGTGAATGAGGAAAATGTGTTTCTTGTCTTTCCTGGGTGTTGTGACATGTGTAGCTTGCATCTAAGGTACATAAAGAGCTTCCTCCTTTCATGAAGGCAGGAGATGTGACAAAGCTCAACATGCAAAGTGCAGCCCTCATGCAAATATTCTCAGATAGCTGCTGTTGGCTGAGTCTTCTCATTAGTCTTTGTCTGCTTTACTCTGCTGTGATTCTTTAGGCATATTTTTTAGAAAACCATCCGTCTTTCGGGTGGCTCCCAATCCCACAAATACCAGCTTGACATGCTGATGATAAGCAGGTACTTGCACCTTTAATCACACTATCTGAGCAAATTTACTTTTATCCAATGAAACTGAACAGGAGAGGTTGGACCAGCATACACGAGGCGTTGTGATCCTATGCATTCCTGCTGTGTGGGAGCTGAGCAGGGGAAGTCAGTGGAGGGAAGCGAAAAGAGAGGGGCATAGTTGGAGCTTTCTTTCCCTTGTGAGTCTCTCTTTCACTCTGTCGTTTGTGTTCTCCTCTCTTTTGTCCCTTAATAGACTCTCCTACGCTCCCTCGCATACCTGTGTGTACGCCGATACTCGTGTGCATCGTTAGCGCACACACACACACACACACACACACACACACACGTACTTGTGTGGGCACAGACACGCACTTATAGTCCTTATAATGTGCGTTAAGTATGTTTCCCTTTATAGACACACTCAAACACACGGATCCTGAATTCATCAAGCAAAACACACACAAAACACAGAGAAGGTTAATTCCCTTGGGATTTGGAGCTTGTGTTTTTTGGAGATAAGTTAATAACTCAGGGGTAATCGTCTCGAGGGAAACGTGTTTTAATGATTTAATTTGTGTGCAAATTGGATTGAGTGTCGGGGTCTCTTTGTTACACGTGAAAAGAGGCAAAGAAACCAGACTTACATGGTGAAATGACAGTGTGTCTGTCGGTGGTCATTGTGTGTCAGTGAGTGTAGATCGCAGGTATAATTACAGTAAATAGTTTCCTTTCACCAACATTGATCTATTTGTCTTCTCATAGTTTCTCACCCTCCTTCTTCCACAGTCTATCATCTCTCTCCCACACAAACATGCTTCAAATCCTTCGTCATAACCCTTTTGTTCTCATTGCCCTCCGGTGATGTTGAGCGACATCTTGTCCCTGTGGATTAGACAGAGCAGGGAGAGGTTCAGTGGAACTGTCATAAATCCTCTTTTTCTCTCTGTCGTTTGGAGTTTGACAACAGCAACCGCAAATATTTTTGAGCTTTTACATTGTGAAATTGCCCTACATTGTTCTTTCCTTCAGTATGTCTGACGAGCATCATTGGCCCCTGCTCTCATTCTGTCCATCTCATTGGTTTATTACTATTCTACAAATGTCATGGCCGATCACTGGCAAGCTATGTGATGCTCTTTATGGATTATTGGTTTATGGAAATCTATCAATCAAACAGTCAGTTTTGTTTAATGTGACAAGAGTTATAGTTGAACTCTAAAGCCCAGTTCAAACTTTGTCCTGAGTCTAAATCATTGATCCGTCCAAGCTTTTTATGAACATTGTCAAGTTTAAAACGAAACCGACTTCTCAGGCTGTGCCACATTGCTCTATATTTAAAATGAAAATCACCATTTTAGGTTGTCATGCCATCACAGGACAACACTAGCTCATTTCTCCTCTTGCCTTCTTGCTCCTTCTCTTGAATTTTTTTTGGTCACTTCGCTGGTTTTTCCTCCCAACAGAGAATGTCAAGGTGCAGACTCGACTTCAAAAACAACAGATTCAGAGTCTTTGTGTTTTCCCTTAAAGTATGGTGACCGACCTCGTTTGGAAAGACAGGCGTCTGCTCAGGTTGAAGATTCTGGAGGTGTGCAGGAAATTACGTAATGTCACCAAACACCTGCGCTAATAAAATGACAAAAAAAACAAAAAAACAAAAAATACAAACACTGTAGGAGAAAAACAGCCTTGAGCTACAGTATTCAGTCTTCTCACTTTGTCTTTTTGTGTGTGCCTGCCTGCGAGCCATCGCCTTCATTAGAACAGGAGTGTCCTGCACTTCTTCAAAGGTGTAACATCATAAGGTTCATTGTCAGAAGAGTGTTAGAGGTGTCAATGAAGCTCAGCATGAGGCATACAGGAAAACACCTGCACGTGTGGGATCGCATTTTAGACAAATGACGACTGTATGAATGGAACCGTAACACGTCTGCTCATTACAGGTTCTACGTTTACGATAAAAAATGCTTCAAGTACAGGCAGTTGATTTCATTTCATGGATTTGATTTTGCTAAACCTTTTCAATTCACAACTAGAAATATTCAAATGACCTGTTTGTTGATTTTAGTGAAATCTAGAAAGCTGGAATGAATTTGTAACACCTACAAAACAACTTTAAATGATTCTTATTCTTATATTAATTTTACAGCCTTTTGAATATGTCGGGAAAAATCACTAGCAGATTGTCTGAATTTATTTGTCTTACTTTATTTCAACAAAGTCAAGCATCCAGTCTGCAATATCTCTCCTTGTTTCTCGTCTCTTTATTTGAGGTTGATCTGATTGACATCTACATCAAAACTGATGGCGAGATATTCATTATTGATCTTATTTCTTTGAGGTCCAGGCAGCGTTTTTCTTAGTGCATCACCACTCTCTCACTCTCTGTTATACACACACACACACACACACACACACACACACACACACACACACACACACACACACAACTAAAAGTGAATGTGAGACAACATCGATACCCCAACACCCTTCTTCCCTAAAACCAGTTCTTGAAAAAGTTCAGTAATGTATCTAATTAATCCCTTTTTTCACCTTTGTTTGTAATCTAATCTGATGACACGCTAACAAACGCACATATACAGTTAACACACACTTTCCTACTCACTCCATGACTTGGTCTATTTTCTCTCGTGCAATGCCTTTTTCTATATTACAGCCGAGGATGTGGAGCGACTAGACAAGGTAATTTCCTGCGGAAGTTGGACCGGAGGAGGGTGGGATGAGGGCAGTTGGTCTAGGTTGTGAGGGGCGATGTGAGTGCAGGGGTGGGTTTGTGGGTGGTGGTGGGGAGGTTAGATTAATGAGTTAAAGGGTAAAGTTGACAAGAGCACTGTGCAGAGGAGGCCGCATAAAGAAGCAGGAAGTGAGGGTGAGATAATGGACGGACTGTGGATGACGTCAGATGAGGGCACAGGTGTTTTTAGTGGGGGTGCAGATATTAAGGGTGAGGTGTCTGTGTGGCTTCATCCTACTGTTGTTGAGAGAATCACAAGCAGCAGGCGGTGATTGGGGCGGGGGTGGGAATACAGGATGGAGATGGGGCAGGGCGACATGGAGGATGGCGCATGTCGTGTCAAGAGGCCTCTGTTGTTCTACAACGTTTGAAGTAGTTGCATACTTTAATCTTATTAACACTGCGGGGGTTACCGACAGACAGGGAGAGAATGACAAGACAGAGACAGGGGTGAAAAGTAACTCCCATGTGAGGTCATGTTTTACTGTACTTTTACTTTTTAAGCAACTACATACAAGCAACAGTTACTATCATGAAAAAATACCCATAAATGGACCTTGCATGGCAGCTTCCACCATCGCTGTGTGAGTGTGAATTAGTCAACAGTGTGACGTTCAACTGCTGCTAGGGTTGGAAGGTGCAATGCAATTGGATTACAGGAAACTGAATCATGACTATGGTAATACTTTATGAGACCTTCAAATTTGAGCTGTATTAACGTGGGTATTAATGGAGTCATGTAGCGTTGAGATTAGCACACAGGTACAGGAGAGAAACAGGACAGACGAACAACGCAAGAGTTTAGTATGGGATGTAAGATTATAATGTCAAGATAAGTACAGCAGATATGCACAGGCCAACAAGTAAACACTACACTTACTAGAAGTATTTTTCCATAACCTGAAAATTATCAGAGTATTTCTTTCAGCAGTGTGGAGAGAGAGAGAGAGAGAGAGAGAGAGAGAGAGAGAGAGAGGCAGGTGTGTGCAGACAGCAAGGGGTTGAGGGTGGAGAGAGAAAGTATGATGCAAATTACATCCAGAATGAAAGAAAAACACAAGAGACCATGATAATGCAGGAACAGAGACATGTAATTAGAGAGAGGGTCATGGGAGCAGGGTGGGGTGGGCGGCTGCGCACCAGGGGTCTTATTCCACATCATGTGCAGTTTGTATCAGTGTGTGTGTGTGTGTGTGTGTGTGTGTGTGTGTGTGTGTGTGTGTGTGTGTGTGTGTGTTTGTGCATGTGTGTGTGTATTGTTGCACCGGAGGGCTGGGCGACGGCAAGCATTTAATAATATCCTCAGTGACTTTTAAATAAACTAGCCACTCTAACACTGTGCTTCTTCTGCAGCTGCCACTTTTTGATCCGCAGATACTGATTTTTATATTCTTGTGAGCAAAGAATCAATCAATAACACAATCATTATGTTGACAAGCACCTGCTTGGTGTTGGTCTGTTATGGAGTCTCAGTGGACGGATCACATTGTACTTTATTCTAAAGATGAGTGGAAATCAATTTGACCTGTCATCTTTTTCGACAGAGGTAACATGATGAACATTCAGACTTTCATCTGCATTGTACCTGTTTTGACATGACGTAAACTCAGAGATTTGCCGCTGGAATATAAATGGCATTGTTACTGTGGTTACCTCCAACTCTAATTTGTAGTGCAGGTGAGGCATCAGCCATCCAATCCTACTCAGGCGCAGTTGGTGTCATGACAACCATGTTTGTGCGAGTGTGTGAGTCTGTAATTGCCTTGGCCTTCTGATACCAAGGGTGAGAGTTGACAGGTGTGGAATGCAGTCGCAGATTATGAATGACGAAAAGTTTCGTGAAACGTTGATATAATTTTCCCCATCATATACACACAGCTCCTGCAATTGTCAGTTTGTTACCTTCTTGTAGGCGCATAACATTTTAATGAGCGTGCAGATGTTTTATTCAGGCATGAAAGCTTAAGAACACTTAATTAATTACACAGGCTTCACTTGATTTCTTATAAGTGTTTGGCATCTGATTGTAGGAGTTCATGTATTTTAAGCTTTTCTAAGAAAATAATATTATCAGGTGAGTTATAAATATAACCGACATCAATGGATAATTATGGATAATGCGAAAGCATCTCATTATCATATTGTAAGCTTGAGAAGCATCAGTCATGTGGAAAGGAAATAAGGAAAAAGAGGACAAATCTCTAATTGATGAGCAAATATTAAAATGAGTGAGTGAAAAATAACAAGATCTGATCGGTGGAGAAGGGAAAAAAAGTTCTCTTTTTTCTTTTTTATCCAACAAATTGGATGCTAAAAAGAAGGGATCACCTTTTTGTTGACAGCAAGGGAGGGGACATCTTTGTTTGCTTTGAGTGGAACAATGTTGCATCTGATTCCCCCCGCGACCCTTAATCAGGATAAGCAGCAGAAAATGGATGGATTATTATTATTATTATTATTGTTATTGTTATTAGTAGTAGTAGTAGTGGTAGTAGTAGTTGTAGGAGTAATAATAATAATAACAATGATAATTATAATGATGTACTTTGATTTTTTGGGCTGCCAGTGACATCTTAGACAGTTATGTGTGTTGTATTGCGTGTACGCCAGCATGCGTGTAAGTGTGTATGCATTAGTGTGTGAGCTCTGAAGGGAAATTCCTCTCTCAGGGCTGGAAGTTCTTCCTGTGGTAGAGCTGTGTTTGTACAGCCTGGCTTTGTCGGGATATCCTACCCTGCCCATGTCTGAGAGAGCGAGGGAGGGATAGATGGAGGGGTAGCGGGGGTAGGGAAGGGGGCACCAATAGAGGGGAGAGTGAGAGGTGGGGCTGGGAGGAATGAGAAGTGGAGCAATGGATGTAGGAATTTTTATGATGGGAAACAAGGTTGATTTTTTTTTTGAAGCAGTAATTTATTTGAAATTGGCGTGCCATCATAAATGTCTGGGCTGTGTTTTGAATTAGCGAAGTCTGCACCAGCCACTCTAATCCTCAGCTTTAGACCAGTGTGAGGCTAGAGGCGAAGGGACAGGGCCAGACGACCAGACACCCAGAGGGAAGGACTGATCTATAATTCTTTTGTTTTGATGTCTTGTTTTTTGGGAAACTTCTGCCCTATCCAGCCATGGCAGGCTCAGACTATCAGTGTTTGTTCATGGCTGGAAACAATCAGAGTTGGGTCGGAGTGAAATTGACTATTTCTGTACAGGAGATGCAGTCACTCACCCAAACCGCAGAGCTACCAGGCTCAAAATTTGCAGAGAAAACAATCTATAATGCTGCAGATTGAAAGCAATTCAAATAAAAGATGAAAAAAAATTGTTTGGAAGAGGCAATTTTGGCATATTGAAGAAATAAAAAAACCCCAAACACTTGTAAATTCTAACTCCTGCATTGTTTTTGTTCAACACAAGTACGTAACTCATGACATGTGTCAGATCATTTATGCATAATTTCCTTTTTGCACAGATCTAAAAGAGAGGCAGCGTGTGGTCAACAGTACTTAAATACTCATACGTCAGAGGTTTCATAATGGGAACTGACAATTGGTTTGAACAGACTAATTGCAGTATATAAACAGAGAGTTCTCTTCTTCAGTTTATAACCCAAGTAAATAACTAAAACAAAAATATATACATTACCTCACCACTGTCACAGTTTTTTCGGGGTTCGTTGGTTTAAAAAACAGGATGTAGAGCTTCAGTCTGCATCAGAAACCCAGAGTACACAAATTGAGGGTTCGCATTTTGACCGCAGTTGTATTTTATAGTCAAACAATTGAACTAATTAAACACAGGTGCAACTAATTAATAATAATAACGCAATACATTGCGCGTCATCGACAGCTGGCGCAGCATTGGTCAGGACATAACTGAGTGTCTTTGAGTTATTATTCGACCGGTTCTGTCCCTGCCAAAGGAGCGTTGAGTGTGATTACTTTTCAGTGATAAAGAGTGCTCTGATATTAGCTTCAAATGTGCGCACAAAAGCCTGAGCAAATGCATTCAGATTGTTGTAATTTCAGTGACATTCAATTGGACTTTTTTTTGTTGTTGTTGTTTTCTTTGTACTGGTGAAAGAATCAATTCAGCTACCACATGACATTAGAAAACCCATAAACAGATCCATAACTTGAAGACGCTGACATTTCAAACGCTCATTTAGGAAGCAATGACCAGAGTCCGAAATTTTCTCTCATCTAAGCAGATAGAAAGGTGCAATTATTTTTGATGCTACAAGACAATAGAGAAGCGAGTAAAATAGCTGTAGTATTCCTGTTTGTTAAAAAAGTAACAACCACAATGCACCAGGCTTGCTGTCTTTTCAGTCCACTCCCAGGCAGTTCATTACTAAAGAGTTCCTCTCTGCTCTGACCGTCTCTTTCGTTGCCCTGGCTTTGATAGAAAACATAAAGGCTCAGCTGAATCTGACTATCCGTGGTAGCAAGCATACAAAAATGTGTAGTTTGCTTTAGTTTGTATCTTGCAAATGAGCAGGGAGCTCTGGATGAAGGCAACATGGAAGGAAGTAAAAGATTACAACTAACTAATAAACCGCTTGGCAAGAATTTGAAGGTTTAACATGCTGTATTTAATTCAAGGTACAGAAAAAAAAATGAGTCATTTGCCAAACAGTTTGTGTGAGTGTTAGTCTGTTGACTGGAATATTTGACTGACTTTTGGAACACATTTGTTTCACAGCTTTTAATAACTTTGGAGATCCTCAGGCTTTTCCTCAAGCAGCATCAGCATCAAAATCTCTTTAATATTTGTGTTTGTGGCCAAATAAGCATACCAAATGATCTCCTAAGCCACAGCTGTACTGTACGTTTAGTGCTATTTAATATATGCTAACATGGTAAGCTTAGCAGACATGGCACACATTAGAGCTGCACACATTAGAGCTGCACAACACGTGCGTTCTAATGTTGTTATATAGGGATTTTGTTGCCATCCTTGCTTTTAGCTCACAAGTTGCTCTGTTGATGTCTCTAAAATGATTTCTTTCTCTCTCTCTCTCTCTCTCTCTCTCTCTCTCTCTCTCTCTCTCTCTCACTCACTCACTCACTCACTCACTCACACACACACACACACACACACACACACACACGCTCCCAGCTTTGGCCTGTATGGCCACACATATTGTATATCAGAATAAGGTTAAAACAGAACTTCATCATAAACTGATTATGATCCTACTTGATGCTTATTGTTTGGTTTTCCCCCGTGTGCCTGTTATTTCTACTGTACTAACCCTATGAGGTCACTCCACCTCTCTGGACTGCTCTAACGGCTTCCTAACATCATAAATATTGTGATCGAAAAGCAGCTTGCTATGTGAGCATGTGTATTTTGGAAAGGATGTCTGGAAGAGTTCAGTAACCTTTGTTTTTAACACATATTCCAAGTCTTATCAGCTGCTGTCATTGTGATTCTACCTCAGACTCAATGATTAATGTGACCCCTACAGGCTTCCAAACAGGACCCTGACTGGGCTGATCACAAATGCATCCTTCCTGTATCAATGACCACATCACCTGCCTGGGTGTACTTGCTTTCACTTGCCAGATCTTTTGGTGGACTAATCGAGGGAGTAGGTGCATACTGTAGATGGAAGGAAGGGTGTGTGTGTATTTCTGTGTGCATGTTTGGGTCATAATTGGAAGGATGATTAGCGAAGAGATGATGGTGATGATGATGAGGTAAGAGGTCTGTGTGCAAGCCATCGGTGAGGTAATGCCAAGTGTGTCCGGCAGTATTTTCCCCTTGCATGTCCATCAACCTGCAGCAAGAGAAACATTAATTATTTGTTTTAAGCAGATGTCTAGCTAGCACAACTTGTAATACCACTTTAGATCTCAAAAGATGATAGTGAGTCATATCTAGTGTGTAGGACCACTTGAGGTACTTTGATATAGAAAACTTTGACTTTGTTTTGACAATAAAAAAAGAAATTGTGAAGCTGATGACATCATAAACCATTCCCAAAAAACAAAAAATTCAAAATGTTATCGATCCATAGTCGTACTGTTGCTGAAGATGATAAAATAGCAATGTTGTCTTGAACAGCTCCCCCCAGTTTCATCAGTTTGGTCCAATTTTTTATATCCTTGCCCTGCTAGTAGTTACATTTTAGATTACTGATGATCGGAAATTCAAAGTATATGACTTCAGTAGTGATTTACTATTTGAAGTTGAACTGCTACTCCCCCCCCCCCCCCCCCCATTTGTTTGGAGCATAATTTATGAAAGAATGAACTGAGCAATTAGCCAATGTTACACATAGTACCTTTAAAGCTAGATCTCTTAGCTTTTTAGATTATGATTTACATGTATAACGACACATGATACATTGTAAAGTACTCATTAAAAACATGAATCATCAGTTCGTCTTCCTTTGGCTGGTGATAAAAGCGTCCAAGATCAATACGTTTTTTTACTTCTTCACAGTAAGACAGATAAAAACATGGTACAATTTTGTAACGTGTAAAACAGAACAGAAAATTTAACAAATACATGTTTGTGCAGCATTTCATTTTGCATTATGGAATCTTTTCAGGGCTTCTCAGCTCTTTCACTTTTACAGTTGAGGTCAATTTCCCTGATATGTAAAAATGTTGAATACATTACCTCAAATTGGCCTCTTTATTTCAGTGCTCTGTTCGTTAAAGAACCAGAGTATTCCTACCACCACTGAGACAAATTATTTTAATATATTCAACTGCAGGATCTTTGCAGGGTTAAAATATAAATCATGAATTCTGTCATGAGTTTTAATGACTCTGTGTGGTCCATTTGTGGGCTACAACACCTGCTATCTGTAATGAACATGCTGAGAGGCTTCGGCCACCCAGCACATCTCATTAGCACCATGACTTTTAAGGTGTGTGTGTGTGTGTGTGTGTGTGTGTGTGTGTGTGTGTGTGTGTGTGTGTGTGTGTGTGTGTGTGTGTGTGCGCGCGCATGAGCATGTGCAAACGCACGCCCTCAATTCCCTTTCTTCTTCCTTTTTTCTTTCCTTATCTTCTTTTTATTATCTTTTCTTATCTCCTGTGCTTGTCATCTGCTGTAAGCTTGTCATTCTCTTCATCTATTTGTTCCACTGCCCTCTGAACTCTTTGTTCTCTTTCTTCATGTAACTGACAAACTCTGGGAGCTTTAAAAATGATCCCACGGTATTTTCCCGCTGTTGATTTTCTCCTCTACCTTCATATGCCCTTTTCTCTTTGCAGGCTCCCCATGTAATTCTCTTCTCTCACTTCCATTCTCCTCCTCCACAATTACCCAGCTCACCTTTTCTTCACCTCTGTGTAGTCCATCTCCTCCTCTGTTACAATTCAGGTGGATGAACTTCAAAGTAAATCCCTGACTCAGTCTTTTCTGCCGCAGCAATTTTCACCCCTCTAACATTTTGCCCCTTCCTTGCAGTCCTTCATATTGTTGCTTGCATGCCACCTATTTTTGCCTCTCACTGTGCTGTGGACCTCCTGCACTTAACCTCCCTCCAAAGCTAGCTCCCTTTCACCTCACAACTCACTCATCTCCTGCAACCATCACCTGCTTCCGATCTCTTTCTCTTCCCCTCCTCTCACCCCACTCATTCCTCTTCTGGCTCTCACAACAAAGACGTGACTATACATCTATTTAGCCCTTTAGGAGAAAGCTTACACAATGCACAAAGAGGAGCGATTTGCATGGTGGAAGATGAAGGAAGTGAGAGTTGTACGAGAAAATGTTAGTCTAAAATTATTCATTGATTATATATAGTATGAACGAATGCATCAGAAAAAAGAAAGATGGAAGAAAAAATGTCCTGTCCTCTGTTTTCTCTAGAGTGTGACACAAGCTCAAAGTCACTATTTGAAGATGTCCAGTCCTGCGTCTGCTGCTTATAGGATGAATAATTTCTACATCAGGCTATGAATTTTAATAAATATCTAGATGAAGTCCAGTTGACAGCCTCATCAAACTGCTCCATCCTCCCTGAAGTAACACCTCACAGTACATGCTGTAAAGACTACAGAATGACACAGTAAAGCACCAGGCTCAGTCCATGGATCGTTGATTAAATTGAACAAGGGATTCTGGGTATCCTCTGTTGCCTCTGATGCTTCCTTATTTCTCCTATTTCTCTTTGCTAGGCTGCAGGTTGATGTTTTCTTGTCTTTTCCAGGCAGTAAATTACTTCTGATTCTTGCCCTGTTTTTTTGTTTTAAGGCTTAGGGCAAAGACAGAAACACACACCTTTTAAATGCATTATTGAGCCAATCGCATTTCAAGAGCACATAATTCTATCATTTATACAGGTTGAATTCATTCAGTGACACATAGGAGTTGTGAAAACATGGGGCAAATGGGAGCAGATGAAGGCAAATGGCTCTTTAAGACTGTGAAATGATTTGATTGAGCAAAAACCACCAACTTCCTGCTACAAAGAAAATAGTTGTGGTTGTAGAGACAAAATTGCCTCAATTTGCAGGATGGAGGACAACGAATGAATGGATGCCAAAGTGGAAATACAATTTGGACTAAACTGTGTGTGTTTGTGTGTGTGTGTGCGCGTTTGCGCGTGTGTGTGTGTGCGTGCGCGCGCTTTTGTAACAATGTCACAGAAATTGTGACACTGAGAAAACAGTTTTTCAATTTGTGTGTCTATGGCAGTGACAGCTGTAGGCGGGAGGCATTATGTTTTGGGGTTTTATGTCCATCCATCCCATTCCCATTAATGTGATATTTCAGGAATAACTTGAGGGAATTTCATCAAATTTGGCATAAATGCCCACTCAAGGATGATTTGAAAAGATTCAGGTGGTCAGAGGTCAAGTTCACGGTTTCTAGTTGTGCTTTAAATCTATGTCGGCACCATTTTGATCTATTTAGAGCACAAATTATATTTATACTACATATTTTTTTGAAGTTTTTCATAGGTTTACTTGCAGTCATTCTTTATTCACCGCTCTGAAAATAGTAACCTCTTTTGGGGAAAAAATCATATAAACAAGGATTGGTATTTGATCAACTTCTCTTCATTTCCAACACGAGGAATGTTGGAGATGTCACAAAATCAGAGAAGTACTATATTTAAAGGCTCTCTGATTTGTATACATGGTCTGGAAGTGGTCAACCATAAATGCTGGGAAATATCCGCGACCTGACAGCTGGATCATGAATTCATACTTTTCTATGCATGGACTTGATTTTTTAATTCAAAAACATGATGACATATTCCACCATCAACTGCAGAACACAATAGCTAGCTCTGTTGATTTATGTGCTATTGTACTTAAAATGCAATGTTTTTGTCTCATTGTGATTATTGTCTCCACAGAAATCCTTCTCTCTGGTGTTGGAGGCTCTGGACTATGACAATGGCACATTAGAATCAGGTAAAGCTGTTTGTCGGTGTGTGTGTGTGTGTGGGGGGGGGGTATTACTATGTGTGTATTAACATGACAAACAGACACTTTTAATAACAAAAGATACACTTTTTCAATGCAGTGAGTATTTGTATTAAAACTCCTTTCCTACTGGGCTAAAATGCCAGCTTTTGGCTGCATTAGGAACAGGTTAATTCAACGATGGAGCACTCAGAATCAGAATCAGGATCAGAATCAGAATGCCTTTACTGTCTCTATATGCAGGTACAATGAGATTAACCTCTCAGGTCTGCCGCAGATGCAAAGCCTAGGTGAACATGGTAATAAGAAGCCTGTTTCTGGCACCACGAATCTCAAACCCATATGTGACATGGGGATGGGGCTCAACTATCAACAATCAACACGGAGGCAATGAAAGCTCCTAACTGCCGCTGGAAACTCTTGCTACATTTTGTCGTCTAAGCCACAAATTCAACCTGTGTCCACTCAAGCAGTGGCATACTCTAACACCGTTCACTCAGTTTTAAAAACCAAACTGGAATATAAAATATAAAACAGCAGACACACCACCACAGTCCTCCGTGCTGCTTTTACAAGCCTAAGAGAGGAATCTCAGCTGCTATTTTGACACCCTTTAATTCTTCCTGCTGTGTTGACTACTTTGGTATTGTTGAACTTGATGCAACAGATGCACCCGGGTGTGTCCAGTGGTGAAGGAGTATATAACAAAATAATGCTAACTTGATAACAGGCTGCAGGACAGCAGCCCCCTGAGGATCTCTTAAAAGGATGGTATTGAATTTTTTACAGGGCTATTGTGTCTTTTGCTTCCTTTGTTTAGGTTGTATTTATTCATAGATAGAAATAACAACAACAACGAAATGATTGGCCTGGGTTGATTATCACTTGGCCGATGTTTCCGAACATCAGAACAATAGTTAGGGTGTTCTGTTGTCTGGTCTGGTTCATTCTGGTTCTATCACCAAGTCGTGCGTACGTGCGTGTCTATGTGCGTGCGTGTCTATGTGCGTGCGTGCGTGCGTGATGTGATGTAATGAGCAGTGACCTTTCTCTTTCTCTTTCTCATGTAAAGCATTCCTTTAGCCATGTTTGTAACATTTGTAACTTTCAAGACCCCCACAAAGCTCAGATTATAACTAGAACCCTGCTGTGAAGGTTGACTGAAATTATAATAAACAAAAATTACATTTTGTCTCAGACAAGTGACATAAGAGAGAATGCAAGCTCATATCCGTAAGGAAGGTTCTCATCAAGCAACATGTTCTTAGAAGTAAAAAAGTCAGAGTGCTTGTTTGCTAATTTTTGTGGTTTAACATGTAAAAAATATCCTTTGTGTCCTAATGTCTGTGATCACACGAGTTTAGGGGGTCTTTCATCCAGACCCTTTAATTTCCTGCTCGTCTGCTTGTTGTTTCTCCTCATAATCAGGAAAAGCTCCATGACAGAGAATGTGAGCTGCATGCTATAAAAAGTACAACACACACACACACACACACACACACACACACTGGGACAGATGTTGCTATGCCTTCCTCATTCCTGTCATGCCACACAGCCTTTCCCTTTCATCTCCCCATCCTCCCTCTCAGCCAGCGGAGGGACCACAGCTTCATCCAAAAGATGGCTGAGATAATGAGAGACTGGAAACTGTACCAAAGATCCTGTTTCCATCCCTCCTGCCTTCCTCCATCTCTCTCCTTCCCTCTGCCCTCCAGCGTTGCTCTTACATCTTGTTTGAATTGTCTTCCGTTTTCACCTGAGCTCCTGACAGCCCTTACATTGGGTTTAAAGCCTTTCACCAGGCTGGCAGCTTAGCTCAACCCAAACACAGGAGACTGCTGCAGTCTGAATGGACTTACAGAGCCCTGCTGCTAATCAGAGAGGATTACGGAGGACGACTGTACCTCCCAACAGTCCTTGGGAATAATGAAGAAACATTATGCTCTTTGAATACACTATGACCTTGACTGAGTTATGTTTAAAGAAAATATTAATGTGTATGGACTATTTAAGGGCAGCTCAGGGTAATTAGAATGTGTGTCCTCATTTGTATTGTTTTTGATATCAAGCTCCGTAAAGTCTCTGTGGCCGTGGCTGCATAATAGACAACAAAAGTGCAGAGCAGCAACTGCAGAGATACTGAAAGTGAGAAAAAAAGAGGTATTGAAGTTTTCATGCTGTTTTTCCAACTGCGTGAGATTGCAGTGCCATCTTTTTAGGGCCCTTCATGCATATGAATAAGTCATTAGCATAAAGCATAGGCCTACAAAAGGGAATGCAAGTCGGAAACAAGATACTTCAGGTTTATTATCTTTCAGAGCCGATAGGCTAAAAAAAAGACGTTTTTATGTTTGTTGTTTCCTTGCATTACAGTTCAGAAACAAAGCCATGAGCTTTCCAAAAAAAAGAATATAAATTACGGCAGTTTTACTTGGAATTCAGAAGTTACCACAAATGTTAAACTGTTTTGAGAGACACTGCACCTTTCCGTAGTGTAATTACCTCATTTTTTCTGTCAGTCGAATTTGGTCGAGGGGTTAGGCATCGGCCAAGTAGGAGTACATTACATTTTGGGGGGATTAACATGTGAACTGTGGGGAAAAGTGTGATCCTCCCATGTGCAACAACCTCCTGGTGAACCTCAGTGACTCCACATGTGACTGAGGAAGCATCTGAGCTTCATGGTGCTCCCTAGAGTGGCAGAGGAGGTGGAGTAGGGATCAGGACAGCTCGGTAGAGTGAAGTGGTGATGTGCAACTAGGGAGACATCAGGGGCCGACATCAATGTATTGACTGACGTCCTTTTGGGGCCTTGAATGCATTGGTGTTCAATCATCTGCTCACACCTGAAGGAAAGCTCAAGGGAACTTTGATGAACTTGAAATGACCGAATCAGTTTTTGTCTCCATTTTTAAGTACTCTGAGCTGTGTTTGCTCGTCTAAACTGTATCGACGCATCGCTCACAGCCACAAAACTGCCGCCACTGCCGTAGAGAGTGAGATTTTAATAATAGGAAAGTGACTGACACTAAAATTAAAGTCAGATGTTTTGACACTTGTTAGTGTAAGTTCACACAATAGCATCAAAACCAAAACAGAAATACAACTACCCCCAGAAATACCTACATACTGCACATCAAATACCAGAGGGACAAACAATATAGGTCTGATCTGTTTGTGCATTGATTTCTTGGCTCGGATGATATGAAACAGCGAGTTGAAGGAGATGTTTTCTCTCTCCTGCTGCGTTCTCTCAGCCGCTGTCAAAGGCGAGCACTTCACCGTTAATACCAGGCAGCAGGGGGACAATCACCAGAGGCCACAGAGAGAGATTTAAGTGTCCATGCTACCTGCAGACACAATCCCCATGCCTCTGCAGCTCAGACTATGTTAGCTTTTCTATAAAATATTATTTCAAAAGCAGCTCCCGCCGGCTGTTTTTCACCATCCAATATTTGAGCTTCACTCTGTCAGTCTCCCTCTTCCCCTCACTTGATATTGAGCCATCTCATCTAATCACATCAGACTGTTATACACCTCTCCTGCTGCTTGGGATGATAATCTAGTTATGCTTCTACTCTCTTCTCGTCTTCAATCCCTTTTATCTGGCAGAGAAATGGTGATGATGAATTTAGCACTTTGACTTGCCTAAGAAAAATTTAATGAAAACCCCACAATGCATTTCACAAGTGTGAAGATTTAACCAACATGTTCCAAGTATTTAGAGTTTGTCATGCTGTAACCTGCTAAAATCATGTAAATATTTTTTCTCTCACTCAACTACAAACAACACCCCATAACTACGAAGCAAAAACTTGATTTTGTACATTTTTTGCATATGTATTCAAAAGGAACGTTTTAAACGTCACATTTACATTTGGACGGACCATTATTGCCGTGACTTTGGGATGTTTCTACTCCCCATTGCAAATGTAATTCATTGGACCTGTTGATTTAAGGTGTTCGGCTGATAGCAGAGTCAAAAGATATGAGATCAAAGAGACAGATATCAGGCGCAGGATTGCTTTGAGGCATTTCTGGGGCAGGCTACCCAAAATACATTAACAACATTTACCTCCATAACTCTAAGCTGGTCACCTGGCCAAGAACAGAATGTTAATCTTGAGATCCAGTGTGGAGATGGGAGGAACCCTCACTGAAGAACTCTGATCTGGATTTAATGGCAGCATGTAGAGTGAAAGATGTGGAAAAAAAAAAAGCTGCTCAGAATTTTACAAAAAGCAACATTCCCAGATTATATTTTAGCGTTTGACCTCGGTTCTGATCAGGTAATGCTCATCATTTGACCATCCCAACAGTGAAGTATGGAGGTTCCATCATCCTGTGAGGGTGTTTTTGGGCAGCAGGGACAGGGGGACTGGACAGGATTTAGGGAGAACAGAGGATAAAAACATACTTAATGAAAAATTGCTCCCAACTCAAACTGGTTCACCTTCCAATAGAACATTGACCCTGACCGTGCAGCCAAGACAACAGAGGGGCTTAACTTGACCTGACACGAACCCAGTCGAAACCTCTTGGCGGCCCATGGATGGTCTACATCCTACCTGACAGAGCTTGAAAGGATCTTCAGGGGAAAATGGCAGAAAATCCCTAAATCCGGACTTGCAAGATTGTTTCCTTATACCAAGAAATCCTGAAGCTGTAATTGCTGCCAAAGATGGCTCATCTTAGTACAGAGGAAACAGTCTGAATACCAATGTCAGTGTTACTTTTCTGGTTTTACTGTATCAACTTTGAGTGTTGACTGAGGGGAAAATAGTTTTAAATAATTTTAGCATATAGCTGCAACAAAAGAAAAAAAATGAAGATAGTGCACAGGGCACTCAGAATCTGCTCGTTCCCTTCCTCAGACCTCTCTGAAACACACACACACACACGCACAGACACACACACACACACACACACACACACACACACCGCCCATTCCTGATGGAGAGATGAGCTCACCGTGCTTTGGCACAAAGGAATGAAAACAGGGGCACATATTAGTGTGCGTGTGTGTGTGTGTGTATGAGTGTGTATATGTGTGTGTGTGTGTGTGTGCATGTGTGTGCACGCATGCGTCAAACAGGAGCCAAAGAGGAGGGGAGGCAGCTATTAGGGTACACACAGACACACACACACACACACACACACACCACACACACACACACACACACACACACACACACACACATTGTACACTCCTATGCCTCTCCATCAAACAAATTCTCTTTCTGCATCGCTATCTTGCAATCTTTTCCTTTACAAAGCCACTATCTCTTAGATACACACACACACACACACACACACACAAACACCCACACAAAGTCTCTGTGCTTTGTGTGTGTTAATACCCTGTCGGGGCATTGTAACGCAGTTGGGGATGCCAGTGTCCCTGGGAAATCCCCTCTGGGGGTTAGGAGCAGCTGAGCCGCTGGCCCAGCACTGCCCTGCAGCCTCATCTGGTGTTCAGGCCACCCTCTCACCCTCTCACCCTCAGACCCTGATCCCCTTTCACTTGTCCTCTGTATGTGTCCTTTGTCTTCACTTGTAATCACGCCTCAACTGTAAACTGTACTGGTGTAAAACTGTAAACTATAAATGTTTATCGATGTCTTTTTTTCAAATCCCTCAGGTCAGTTGATCGAGCGTGTCCTCGTCTCCTCCATGTTGAATCCTGGTGAACAGTGGCAGAGTTACCGTCATCATGGACGAACTTTCAGCCTGGAGTACCGCCTTCGCTTTCGCTGCGACTCCAATTACTACGGACCTTTCTGCAACAAGTTCTGCCGGGCCCGTGATGACTTTGTCGGTCACTTCAGCTGCGACCCCAGTGGCTCCAAGGTCTGCATGGATGGCTGGACAGGACCAGAGTGTAAAGAAGGTGAGAGAGTGTTTAGATAATATTACATTTCCCCACAGATCTTATATGTATTTAAATTCTGTATTCATTTTTTTCTATGTATGAATTGTAAAAAGTCTTTTTCATATATTTCCATGAATGTGTTCTTGTCTTCTATATGTGGTCAAAAAGCATTTTGAAACTACATGAAAACTAGAGGCCACTCAGAGAGCACATAGGTCCACCAGGGTAACCCGATGTAAAAGAAGCAGTGATTAGCAGGCCCTTGCACCCCAGCGCATATTAATGTGAGACAATCCCAGGAAACCTGATCATATGTAGATTTGGCATGAAGGAACAGACTGATGAGTGAGTGCATTTTGTTACGAATATCACTTCCTGTCCTGCACCTACCAGGTGGTGCTATGACTAATCTGCCACCATAATGAATGGGTTATCTCCTCGGAACCCTACTGTACTCCTCCACCAACAAAGACAACACCTTCACTCATGGAGTCAAACAGAAAACCTGTCATGCTTGGATGGTTCTGACAAAGTCAAATCAACAATCAGATATAAAGTGCATACATGAATTCATTCAAAACTCAGATAATGTCAGCATCCCTGTGTCTGTAAACACATATCAGGTGGCTTCACTGGACATTTTTGGGGAATTTTTCTCTGTCTGTCTGTGACTCATCAGCTGGATATGACCTCCCTCTGTGACCTCAGAGCACTGCCATCAAGTTGCAATGATCAAAATGAATAGAGGAAACCAGAGTGGAAACCATGGAAACCCTGAAGGACACAGCTAGTTTTAGGACATCCTGCAGCCATGCCCACCGCACCCCTGTCTCTCCTCATCTGACTTCCTCCTCAGCAGGTCACTGATTGGGCTGCAGAGAAGCAGGATGTCTGAAAAATTAGCCAGGGGTCTTACCATCACCCCTTTACAGGTTCTTGATTGTGGCGAAATTTAGGGACTTTTCCCTCTTATGTTGAATAGCCTGAATTTCTAAGTAAAATATTGAACTCACTGACTGTTAAACTAAAATGGAAGCATCCTTCCATCAATTTCATAGTTTGTCTGGTCGGAAATACCTATTCCATCTACATTATTTCCTTTGTATTATACAGCCTTGTTTGCCTGTGTGTGTGTGTGTGTGTGTGTGTGTGTGTGTGTGTGTGTGTGTGTCTGCATGTGTGTGTGTGTCTGCATGTGTGTGTGTTTGTGTGTGTGTGTGTTTGGGTGTGTTTATGTGATGTTTTTTTGCTTTTTAATGTTTTTCTGGCAGCGAATGAGATGAGAACGAAATTATTGTAATCATAGTTTGTGTCTAATGTGTGTGTGTGTGTGTGTGTGTGCGCGCGCGCGCGTGTGGTGTGGTGTGTGTTATCTCCACAGCAGTGTGTCGGCAGGGGTGTCACCAGGCCCACGGCTCCTGTACTGTACCTGGAGAGTGCAAGTGAGTTAGAATATTTAACCTCACTTTAGCTGTTTCATAACTGTCAACATTTCAAAGCACAGAGTGTAGTGAGTTTAAAATACGTCTCTGCTCTCAACTTCCTCCTGCAGATGTCATTACGGTTGGACGGGGTCGCTGTGTGACCAATGTGTGACATTTCCTGGCTGTGTGTATGGAAGCTGTACGGAACCCTGGCAGTGTGTGTGTGATATCAACTGGGGAGGACTTCTGTGTGATAAAGGTCAGATATGTTTCCTTTATTTAGAACACACCTCTGTTGCTGAATCATGGTTTATGACCTGAAAGTGTCATTAAAAAAATCACAAGATTGAGCATGTTTAATTCTAGTCGTCAGTAAACAGACAGCACATTAAAGTGAATGAAGTTTATGCGTTGAGTGTGTCCTATAACAGACCGCTATCATTGCGTCTTGTGTGGGGAACAAAAGAATATCCCTTTTTATTTTTATAGCACTCAGTTTGAACAGGAAGAAACTTCCATTGCTAATTTCGAGAAATAGTACAGCATGTATCTGGAAAAACACACCCTCTCAGGCATGTTGTACTGTTATCCTGTACTAGATAAATAAGGCTCTGCTGCCTCAAGGGCTCGTGATGGTCTCTTTAAATGTTCCGCTACAAAGGTCCTCTCAACATTTTTCGGGTAGTCTGTTGCTATATTCAATATTAATTCTGGACCCAAAAGTAGAACTTGACCCAGGATAGTTCCACTATAGAATTTATTACAGTCAGACAGTTTGCAGGTTACAGATCCAAGAATACACACACACACACACGCACGCACACACACGCACGCACGCACATGCGCACACACGTGCACACACACAAAAATAAGGGAGAGCTGGACAAGGAAGGTAATGGTGAGCCTGGGACACAGACATGGGAGCACACACAAAAAAAAACTTATTCTAAAAAGTAAATTTAGAGACTAGCTAACAGATGATCTGGTAAGGTGTTGAGTGAAGAACAGGTAGTGAATACGTGCTGCTGCACCTCGTAGTGGATATGACCTGACTCAGATGTGCAGGCAGAATGGCAGGAAAAACACCAAGAAGACCCACATCCAGATGTAACCAAACACATACAAATGGAGAAACAGAAAAACAAAAGAAGGGGAGAGAGGTGAGAGGAAGCATGTACCCTGTATCTCACTCCGCCAAAGTGTCAGTGGTGGATGGTGGGATCCAGGACCTTAAAGAGTGCCTACGGGACGTTGTATTGTGCAGAGGCAAGGTGATACCCATGGGTACAGTGAGGGTTGGGCTTGTACTTAGGTGGGGAACCTCAGCTCAAACTGACAGAGATCATTACTAAAAACTTCAATCAGTCTCGTTACTGGAGACAACTGGCCCCGCAGCTATTGGCTAGCATGCTGACATACTTTGTGTGTGTGTGTGTGTGTGTGTGTGTGTGTGTGTGTGTGTGTGTGTGTGTGTGTGTGTGTGTGTGTGTGTGTCTGTTTGTTGGGGGGTGGGGCTGCTCTTCAAAGTCAAACTGAAGCATCTGTATCCATCTGTCCTCCTTCGTTTGTCTTTGATTTCCTGTAGAGGTCCAGCAGGAGTCAGCAACTAGGTTCATCCAAAGGCCACATTTGGCAGCACCATTTAATGGGGGGTGGGGGGGTGTCGACATTCTACAGGCATGACAACAACACAAGCTAATTTTTTCAAAACATTTGTTTATTTCTTTTCTCGGTAGTAAGGAAAAGAGCACAGTGTTATGATATAAAGAGGTCTTCTTCGTTTATAGTTGTGTGTTTTATTTGTGTTAATAATCTTGTCAGTGTTAGAAGTCACAAGGTCATGTTCCGTTTCACTTCCGTGAGCCATTTTTTAAAAATCTGATATAGACTTGTAAAGAGTTGTAAAAGAGAGGATGTTGTCTCAACGGGAAAACTTTAAATGCGGGTTGGAAGGCCAGATTTGGAACACAGCCCGGTATTTGTTCTGGTGTGCAGATTATTTCTCTGCTCTTAACTGAATTGTAAACTCATGTTCTGTGTTTCAGACTTGAACTACTGTGGGACTCACCAGCCCTGTAAGAATGGCGGCACCTGCATCAACACAGAGCCGAACGAGTACCAGTGTGAGTGCCAAGAAGGTTTCAAAGGACGCAACTGTGACATTGGTGAGTGATGGTGGCGTCACCGTGTGAACTGCTGATGTAAGGAATATGTTTTTTAGTTTATTTGAATGCTGTCTGTCAGTAAGAGAGGTAGCAGATATGAAAGAAGGGAGAGATGTACAGAGATGTAAAGGAAAATGTCTTTAATGAAGAGTTGGTGGTAAAACTGTTAAATGAAATGAAAGAAAGTTATGAGCCCATGAACGAAATCAGAGACCACCCAGCTGCCCTGCTCCTTAAACTGTTCACATGTTCATCATGTGCCATTTACATTAATGTTTGATATAAGCTAAGACATTACTATACTTGTCACCATGAGGTCACTTTGCCAACAAAATAAACAGTGCATATGTATAACGCTCCTTTGTTTAATTTGTTCTTTTTCCCTTACATTGTTTTTTGGTCCATAAATCGGCTATAATGTCATGCAACTATTACCAGCATCTGATTTTCTTTTATGTTTGCAAAATCAATTGCGTACAAAAGTGAACCCCGCCTCACGCCTGAAGGCAGCTGGGATAGGCCCCAGCCAGCCCTCCCGCGACCCTCAACAGATAAGCTTTATACACAATGGATGGATGGATGGATCAAGAGAAGAAAAATTTGTATTAAAACTACAAATTCAGTGGTTGCACAACTGTAAAAAAAATACCTACTCATTATTCCTTACTGATTTTCTCTCAATTGGTTTTGTTGCTTCACATCACCTGCCTTCCACCTGACAAGAGGTCTAATCAGCCAAGTTGATTGGAAACACTTTTATTTTCTGCTGCTCTGCCACAGTCTTCATTACATCCTCCCTCTCCTCCCTCTCATCAGTGGAACATGCATGTTTGTCTTCCCCGTGTGTGAACGGTGCCACCTGTGTGGAAGACCCAACAGGCTTCAGCTGCATCTGCACCAGCAGCTGGACCGGACACACCTGTGCAGATGGTGATTGTCTCACACACACACACGCACACACGCACACACACAAACAAATAAATAATGAAACAGCTAAATGGTTGTGTGAGATTATCTGCGATTAGATATTGTTGGATTAAAGCCAGTAAATGACTTCATCAATCTGACAGTGGAAGCTAAATGAGCAAAACCCAAACAGTACTAACAGCAATCAGTGAGCCTGCTGGCTCTCTAGATTTGTGTGTGTGTGCATGCGTTAGTGCTGTTGTTGTTGTTTTTTGGTACACATTTATTTTCTTTGCCAACGGAAGCAACAAACTGAAATGGAGACTTGGAGACAGCTGCATGGATTTACTCTGATTAGCTGTTTTTTAACAAAGGTGAATCAAAAGTTTGTTATCTGGCTCCTGACCCTTGTAGGTCATGTTGAGACGTTGTCTAAACCCAGATGAGGTAGATTAAGGTTCCACCACTGTTGGCAGTGAGTCACAAGCAGACAGATGAGATTGTAACTCAGGTGGTAGAGCAGCTTAAAGGATTAGTTCCCGGCAGAGGTGGAAAAGTATACACATTCTTAGCTTATATTTACAGATATTCGTGTAAGATAAGCCCCTGGTAAAAGTAGAGGTACTGATTCACCGAAATGTCTCAATGTGTAAAAGTATACAGTAGCCCATTCAAGGACATTTCTGCTGTCTCCTTTTGTGCACCTGAATCTCACTTTATATTCATATAAATTAAAGTCTGTAGAGGCTTTCTTTTATATATAGATGAAATAAATCTCTACATTGTGAAAACTAATATACATGAGCTTTTCTTCCAGTGTGCGGTTGCGTTTTCAATGTCAGCGCCTCCACTGAAACCTCTCACAGAGTGGAGAGCACTGGTAGATAGACGCTAATGGATGCACCAAGGGATTGTCTTTTGTGACAGTGATACAAAATAAAAACAACTGATTATTTTTCTGGGATACATTAGAACTAAAATAACCATTCAGAAAAATAAATAAGAGCAGAAACCTGAAAACTCTACTCTCCCCCAGAATACTAACATCGGGTGATTTTCACCCACACAATTCTTGTCATGTGATTTTCATGGATGAGCTCCCAGCTTTTTTGGGGGGGGGGGGGGGGGGGGTTCTCGTTTTAGAGCCTTTTTATAGGGTCACCCATGATACCTTTTTTCATTTTATGCAACATTGCATATTGGGAAATTTTAAAAAAAAGTGTACTTCAATTTGGCAAACAGTATTGTACTTTGATATATTTTGATGAAAATTATATTTTATCACATTAATATTAGTGTTCTAGGGTTAAGTACGGTAACACTTTATTTCTACTCCCCATCTCTGGTTCCCAACTCCCCCTGGATTTCTTCCGTCCACACTGACAAAAATAAAACCTTAACCCCAGACTGATTCTGATGTCATGAACAACAAAGAATACATGCCTGGATGACAGGATTATTTTTCAGAAAGCCTCTCTGGAGCCACACAGATCATTGACAGCACTTTTTTGTATCAGAGAGGGACTTGTCATGATAAGTGAAGTAACATTTAAGTTTAAAATTATTCAGAAGTCAAATAAATTCAAGCACACCATACTGATGACCCCGTATGAAAATAGCACAGTGATTCAGGTTGACGGAACCCCTTTGATCTCTTCTTTATTACCAATCCTACAGCAGCCCCACATGTTAGAATATCCTCCATTAAAGGTCAAACATGTTTTGGCTGTGTAAGAACCACGTTGACTTAGGTGACGTCAATCTGTGTGTGTCTATTGGAGGTGTGAGCTCCTGTTTTGTGTGCGTCGCTGCAGATGAGATGGAATCATACAGGTTATTTCATCATGTCAGAGCTATGAGTGTAAACAAGTGGTGTTCCACATCCTCTGCGCTCGCCACCATCGAGATAAACAGCATTGCAGGTCAGTTGCTGGCATGTAAACACATCCAAGAGAGGAGGAACAGAGCAGAAAGACAAACAGATGTTGGTTTATTTTTGCTTTTGTTAGTCCGGTTTTGTTTGTTGCTCGAATGGCTGTCTATTTCACTGTCTGGGTGTGTTATTGGGCTCTCCAGGGAATGCAAAGAGAGAGAGAGAGAGACAGAGACAGACAGACAGACAGACAGACAGACAGACAGACAGACAGACAGAGGATTGTCAGGCTTGCAGGACTGACAACCATAACCACAACACAACTCTGTTCTCAGACTAGATTTATATATATACTGTATGTATATGTATATGTATATGTATATATATAAATTAAAGGCTTTGTTATGAAATCTCTGTCTAGTTTTGGAAGAGCTGTTGCTAAGCTCAGTCTGAGTTGGAGTCAGGGTCACATCAACGGAAAAGCGGTTGTTCTGTAGGGTAATGTAAGTGACAAAAAAAATGGTTATGAGAGAGACAGAGAGCTCTTGACTGAAAGAAGTTAACCACAGAGATATGTGTGGGAAATGTTATGATGGCACTACTGCACAGATTTATCATGCATATTCTTTAGTTATACACGGTTAACCACTTAACCGAGTGTCTTTCTCTCTCTGTCTGTCTGTGCACTTCATCATATTTCCTCACAGTCCCTCTCAGATGAGCAGAACATGGCACCTCATTTCCTTTTTTCTATTTAACCTATCATCCTTTACTTGATTTCAATTTGCTCTCTCGGAGAGATGGGAGGCGTCAGCCTTGTATGTGCTGCAGATGATTGCGTTTATCACTGTTTGCACAAGAACCAGAGCAGCAGAAAAGAAATGAAAACAGGTTGGCAAAGCATCCGCATACCAATGCTCCACAGTTCAGATCACATGTCCATATGGTGGCACTCAATGTTTCTTTCATATTCCCACACACATATTCTCATTACACAGACCAGTAGCTCACATACAATATTCATTTCGTCTCTCCACAGCGGTGAAGCAGTGTGACAGAAGCCCCTGCGGACGTGGGGCAACGTGTCAGGAGGTTCCTGGAGGGTACCGTTGCCTCTGCCCACCTGGCTGGAGCGGCAGGACATGCCAGCTGGGTCAGTGGGTCACAGTTAAACCTGGCATGACTTCATGAGAACCGCATGTGTTATTCTTATATAAGGATGTTAATGTTAGTCTATAGTTGCTATCAAAGATTAAAATTCTATATCCATCAAAACTCTGACGATTACAGGTCTCCTATCAAAATAAACCAAAAGTTATAATCATATGTTGTATAAATCCCTACAATGTAACACAATATTTTGCCAAAAGCAGACACCGTTAGAACAGCAACTTACAAATATAATGCTTTACTGTTCAGTTAAAGACTGATAATGAATAGTTTTTGATTAAATAGATTTTAGCTCCCCAGAAATCAAGGTGACACATCAAGAGCCTCAATTTGTCCGTCAGGAGTCTGAAAGCCAAACATGTTCAGTGTGCGATGTGTGGAAAAATGACTTAATGCTTTAATCGATCAGCATTTGCTTATTAATTTTCCATTATTAATCAACTACCGAGTTTACTCTCTGGATTAAATGTATCAATACTTTTTTTAATTTCACAAAACACCTATACAAATACAGCATTTAATTTTTTGGGCATTTTTTGAATCAAAAAATTGTTACAGCTGAGGGACTGATGTAAAAAGTAAGCTGTGTTGGGCATGTTACTTTTTTTACTTTTGTTTTTCTAACATTACTCAACCAAAATTAGCAATTTATTCAGAAAATTCAGTCCTTGCTGATGCATTCAATGTGAATTTCTTTGTAATTGCTGGTATTTGCTGCCATATTTTGTTCCAAAAAAGCAGTTGATTTCTACAGCACATGAATGCTTAGAAGTTACAGATGGGGAGAAAAGCTTATGTGGTCAATCAAGTGGCATGGACCCCAGTGACGTGGGGTTTGTTGCTGTGCTGTTGTAGTAGATATTTCAGGTCTGATGGTTGGTAGTGGAGGGAATATTCGAACCAGGATTTTCATACAAGTTGCATTTAAGATGATATTAGCCTTTCCTAATGAAGAAACAGAATAATAGGATTATTTTCAAACGCTTAATGTTTCAGTCTCATTCCAAGCTGAAAGTGCTTTCAATGGATGGCAATGCCTGTGCATTCCATTTGATCTGAGATATGCATTTAAGTTAAAGAAGCAGAAAATGCTGGCGGCTTGTCAATTCTCCCATCAACCCATTGTGGAGGAGAATCAGTATTCCTCAAATGCACTGTCTGCTCTGCATTCTTTCATAGTGACAAATAGACTCCCCTAGGGTCACATCTGTTGGATAGTGTGATAGTCAGGTCACACACACACACACACACACACACACACACACACACACACACACTATACATTCTATAAACACGTATAGAGGCTCGGGGGTTGTAAATACAAAACAGTGACATATTTCAGTATGACAGGTTCTCCCACTCATCTGTTGTAGTGATAAATCACTCTGACACTTGATAATCTCTCATAGTTCCACATCAAAGGTCAGTTACTTGCTAAAAACAAACATACACATACAATTTTCAAACATAATGGACACAACACACAAAAAAAATCAGTAAAGGCCCAAATGATGAAAGGCAGTAATACTTTCTATCAGTTTCACTCTCTTATTAGCCAACCTCCTCTTGCGAATCAGGAACAATCCTCCGGCTGTCGCTATGGATAACACACACACACACACACACACACACACACACACACACACACACACACACACACACACTGGTGTTAAATTGTTAGGGTTTGGTGATAGTAACAGGCTTAGATTACCTGAAACTGACAGACTACTTCCTCTTTATTCATTCAGCGTTTCTTTCTAATCCTTCTCCTCGGCTATCAGAGCCTCTCCCTCAGGCCTCCAGGCTTCCATGAATGAGATGGTGGGAACACACAAAAACACACCCACACATATAAGCATGCGCACACACACACACACACACACACACACGCACACACACACGCACACACACACACACACACGCACACACACACACACACACACACACACACACACACACACACACAAAACGTCACAGCAGGAGGATCTTTGCAGAAAAGATTCTCCAACCATAAGTTTGTCTTTGGATGAATTGTGAAACATATCTGTCTGAGTTGTGGTGGCCAAATATTGCTGGGCCTCAGTAGGAAACACCCAGGATTATGTTGAGTAGTTTTATGGGATTTAATCTAGTTGAAGAGTTTTATGCCACCTTCATCTCATTTCTATCATTTAATTATTGCTGTACATTCTGTGAGCTTGGCAACAGGATTAGACTGATATGTTGGGTTTATTAGGGGAACATCTGCGCTCGTTGATTTCATGTTCTTAATCCCCAAAAACAAGTGTTAAAGAATAGTGCCTTTTACTGAAGAATGTTGCCATCAATTAGACTGCCTCTTGCTTTCATTCGTATCTTCGTCTTCGTCTTCATTGTCCTCCACTTATTCGGGTCTGGGTTGCGGGGTCAGCAGCCTCAGCAAGGAAGCTCAGACTGTCCTCTCCCCAGCCACTTCCACCAGCTTTTCCAGGGGAATCCTGAGGTGTTCCCAGGCCAGCTGAGAGATATAATCCCTCCAGCGTGTCCTGGGTCAGCCCCAAGGCCTCCTCCCGGTCGGACATGCACGGAATACCTCCCAAGGAAGGCGTCCAGGAGGCATCCTCACCAGATGCCCAAACCACCTCAACTGACTCCTGTCAACATGGAGGAGCAGTGGCTCTACTCTGAGTCTCTCCTGGACGTCCAAGCTTCTCACCCTGTCTCTAAGGGAGAGCCCAGCCACCCTGCGGAGGAAACTCATTTCGGCCGCTTGTATTCGTGATCTTGTTCTTAAGGTCATTACCCAAAGCTCATGACCATAGACGAGGGTTGGAACATAGATTGACTGGTAAATCGAGAGCCTCGCCTTTTGACTAAGCTCCCTTTTTTCCACTACGGACGAGTTTAGCACCCGCATCACTGTGGATGCTGCCCCCATCCTACCCTCACTTGTGAACAAGATCCCGAGATACTTAGACTCCTCCACCTCTGGCAGGACCTCCCCCCCGACCTGGAGTGGGCAGGCCACCCTTTTCTGGCTGAGGACCATGGCCTCAGACTTGGAGGTGCTGATTCTCATCCCTGCCACTTCACATTCTGACTGCCTGCGAACTGCGACCCAAGCAAGAGCAGGAGGTCGTGGTTTGATGGAGCTAAGAGGACCACATCATCTGCAAAAAGCAGAGACGCCATCCTCCATCAAATTCGACCCCCTGCACCACCCTGCTGTGCCTAGAAATTCTGTCCCTAAAAGTTATGAACAGAACCGGTGACAAAGGGCAGCCTTGGTGGAGTCCAACCCTCACTGGGAACAAGTCTGACTTACTGCAAAGGGCAAACAAGGCAAACCAGACTCTCATTCCTCTGGTAGAGAGACTGAATGGCCTTTTGTAAGGGACCAGCCACCCCTTATTCCCGGAGTACCACCCACAGAGTGCTCCTGGGAACACGGTCATAAGCCTTCTCCAAATCCACAAAGCACAGGTAGACTGGTTGGGCAATCTCCCATTCCCCTTCCAGCACCCTAGCGAGGGTGAAGAGCTGATCCATGGTTCCATGGACGGGGTGAAAACCACATTGTTCCTCCTCAATCTGAGGTTTGACTATTGCCCTGACCCTCCTCTACAGTACCCAGGTGTAGACCTTTCCAGGAAGGCTGAGGAGTGTGATCCTTCAATAGTTGGAACACACCCTCTGGTCCCCTTTCTTAAAGATGGGGACCACCACCCCAGTCTGCCACTCCAAAGGCACTGCCCCCGATAACCACGCAATGTTGCAGACACGTGTCAACCAAGACATCCCTACAACATCCAGAGCCTTGAGATGCCCAGGGTGGATCTCAACCCTGGAGCTCTGCCACCGTGGAGTTGTTTCACTGCCTCAGTGACTTCTGCCCCGAGATGAGTGTCTGTGTTTGTGTTTGAGGTAAATCTGAGTGTTTTATGCAATAAATCTAAATTATGCCCTTATGTGCTTAGGGCCATTGCACCCCTCCACTTAGAAAATAGACTAGGTTTTTCCACAAAAATCACATTTTAAACAATACCTCAAAAACTAGATCCCAATACTTCAAAAGAGGAGGAGGTTACACGTAGGAGAAATCAAGAGCTGAGGTGAGTTGTGATTTGGTGGTGGATGGTCTAATGGCACACTGATTTACATCATGGGTTAAAAAACAAAAGCAAGAGGTTCAACAGCACAGGTCCATAATAACTGAATATATCGCCTTTTTATTGGAAAGTTACATGACTATGTGCATTCTAATTCCAACTGATACAATAATGTGGTGGTGATCACTTCAATGTATACAATTGTAATGATGCATAAATTGGAGGTGGGAACACGTTTAGATGAAGTAATTGAAACCAGTCAGTTCCTATCTATTGATTGAGTCTGAACTATTATATCGATAAACCATAACCCATGCTTCCTTTGTTAATTTCTTTTCCTTCAGACACCAATGAATGTGAAACAAATATATGTGTCCATGCTCGGTCTTGTCGCAACCTGATTGGTGGGTACCTGTGTGACTGCCTTCCTGGATGGACAGGGCCAAACTGTGACATTAGTGAGTATCCAAGTATTCAGCTGAATCGATCATCTTTCACAGGAAAGGAAATACAAAGGACCTGAAAGATAAACAAACAAAAATGTTGATTTTGTTCATTATTTCTTGGCACTCTTTTCTAATGGGACACTGTGGCGTTGTGGTTACACAGTGAAACGATAGGTGCTCACACAACAACATGCCTGTCACTCTTCTTTCATGTTGTTAATTGTTTTTATATCAGAGATGCAGAAGATACAAGTCTGTGTGACAGATTAATATCTTTCTGGCTTATCTGGTTTCTAGGGAACAGTAGCTGCCAGGGCTTGTGCCTGAATGGTGGACATTGTGAGGTGAGTCTTTGCTGAGCTGCTTTTAAGTCTTAAATTTGACTTTGCTTATTCTCCAGCAAATTTTACACCCTTAACAGGCTAAATACACATAAATTACAGATAAATGTGTTTTATCATCATTAAGCAGGTTTTACTGTTTCTCTTAGGAGCAGATATCTGGGTCCAGATGCTTGTGCCCTCATGGCTTCTCGGGGAAACACTGCCAAATTAGCCCAAGACCGTGTGAGAGCGCCCCCTGTCTGCATGGAGGACAGTGTGTGGAGAAGGATGAACAGACTGTCACCTGCAATTGTCCCATAGGATATTCAGGAATCTTCTGTGAGGTTGGGAAGCCTTTCTAGATCTTCTGTTGAGGCTTTATTTGCTCCACTAAACCCAAGTTCTTTCACATTGAAATTATATATAAATTATATAATTCTCAGGCTCTCTTCATTGGAAATATAACTTTTATTGTGCCATCAGTGTAGCCTAGCTGTTAGAATAACAACATCTTGGAATTTTCAACATTTTTTCTTTCGAATGTTCAGCACAAGGTTTTTTCTAATAATGAATGCAAAGACCATTTGTAGAAAAGTGAATGTGATGATTTGAGACAGCTTTCTGCAACACTTTTACTCCAGCACTATTATGCATTACAGCTAAGCTAACTAGCATTAAGCTGTCTGGAGAGGGGAGAAGAGAATTGATCTGTTTGTCTGGCTCTTAAAATGATGGACAACAAGTGTAGGTCCCAAAATACTTTTCATGTTTTTTTAGTAGCAAATCTAATACCATCCAATACCTTGAAGAGTTACTTCAGTATATCAATATATCCTGGTAACAGGGTGGTAAATACTCCCTCATTTAATGTTTCATATGTACATTCTTTGTATCTGAAGTCTGTACTGCAATATAACTTTGGTTTTACAAGGTGATCTGTGAATAATTATGTCAAATTTATTGCAGGTGAAACTGGATCTGTGCAATCCCAACCCCTGCCAACAGGGGGCTCCCTGTCACAGCTCAGATGGCAGGTACACATGTGCCTGTCCTGAGGGTTACTATGGTAACGAGTGTCTGAGCCTCAGAAATCCCTGCATTGGTCCACACTGTCCAGGTAAGAGGGATGGGAGTTTTAAAACAGGCCTAAGTCTTTATGAAGGTTTGTCTTCATCCCACCTGTCTCACCTCTAGGTGCCATATCAGACACAACACATGGGAGCATCAGTTTCTACATGGTGCTGGTGGGTGTCCTGGCTTTGGTGACGGTCTGTGGCTGCGCTGCCTGTGCCTTCATCCTCTCCCACCTCCATCAAAAGAGGAAAAAGCAGCAGGCCGTCCCACAGGAAGAAGGCATCAACAACCAGAGGGAGTTTGTCAACCTCATAAGAAACGTGGACCGTCCTGTGCCCCTTCTGCCTCCCGCTGCCCCATTTATGCAAACACCAGCTCCTGCCCCCGTCCCACATTGCTACGAGGAGATTGAACTGACCCTGCCACCCTCCCCAGCCCCATCACAACCCTCACCAGCACTGAAGCCAGCACAGGCCCACAAACTGGACATCTCCAACCGGGAGAGGGAGAAGTTGAACCGTTTCCATTACACAGACAACCAGGAACTAGAGGTCTGACCTTTGAACCCTCTGATGAGTTTTGTCTTATTTTATTTTGCGTCCTTCGCACTCTCTCGCTCACAGGGTCCAGTTTGTAGCACTGTGTCTGTGTTGCTGTTATGAAAGCAGGGCCTGTGCAACCTTTATGGGCTCACCTGGTTATTGGGAGACACCTGAGGAGCGAAGGCTACTAAGCGAGAGTCATACTGTGTCGTCTTTGAGCCTACTTTGATGACTGAGTGTGACTACGAGAAGCAGCAGGCACACGGTGTCTCACTGCTGACTCTGGATATTTAAAGACTTACCTTGGAGTGCCTGAGATACTGTAAAAGAGGGAAATTAATCAGTTGTCTGATTGGCATTCACACCACCATCTCCATTTCAGGTGACTGAGAGATCAATGAATGGATGTTTATTTGAAGTCCAGCTGAAATTAAATGATTTTATTCGTCATCTTAAGCGAATGTGTTCAACAGCTTTTAGGAAAATATCACAAACCAGAATTGATTTTTTTGTTTTTTTGATGTATAAAAAAAGACAGCCAACTGCTACACAACCAAACCACAGTCTGTTAAATACATCCTCTGATCTAATTCACCAGCATCGACAAACGTCTCTCATCCTGCTCCTCACAAACATTCACTTGGACAAACTCCTTTTTTTCTTCACCTTGGTAACACAACACTATAAACGGCGTATTTATATAATGTGAATACATTATCGTTACAACAAAGAAGGATAATTTCGTATGATTTCAGTTGGACTTCAACACTTTTAGTGTATTTGTACTTGTGGTTGAGTGTGTGTGTGTGTGTGTGTGTGTGTGTGTGTGTGTGTGTGTGTGTGTGTGTGTGTGTGTGTGTTTCTGTATGTGTGTAAGTGAAAATGTACTGTCAATGAAGGAAGAAACACACTCCTGACCTGAGAAGGGATTTTTAAACTATACACTGTTGCCTGTATTGTCTCTGTACTACTACAGTTTGTCAAAGTTGTATGATTTTTTTTCATACCCGCATGTAAAAAAAAAACAACTCAACTTTTTTGTACATAAATATATTGTACATATTGATGCTCTTTTTTTGTACTGTGGTTCAGTCTGAGAATATCACTGTATTACTTGGCTCTGTTTGTTCAACTCACCTTCCATTTGGTGCAACCCGCACATGTGGATTGTAATAAAAGTGCATTTACCAACTCTATTGAAATTAATTATCGTCTATCATCATAAATCATCCACACTCTAACTTTGTTGCCCTCAGAGCATAGTGCACGTTTTAGATTATATAAACCATATTCCAGATATTTCATGAGCGAGCAGCAACAAAAACTATTCTCAGGTTGTCATTTTTATATACATATTTAAATATTGATATTTCTAGCTCACAGGTTTCGCCTAAATGTCTTGTCCTAGGGAAATTTCAGCAGCAGTCATGATTTGGAAAAGTGTTGCAATACAGAACTTTTTATTGGGGAGGGTTTTAATATTAATTTTGATCTTAACCTTTTAATTTTCTGATCTTTCAAGTTTATTGTCAGTAAATTACGGACCCACATTTGAAAGTATTTTGGTCAGCGGGGACTCGTGCCAGATACAGTATGTCCATGTGTTAAGGTGCCTTTCACAAACATTCACATGAAAACATAATAAATTTGATAAAGCATCACTAGTCAATAAATTGATATCAATAACTTATTTTAAACAGTTTATTGTAACTTTTAGATGTATTTTGTGTTGTTTTGGTCTTTATCTTGGCTAATTGTTGACTTCATTTTCTTAACTTTTTTGTAGTTGTTGTTGTTTGCTGTTTTTCCTGATTTACTAATCACCTTTACCCATCAGGAATTCCACTTGATTTCCTTCAAAAATATCAAAAATAAATAAAAAGGCAAGAACACAAAAAGCGCAAGAAATTTTGGGGAAAAAATATTATCAAACAATGACAGTATCAAGAGGAAAACATCAGAAGAAAAAGATGACAAAGACGATGTATGTAAAGGTCAGATAAATATATAATATAATATATGATATATATGCTGTATCACTTTTGCTGTGGTGAAATGCTTAGAAATCTTATATACAGAAGGTAATACCCCCGACAAAAAAAGGTGACATCATGTGAACCATTCAATTTGTAGGGAAAGCTAAAGTTGGGTTAAATCTTTAAGGAGAGAATTTAAATCAATGCAATGTCTTGTTATATCAGAGGACATTTCATTGACTTAGCATTCTGTGTACATGTGTGAGGACATTTTTTGTGTTAAATCAACATGTTGAGGATATTTTTAGAAAGTGAGGATGTTGTGGAGTGTCACGACTTCCCCAGATGACTTCCGTCCAGGTTCAATTAAAGGTAATAGTTCGCTTAAGGCGAGTTGGAAAAGGGTATAAGGAATGCCCGATGGCTACAAAAATCCTCACAAGCACAAATGTGGATGTCTGTGTTATGACATTATTATTTGGGGCCCAGGGGATGATATTTCATGACGGACCATGTGGGTCATAGCTTTTCCAATTCAGTCATCACAGGACAAAGGACTTTCACTCTCATTCTCTGTGCATCTGACACATTTCCAAACAATGATCCAGTCATTGCCAGGGAAAAAAATAAAAATGACCAACTGTCTAAGGAGCTAACCTAACCTTCAGACCTGTCCATGGGAACAGCACCAACTGATGAAGCCACTTGGATATGGAGCAAAATGTCTTCAGACATATAACTATATCCAGTTGATCTGATTCAGTTCCTTGAGAAATTGACATCTGTGGTTGTGAAAAATGTTGGAAAGTTAAGACTAAAACACAAGTTTAAACAGAAGCCACCTGTTGCTTTTTGAGTTCTTTATAATAAACTGATGAGCACCAACGTAAAATTTCTAATTCTACATTTTTTTTTTTTAAAAGAGGCTACTATATATCAATGAGCAACTATCAAACTCCTTCCATGCACGTACGTCTGGCATATGTTTAAAAGATCAGCTCAGAGACAGTGTGTGGGAGGAAGGCGTTTATGAGTCGGGGCAGTGTAAAGTAACTGCAAGGTCGCAGCCAAGACAGTTAATGAGTAAATGGATGTGACAAATGTGACCTATGGCCTGAACAACAGCGACTGGCTGGAAATGTACATAGGCTTCCTGTCACCACCCTGCTCAGGAGGAAATATAGGAAACAGAGCATACACTCAGTCTCACACACACACACACATACACACAAACATTCATGCTACTGCATTTGTATGACCCCGGCTACACCTGCTGTGATCCCTAGGACGTCACAAATTCGAACGTTTACTTTTAGACAAAAGGATTCTCTAAGAACTTTAATGTTCAAACTAAATATATTCTTTTGAAGATAGAGATGTCATCAAGTGTTGACAGGAGTTCAGTTTATGTTTGCTCCCCTCAGGTGTAACATCATGACCTAGCTCAAGGCCGGACTCAATCAGTTTTATGATTTGGCAAGTTCCTCAGCAGCATGATAAACAGAACAATCACAAACTTACCTCAACTGACAACCAGTGTATTGACACACAAATCTTCTGGGGGTTAAGAACTGTTTGACTTGTCAAAATGGATCAATATTTCAACCTTTAAACAAAGTCTGAAGCAAATGAAAATGAGCTGTCTACCCTGCTTTGCAAAGACAAGATGGTCCAGTTAATATGGGGCAACATGATAAGTTTACTGTTCTAAAAGTGAGTTTTTGAGAAACTGGCACATCTAGCCTCAATATATAGTGACATCTTGTGGCCGGAGCAGGCACATAAACCTCAGCTGAATTACTGAAGTGAGATAATGTGTCTGATCATCCAACACTTGGTCATCTATATATCCACTTAGTGTTCTCCACATACAAATATCAACAGTGCTGTCAAAAATAAAAGCAAGAGAGACAAATGGCCCAAAAAAATTAAACATGTAAAGCAAACATGCACAACACAATGAGTTATTTACTTTAAAAAATAAAAAATGAAGCTAGAAAACCTTGTCTTCATAGTTTACCAAAATGAGGGCTTTACAGACTACATGGTGGTTAACAGCCAATAAAAGAGATGAAATATTTGATACTTTCCTGAAGTAATACTTCTTTTTATCTGTATTCAACAAAGGTGTCATTTTTACATTATGTTTAAACCTCGGAACAGCTCTTTTTTACTCATAACATATTTACAGTAAACTTTATTAAGGCATTTTTAGAGTTTAATTCAAGAGTTTAAATGTGTTTGTGTGCATGTGTGTGAATGTGATTAAGTCTATACAATATTGCAGCGAAATTAGATTATATAATGTCCTTGAAACATGAATGTTTTCATTATTAAAGTAATTCGATAATTGAAACGGAAAAATTACGAGGCTAAATAAAAGACCAATGAGCCAGTTAGCCTCTGGAAGTTTACCCAGAAAGACCAGCTGGTGGCGGCTTGCAACCTTTCATAAAACCACCGAAGAAGAAGTGTTGGACACTCGGCGAAGAAGAAGGCATAGGAGAAGGCGTGTACTATCGCCTTTTGCTGATTGAAAAGAAACTCATTGTGTGTTTGTGGTACTTAAAACAGGTACAGAACTACATTTAAATATGCCAATTGCGCCGTATAGCTGCATTTGATAACTGGTGTACAAGCATTGTTCGGAGAGTATGTGCAGGTTAGCTAAACGATAGAATGCTAGGCTAGGCTAAGCTAAACTGAGCTAAGCTAGGTGTACAGTCGAGGCCGCCCCTGCATGCGCAATCTAAGAACTGTGAATGTTAACATTTCCACGACTAGCGTAACTTGGAAAACGTCTGCTAATGATAGAATGGTTTAAAAAAAAAAAAACAAGATTGAAAGGGAAATTCAGAAGATATTGATTTATAAACATAAGCGTTAAGGGGGGGGGGGGGGGGGGCTGCAACGATATGCCTGGCCCTTAAGTTCCATGCAATTTAAGTCAACGTCAGCTTCTAATGAAATGTTTACGCTTTGCACAACGAAATAGGGCAGTTTTGAGGTTCTAAATTAGTGTTCCATCTGATGACAACTGGCCAGTACAGTCTCATAACGCTTACTACATACTACACAGGCTTAGTTTTCATGCATGACTTAAAGAGTATAAATGTTAAAGGAGTAATACATGAGATTTAACGTAACAATTTTACGAGTTTGTACCGTTGTGTCGAAGGTTGTCGGTTTGGAGGTGAAATGTTTAGTAAAACTGGTTTTGGTTTAAACCGATAACGCTCAGTGAATGAAAAGATAAAGGGAATTTATTAACATTATGTCTTAAGTTCATGAGAAAAACAACAAAACTTTGTTGAATATTTGAATTTTGGCTTCAGTTAAATTGTCTTTTTTCTGTTTGAAGAATTTTTAAAAAATTATTATATTATCCCTTACTGTAGATTACTTATAACGCTTTAGCCATTACCAAATCTCAGGCAATTATTTTGATATATTGACAGCCAGCATCTGTTACACATAAAAATTTCACTTTCACTTTGACACGTTTGAATAAAAGAAAGTACGACTGCTGTAAATAATGGATTCAAAAATTATTAATATCAAAGAATTGATGTAATGTTACTGTATTTGCATACTTGCCTCAGTTTAAAATTTAAAAAGATTATTTGAATTGATGTGAAGTTTCACTCTAAATGTACTTCCTCTTTCCTTAATGTATTAATACTTTTGTGTGGGGTCTCCTTTTCACTTGCCACTCTGTAGCAGCCGTGCCCCGCCGCGCCCCCACCCCCAGCGGAGCCGTCATGTGGCAGGAGGCCCGCAAACACGAGCGCAAGCTTCGTGGCATGATGGTAGACTACAAACGGCGAGGGGAGCGCCGTCGAGAATACTATGAGAAAATAGTAAGGGACTTTCTCATCTAACCTTCCACTGTGTGAAATGATCTTTGTGTAAACTATGAAGTTAAAACAAAGTCATATTTAGATCAATTAAGGGATAATACACATAGCCGAAAAACAGGAAAGTATAGTGTATCGTTTGGGACAGTATGGGATTCGTCAGGGGGATTTGTGCTTCTTCTCACAGCTTCTTGTTTTGTCTTCACAGAAAAAAGATCCAGCTCAGTTTCTCCAGGTTCATGGACGGGCCTACAAGATCCACCTGGATCCTGCTGTGGCCCTTGCTGCAGAGAGCCCCATCAACATGTGAGGAAAAGACAAATGCCAACAAACAAAAACCGACAGATAGTATAAGACCTTGATCCAGACCCATGTAGGTCCAGTGTTGTCTTGGGTCCAATGTGAAGGCTTCCACCTCCACGCCACTTTTTTTTCACAGATCAGAGTTGGCAGGAAGTTAGGGGGTTAATGAAGTCTTAAGAAAAAGTGTAACTACCCAGATGAACTTGTTAATAAGTTAATTTATCCAAAAGGTGTGGGAACATAGTTGTAACAAGATGGTCATAAGTTTTGTGTGGTTTTTATTTTCTAGGTACTTTTTTTTTTTTGACCGATCAGATGCTGAGTGTGTGAAAGCTCTTGCTGATCATTCTGTTCCTCTTCATCTTGTCTGCAGGATGCCGTGGCAGGGAGACGCAAACAACATGATTGACAGGTTCGACGTGAGGGCTCACCTGGATTACATCCCCACCTACACCCCTCCATTAATCAACACGTCGTAAGTCTTATAACTACTGACAGTTATATTAGCACCAGACCTTCTCTGCTGTGTTAGTTTATTTTAATTACAGTATTTGCATATTCTGATATTTGAAATAGAAAATCAAGCATCACAGGTTCAAAAATTGTTTGCCTCCCTTGAGGGCGTATTTGGCATGTAGGGTTGGGGTAGCGAAACAGGTACCGGTACTTTACTCTCAAAATGTTATTTCCTTGTGGCAAGAATGAGATCTAAAGCCTGGAACTACAGGGGTTCGGAATGATGCTACTAGTGAAACTCCTCACCATCGTGATAAACAATGCAGCTGATGTTGCCACCTATGACAGAGGAAGCTGGTGGAGCCTTGACCAGGGTAGCTGGGCCTGGTGAATTGGCAATTTGGGAGAAAAACATGGGGAAATCCAACAAAAAAGACTATAGTGCTTGAGTTGTATTAGCTGTTTTAAAAGTTGTAAACACTGCAATTAAAGGAAGAACCACTAGATGGCAGAAGGTGTTTGTCCAAAGCCACAAGGCAGTTCCAAGGGTCATACTTGTTGAACCTGTACGTTTGAAAGTTTTGAAAAGGTAAATGATAAATGTCCCACCATAAAACCAATGAAGTTTTGATTTAAACAAATAAAGACTTGGTTGTCTAACCATAGCAGAGGTGTCACTGCCTCAAAAAATAAAATGTAGTTCTGAAAGTATTCACGAGGATGTAAATTTTGAATTTTTCTATCTTAAACTTCTCCTTGTAATTTTACCTTCATGTACAGCACTCCAGAGCAGGAGATGGAAGAGAGGAAGTGCAATTATGAACGCTACAGAGGCCTTGTGCAAAATGACTTTGCAAACAGTGAGTATTTTGTGAATTGTTCTTTTGTATCAGGAGTAAATCAGTGACAATGATTTACTTCATGGTTCAACACTGTCGAGACCTGATACAATCACAACATTGTTAATATATCTAATATTCCATCAGCCTGGCCTCAGTGGGCATATTTTGCAGTTGTGTTTGTGCTTCAACTCCCTGCTGTCCCCCTTCAGTCTCTGAGGAGCAGTGTTTATACCAGATCTACCTGGATGAGCTGTACGGTGGCCTGCAGAAACCAAATGAGGACGAGAAGAAAAAGTGTGTAATTTTAAGGCACAATTGTTACATCTACGATGTACCCACATGAGCATTAAGATCAGAGTTATATTTGTACTTCTGCAGGCTGGCTGAGAAGAAAGCCACAATCGGTTACACCTACGAAGACAGCACTGTGACAGAGCCCGATGCCCAGTCTGACAAAGATGATGACAATTCAGAAAACAGTGAATCTGAGGAAGATGAAGGCATTCCAGATATTGGTGAGTAAATACATCCCAAGGATTCATTTGAACGTTTTGTTGAATTTGAAGATCTGTCTTTTGCTATGCTTTCTAATTGTTAAAAAGCTGAAGTAGTGAAGGAGAGTTATGAATAATGTCTTTATTTCAACCAAGGATAAGAAGAAGAAAAAACGTATTTGTCTTTAAACAACCTTGCTGGCCTGAAGAATACATTTCTGAGTTTACAAGGCACAATTCACCGTGAAGTGTCTCACACTTTTCCCTTAAAAAGTAAATTAGGTTTCATAGTTTACGATTTGCATCTCTCTGAGAGCAATCCGCCAATTCAGGTGCGCTCGTAAACTCTAAAATCTAATTTTCTTTTTAAGTGGAAAGTGTGAGAGACACTTGCTCACGAGTTGCATCTGAGTTGGTGGCTTTATGCTATTATGCTTGGTTCGAATTATATAAATGTCCTTATTTGGTGTTAACTGAGGATCTTAAAATGTAAATCTTCTGTCAGTGCAAATGTTTGTTTGATATGGTTATGAAGATCAATATTTCTATGCTCCTTGTTGATGTCTTAACAATGGTTGTGTGTGTGTGTATACAGATGTGGAGGTTGATGTTGATGAGTTAAGTGGAGAACAAGTGACTATAATCAACAAAATGGCAAACCCATATGGAATGGCTGAAGGAGACTTTGTCAGGTAATATTCTAATGATTTTTTGAACCGTATGTCGAAAATAGCATAAAAATATGTTTGGAAAAATATGACTCTTAAATCAGATGATCTAGTTGGAACAGGATTCAGTTTTGTACAGAAGACAAAGAGGTTTCTTCCCTTCAGTATTAAAAAAAAAAAAATCAGTAAATCGGTAAAAGGGGCAGATTAAAAACAGAAGTGCAAAACTAAAATCAGTGTTTGTTTGTTTTTACACTAGAATCCCTATCATTTCTCCTCTCCTCTAAAAATTTGATTCGTCCTTCGTAATAAGGGGAGTGTAATAATTTTACATCCAATGAAAATGCCTTCTCTGGTTTTTAATATCCTCCCACGCCCCCCCCCCCCCCCCCAACGAGTTTCCATGTAGACTTCCATTGTAAGAGAATCGGTGGATGAATGGTTGATAAATCATTAAGTGCCAACAACCCCCAGGAAATTACTCATTACGGTAATGTGATGCATTTAGTCTGATAACATTTAGAAAGTCTTCGAGGAGCCGTGTGATTGAATTTATTCACATTTAAGTTGGCTGAGGGCGAAGTTAGCCCCCAGTCAAAATCCCCTCCCTCCCTTTTTCTGCCATGAAAATGAAGATATTAAGGAAAAAAATGGCGTTCCTCTGAAAGCTGAAACATTTGTGAAGATTCTGAATCATCAATGTCTTGGTTTTCAAAGGGAGAGTGGAATCAAGGGCATCTGAGCAGGATTGTAGGAGCTTGACAATTTTTTTTTACTTCTCATTCCAAAGCAGATTTATTCGTTTTAAGAAAAATTGAAGTATTTTAGACTTAAACATAATCATGTTGTGTTTTATCTATTTATCAGGATGTTGAGGAGAGACAAAGAGGAAGTGGAGGCCATCAAACATGCCAAAGCCCTGGAGGCAGAGAAGGCCATGTACTCAGTAAGAATATGTCTGTTGAGGAATTTGAGTTGTGTCATGTGTTTGCTTCTTTGTAAATGACATTTGTGATGGTCTCAGGGCCGTCGTTCTCGTAGACAAAGGAGAGAGTTCAGAGAGAAGAGATTAAAGGGTAGACAGATCAGCCCACCCAGGTAATAGTTTACATATTGATTTGTTGGTTCTTAATATTTTTCTTTATTGTGACTGGTGCATATATTTCATACAAGTAGGCCATATACCTCAGTACATATTTATGGTGTGTTTCAGCTATGCCAGGAGAGACAGCCCAACATACGATCCCTACAAACGGTGAGTTCACTCTTGTCATTTTTATTCATGGTCTGTTGCCTGCAAACATACCAGTTAAATAAAACTACCGGTAGCTGGACTTGTTTCTGAGCTATAGAAGCCTCTTGGATGAAATGTGAAACATTCAACCAAATCCAGCCTTTGCCTTGGTTTAACGCTAACTGGGACTCTTCAGCAACATCTTTGAACCTTTATTTTTAGTAACAGGTGACTTTTCCTGTCCCTCTCAGGCCAGAGTCAGAATCCAGCTCTGAGTCACGGTCCCGCTCTCGATCTCCGGGTCCAGAGAAAATCACCTTCATCACCAGCTTTGGTGGCAGTGATGATGAATCTGCAGCAGCAGCCGCAGCAGCAGCAGCCGCAGCAGCAGTGCAAACCCCTGCTCCTCACTCTGGCCACGCCCCCACCAACTTGCAGCACCCTGCAGGTCATAGCAGGGGCTCCCGGTCGGTAACTTTCCCTCTTCCTGGCTTTTCATTGGTTATTTTCTTCGTAGTCATTTTCTTGCCCGTTGAAATGACCACAGGCAGAGAATACTGATAAAATGGCGATTTTTGTTGTAGGTGAGATGGTTTCATTTTCAAGTAAAATAGTTGCTGTTTATTACACATGGATCTAGTTCCAGTGCATGTGCAAGAGAACAAATGTGTGTGCTTGAGTAGTTCTAAGTCCTGACACACTTTTGCATGACAGATTATTGCAAAGCAACCAATCAGTCAGAAAAATCTGAATTTATATTTGATTCTTCAAGCAAAATTCATCAGGAAGACTTAAAGAAGCAACAAGTAGATATTTTCTGAAGATAGGCTAGGTGCTGGTCTGGTGTCCTTACTAAAACTTGATGTCTCTCTTTGCTCAGGAGACGAAGGTCCTCCAGTCGTTCCTCCTCCTCCTCCAGCTCTTCATCTCGATCCTCGTCTCGCTCCTCTTCCCGCTCACGTCGTGCCCGACGTGGACGGGCCGGAAGGGATGGGCATCGTTCCCGTACACGATCACGGTCGAGACGGCACTCCAGATCTCACTCACGAGGTAGAGGCGGAAATGGAGGGACGGGGTCCTGGAGGAGACGTGACCGAACACGGTCGCGGTCCAACGACAGAGAGCGAGCGAGAGACAGAGAGAGGGATAGGAGGCGATACTCTTCACGTAGACGAACAAGGTCACACCTCTACTTAGCCTTCATTATGCTACATTTGATATTTTTCAACATGCATGGCAGTGACCCAAACTCTCCTCTGACAGATCCCGTTCCAGCTCACGGCAGGGGGGTAGTTTGAGGCGGGGTAGTCGGAGCAGTGGAAGCCACCGGCGGGGAGACCGCAGCAGTCGCAGTCCATCTCAGTCTCCTAGCCACCTTAATCACATTCCTTCCCCCACTCACAGAGGAGCCCAGCCCTTGACAACCATCGTCTGTGACAAGCTAAGAAAGTAAGCTGACCATCATCAGATGTCTTTCAAAAATCACAAGGGAAACAGACGTTCAACGATGCTAGTTTACTCGCGGCTTTGGGACTCAGTCCCGTGTCACAATATTATTTATGGGACGATCATCATGGGAGGCAGTGATGAATTTTGCACCATTTGACCCACCAAACTGCATCACTTTGTGGAGGGGCTGGGGTTGGTATCATCTTAATGGGTATTAAATAAATGTAAACATACATTTTTAGACTTATTAGCTTTTGTCAGGGTTCCACGAACATAGTAAGGTATGTTATTACTTTGCGCTATAAACAGGGCATTAATATGTGTTGAGGGAAAAAGGGCCTTAAAAGCTATTTAAAGTGACCTAAATATTTTCATGTTTGTGGCAGGAGTGTTGGTTAAAAACAATTTGCAACTTGATTGCTGGCAGTTTGCTGATGGCAAGAAAGTGTTTTTCATTTTTTAAATGTCAGTCAGCACCATCAGGCCTGTAAATCATTGTAACTACTGCCACTGGAAGTTGCAGCAGAAAACATCTGTCACGCTAATTTTTAATTGTTACGTAAAATTCAGGCCAAAGCAACCTTTGTAGTTATTTTTTAATCCTGCGCACCAACAGACCAAAACACGCTGTGAAATTAACCACAAAGATCTTAAAAATCTTAAATGTAACTTTGCCAACCCTGAAAAACCATAGATAAAGCTCTGAAACTGAAGAGAAAAATGTTTAATTTTTCATTTTAGTCATGAAATTTCATACCAGAATGTAAGTGATCGAATGCCAAACAACACTGCATAAAGTTGAAGCAAATGCATTAAGTCTGTCAGAAAATTGTCATCCTCTCCGACTTGTTTCATCACTTCATTTCATCTACAAATTAAACTTTTTTCTAGATTTCATTGATTGCATATTTTTAACATGTTAATTACGCTTTATACTGTTTTTCGTCAGTGGCTTTTATCAACCCTTTTTATTGTGTTAGGTATTTTTAATTGTTGGGGTTTGATGTTTTTTTTTCTAACTTTTCTGGCACCTTAAAGGCCAAATGGTTGCCCAGGAGAATTATTAGGTGATTAATCAATGATAAAAATGTTAAGTTGCAGTTCTTAATTGTGAAGATTCTCGAATTATTCATGAGGGACTATTCAGTCTTTCTAAATGAGTCAGAACGAACCTTTACCTGGACCTGGGGCTGATTATAGGTGATAAGTATTCTCTACCCCAACTGAGGTTCTTCATCTCTGTTCTCTCCAGGCCTGAAACTGCGGGTGGTAAAGAGTCGGGAGCTGCCAAAGTCAGTAAGAATTTGATCTACCTGGGTTTCTTGCTAAAGCCTACGCCTACCTCATCCCTGACAGGCTGACATGGTTGTCCACCAGACTGGGATGTAGAAGCCTTTGTTGTCCAGAGAATAATTTTTTTTTTCTCCCAGAAGTGGACAAACTCTGCATTCAAAGCCCATCATTTATTTTGAAATTACTATTAGAGTAACTGAAATATGACTGACTCAAACTCTGAATTGTGACATGGAGTTAACAACATGTGAAGTCATCATTGTTGCTCTGTTATTCTGGACAGTGCTTGCATATATACATAATGATAATAATACATTTATACATAATAATAATAAGAAGAAATTTGAATGGAATGTGTGAGTGCGGCCTTTACTTGTTTGTTGTCTCAAATATACCTCTGTATATCACCTTCATGGTCCCAAGAGGAGGTGTGCTTCCTCTTTGGACCACGTTTCTCCTCAGTCAGTCTAGGATAAGGGGTTATTAAGGACATAGGCAGTTGGATCAGATGAACAAACTTGGTGGGTGTGCTCTGGACAGCCATATCTGGGCTTGTTTAAACAAGCCACTGAGCACACTCTTGTCTCTTAAAACGACATATTTCCCATCCCACTTACGGATTGAAGACTTGAGCTTGAGATCAGGTAACTCATTTGTCTGTTATTTTGGACCGTTTGCTGTCCGTCTCATTGCTTCTACTGGAAGAAAAGATTTGAATATGCTCCAACAGTCAAACAGTGAGGTTTATAATTCTCTTCTGTTTAACTTGCCTGCAGTGTTGTGACCTGCAGTTTTTCTTGTCTGGCCAGGTTTGAACGGCCCACTCATGGGTGTGTCAGTGACTAAATGCCACTGGCTCTTTGTGAACTCGCTGGACCTGAACTTGCTCTGGTTTCTTGTTGCGTCCCTCGGCCGCTCTCCTCCCTTTATCTCTCTTGACAGTGTTTGTATATTTAAATGTACCGGATCCACGAGGAGGGTCTAACAACTGTCCTGAGCTGTCTCTCACACACACACACACACACACACACACAAACACACAGTTTGTTGGGTCAATAACATTATAATGTTTGCCAAACTCCACAATCGCCACATGCAATTCATTTATCTGTGGAGTTGTTTATCTCAACCAGCTACTGTACATTAAGGTGGTAGTATAAAACTTGGGAAACAGAACACATGGACACACACACACACACACACACACACTTTTGTCTAGCTGTGAAACAATATGCTAACACCATTGTGTCCCCTGCAGCCGAAGATGACCCCCCAGGAGCGACTGAAGCTACGTATGCAGAAGGCGCTGAACAAGCAATGTAAGTCCACATTCATTTTATGTTGTTAAGAAATGACATTCAAATTTATTAGAGATTTTGTCAAGTTTTTTTTCCTTCTCCATCCTGTAGCCAAGGCGGATAAAAAAGCAGCCCAGGTGAAGATCCAGCAGCAGGAGCACAAACGGCAGGTGTGTGTTTGTCTGTGTTTTTTCTGCAGTAGCTATGTTCTGTTTTGTTATTGTTTTGTGTGTATTTTACAGGAGCGAGAGGGTGAATTGAGAGCCATGGCACGCAAGATTCGCATGAAGTAAGGCTGTGTATTCAAGTGGACTGTTTGGTATGTGTGTGTGTCGCAATTTTCTGACCTCTGATGTGTGTATAGGGAGCGTGAGCGCCGTGAGAAAGAACGGGATGAATGGGAAAGACAGTACGGGCGGCAGAGCCACTCGCCGTCTCCCTCCAAATATGGTAAGAGTTTAGGTTTCCTATGACCAAGAGCCATATGGATCTAATAGACAATGGATGTGATGTCCTGAATGTCAAATGTTTATTGAATACCGTCTTTCATTCTCAAACAGAGGTAACCAATATATTTTGCCAGCTTAGCTTCTCTGTGATTTGCTGGAGTCAGCAGCAGGCCTGACAGTTTTATAGGCTTTAAGATGTTCTGGTATGCTTTTGTTATGATCATGGCTCTGTGTCCTCTGTTCCTCAGGCCGAGAATCCAGCTCACACAGAAGGTATGTGAGAAACCACAAAACTCTCAGCACATTGTTGATTAAGTTTCTTGTAGCACCCACACTATCATGAAGGCTTATTGCATTGATTTTCCTTACTGCTGTTCAAGCTACTTGACCTCAGTTTAGGTCCAAATAGTATTAACAGTACAACAAATACTTCGCAGTAAAGCTCTTCCTCTTTGCAAGTTTTCCCTCATAGACTTGCTTCAAATAGCCAGTCAAGAGCTAATGCTTCCAGCAGTTCACAGTGGCTGCAGCAGTTTAGCGTACAAGCTCATGATTGCCCAACTGGGTTATGCCCTGTTACGTCGGGGGGCACACCAAGAAAACCGTTGTGGGTTTGAGTCTCAGGTCAAAACCTTATCAAGTCCTCTGTTGTCATTTCTTTTGTGTTGTAACAATTGATAATTTACCATCAAACTGATACCTAAGAAAGTTGTGGTATGGTCAACCCAAGGCAACCTTGAAAATCAAATGAATTATTGTGGCAGCTACCATGTGACTGGGGTGCTTCGGTTAGGCAAATTTGCCAGGTTCTGTGGTCCCAAGGTTTACTGTTAGGGGTCGCTGTCGTCGTGGGGTCTTGCTGTCCTGACAGTTGCTGTGACACACGGGACTCAACACCCGCAGGTCAGCTGACGAGAAAACAATAGATACTAGAACACTGAATACAGCCCCACACATTGTTGATGGCAGTACTACTGTATTGGTTGATTTCCTTCTTGTTTTCTTTTTTTTTTTTTACCCGGGTCACGAGATGATTTCCACAAAATCAAACAAATTAAAAAATTCTGTAAAGATGTAACAGCACTATGACCACGATAACTATGTCGCTGTTTGGCTAGACCTTGATGTTGGGGGTCCTGAGCTGAAGAGTTGCCAACCCCTGATATACAGGAGTAGATGATTCAACCCATGATGTGAAGACATCTTTGTTTCTTAGCACTCTTACACATCTGCCTTTTCTGTGCCACAGTCACTTATCGCCTTCGCGCAGTTTCCAGGCTCATGAACATGTTCATTTTCCATTGCCCCACTCCCGTTTCTTATAGAAAGACTAACCACTCATCTAAAAATATCATGAACATATAAAATACAGTATTGGAACCTGCCATCTCTCCCAAACTGGTTAATATAAAATCTACTGAATTGATATTTTTTGACGATCACAAAGCTGGAGTGAGATACCAATCTATTGTGCATGTGCATGAAAGTGGAATTTAATACCTTAGCCCCCCCCCCCCCAAATGAACCATGAAAGAATCTCTAACTGAGGTTAGATTATTCTGCTCGTGCATTTACATACTAAGTTTAATCCCCCTTTTCTCCAGGAGGTCCCGATCTCGATCACGGAGTCCGTACTATCGATACTGAACTGATAGTGGAAACGATTCTCTGCATCTATGTCATCGGCACACAACCTGTTGAAGAACAAACCTGTTTCACTGTTTCAAGCTCAACTGACTATTAGTTGATTGTTTGAAGACCCTCCAACAAATCTGCTCTTGAACATGTGTGAGTTTCCTCTCTGCTGCTCTGCATCATGCAAAGAGTCTTAAACTGTGATATTGAAGTTTCTCTACACAGCTGGTCAACTCAGACTCTTTACTTAGGCTTCATCTTGTTAAAGACCCTGCAGGTCATTCAGTCGTTTTGTTTTTGACTTCTGCATGCTCGTCTTTACGTTTCTGCCTGAACACTTCCTCTCAAAGTGAACTCATTTCAAAGTGTGTGAAGCTCAGTGATGACACTCTACTCACATCCTCTTCATTAACACTTTCAAACAACTGTTGAACTCATGTACAGGAATATTTTTACACACTTTTGAAAATGACGGCAAATGAAGTCAACTACTCTTTTTATAAACCTGCTGTCAGCCACCAAATAGACGGCAGTAAAATAACTTTTTTTTCTGTGAAATATGGAATGTTTAAGTCCAAATAAAAATCATGATGAAATGACACGTTTTAAGCTTGTCTATGGATTTAAGGTTTATTTCTTCTGTACAATTTTGAACAAAAATTGTAATATGTTTTGCAATATTACAGGAGATTTGTAACACTATTTGAATGGAAAAAATACTTAAAAGATAATTGTGTACATTTTTAGGGGCTTCTCTGTCAAGAAATGTTCGTTTTATACCTTCAGAGTGGTACAATATTTGATTGAACACACAATTAGCCTGTAAAATAAATATTACTCCTTCTTCTGATCTCAGAGTCCCACTCTGTCATTTTGCAATTTGCAGTTAATTTTGCTGCCCTACTGCTTTGGGTGGGTATAGACACAAGTTTCTTCCCTGAAGGCTTTTGGATTCTATGAATATTGAATGTCAGAAAATGATAAATTCAGTATCAGAAGCAAAATATCACTCTCGATGTTCATAAGTTTGTTACATAGCTGCACCAGTAGGTGGCGATAGAAGTTAGTGTTGCCATGGAACCGCTCAAGTATAAACTTGTTGCCATGGAACCGCTCAAGTATAAACTTTAACGGCGATTTACTGAGTCTATATTTGTGTTTTTGTACTGTGCAGTTGATGAAAAGGAGAAGTGAATGTCCTCTGGTCTGGCGCTGAGAGACACCTGTGGAGGTTCAAAAAATGAATTAGTTCCTCTCAGATGAAAACTAGATTACTATTAAATTGTTCGACGCGGTCAACACACGCTTGTTGTAAGTAAAAGAAGAAGCTTTAATGTGACTGAAGAGTGTGTGTTAAACAGAGGAGGGCGGGGTAATGGCTGAGGGAGCGCGGCGGGGCGGGCGGTGCTTACAGTCACTCGTGCCCCCTCCTGCCCTCCGCTCGCTCGCTGCGGGAGTGGAAGCGTGAACTTGAACGCTGCCTGCACGCCTCAGCCCAAGCAGAGAGAGAGAGAGAGAGAGTGGGGCCGGTCCGTCTTATCAGTCTGCCCCCGCTGCCCTGCTCTTGGTCAACCTATCGCTTAAGAAGCAGCTGCTGGACGGATCTTGACTCGGTGGGGGGGCGTTTCGCTGTTTGGGACCCAGAAAAGGTGCTCGACGCGATGTCCAGGCGCAAACTTGGAAGTAGACCGCAGCACCTGAGTGCAATTCAAGGTAAGACAGAGACAGAGGAAGGTTGAATGAAACTGTCCGCTGATATATTGAAGCCGGAGTTCAGCGTAGTTGTCAGGTGCAGCCGTTATCACACTCGGGGTCCAATTTCTGTGTGTGTGTGTGTGTGTGTGTGTGTGTGTGTGTGTGTGTGTGTGTGAGAGAGAGTTTACATCAACACTAGTCAGTCCAACGCGCGCATGTGTTTTCATCTTTCGTGTAGACGTCCTGGGTAAATATTTGTACAAGAGCCGTTTTTTTCTCTGGCCATCTCTGTCCTGTTGTTCATTGTATCCGCAGTAGTTCTCATAGAGGAAGGACCGGTTTGCTGGCACGCTGCTCGCCCAGCCAGGTTACAGGTCCGAACACGATGATTAATATTTCCCCTGAAGACCACGATCAAGTTTCCTCCCGCTCGTCTAGGACAGTTTCTCCTGAACTCTTATCAGGACACATCACCTGCGCGGACCGATCCAGTCTGTTTGATAAGGACGTTTTTAAATTAACTATTGGTCAATTAAATAATTAAGTTAAGAATCAAAATGTAGATTTATGATGTTACTTTGACCACTTTTTCAGATTATTAAACATCAATGCAGCACAAAAACACGTGGAAGGAAATCAGACAGAAACTTTTTTTTGTCTTTAACTGCTCTGTGCTGGAGACCAGTGGTGCGTGTCTCGTGTGACCACAGGCCCTGACACAACCCTGTGTGTGTGTGTGTGTGTGTGTGTGTGTGTGTGTGTGTGTGTGTGTTTGACCGCGCCTTGCAAGTCTGCACAAACAGCGCAGCACTGAAACAGGAAAGGTGACATTTTTTAGTAACAACTGGCGAGATCCAACTTCAGACTGTACTGTCTGTACCTGTCCTGTATCCTGAGCCAGGTGGCTCCAGTCCAGGGTCAAGGTGTGATCATGAGCAGTAGGTCCACTGACCTGCTTCACCCCCTCCACTCCCTTCCCTCCTCCTCTCTACCTGAGACTTCTGAAAAACATCTCAACTTTACTCAGGCTCTGGCGAGGGCCCTCACCCTCTCTTTAGCCCCGCTACATGAGATTTGTGAGGTTGAGATGTCCTGTGCAGGTTTGGGATCTTAAACACACACTCACACACACAGACTCTTTTCTTATCTCAAGCACTTTTTTCTTTTAATGCATTCCACTTCCTGTTGAGAAACTCCCCTGTATGAGACTTCAGGATGCTTCTAATCATGAGTGAAAGGTGGACGCCTCTGTCATGACTGTATTCAGTGAGTCTGTCAAAGTGTCCGCACACACTCGCTGTTATTTTATTTAACGTGGGGCAGACAGTTGGCTCCTCTTAGCTGTCGGCAGCATAAGCGAGCAGCTTTGTAAGGGGTTAAAGGAAGTGGTCAGTCTTAGCAGATTGACCTCGTTGTTTCAGGGTTTACAGCTGACACGGGCGCTTTCAGTCACCGTGGAGGTTTGTTGTTCTGCTGCGCTCGAGCATCACTTGTAGAAATCCAAATTTCCAGTCGTTCTGCTGGGGACTGTGTGGATTAGCGCTGCTGGGTGCATTGTTGTTGACTGTATCTGCAGCTTTCTTGAAACACTGTAATGTTTCATGTCAAGATTGTGATGAAAAGATTATATCCAGCTTCTCGTGTGGTTATAAATGCCGCTCTGCTGGTGTACACCTGCAGAAGGTCTAAAACATCTTGAAAAAAATTGAAAAAACTTCCTCTAAAGAGTCATTCAAACATTAATAAATCTGAGTGTAGAATGTTATGGATTGAATTTTATATATTTTCTCTCTTTTTTTTTTCCCCCAGAAGCCACTGATGGTACCAGCTCATTGGAGGACCTGCCTCTGGCCCCGCAGGTCCAAATACCCAATGCAGGTAGTGACCTCCTGACCTGCGGCCAGTGCAGCCAGGCCTTCCCCCTCGCCCACATCCTCACCTTCATTCAGCACAAACAGGGTGGCTGTCTGTCCCGCCACCAAGCCGCCAATGCCAACACCATGCCACCCTCACCCGCCAACCAAGCGCACCAGCAGCAGCGTGCCGCCGATGCCGCACCGGGACCAGGCTTCATCGAGCTGAGGAGAGGAGCGGCCAGGGACAGAGCCTGGGAGGAGGAGCCCAAAGAAACAGGTGAGTTCTGGAAGATGGCAGGTTGCTAATTAGTGACTCAGTTTTTTTCTTTTGTCCAGCTCATTAGTTAGTCGTTGCCATTAGCAGACCTGAGTGAGTTAGTGACGCACAGTCTAATTGTGCGGAAGGGATAGGCGTCAGGAGCATTCGGAGGGCACTCAGAGTCCCTGAGGGCACCACGCTGAGCACCTGAGCTCCAGAGCTCCAGAGCTTCCTCCGTCTCCCTGACTGTCAGTCTCTGAGGTGGAATGGCCATGTAAACATGTTTCTTCTTGTGTTCTCCATCCTTGACAACAGATGTGCTTCAAAAAAAAAATTGTGTTTCAGTTTGAAGTTCCATTGTTGAGAGATTTGTGATGACTCCCATCATGCACTGCAGCATGGAACGGTCAGGGTGGATAAGAGGGTGTTTGCGCTTTACTCCCTACTGTCGTGACACCATAATGGAGGACATTGCATCATGTGCAGCTCCTCTGTTCTGCCCCGGGCCGAGCCACCTGAGCTCCTGGGAATCGCCTCCTTCCTCCTCCTCTGTTCATCGTGCGCATCTTCTCGCTCTTGTTTTTATAGCTCCTGTTGTCATCCTTTCTTAAATTAAAACACAGATTGTTCACACTTGTGCCACAGCTGTTTGTTGTTGTTGTTGTTGTTTGTTTGTTTGTTTTTTAATAGAAGAAATCGACTGCTGTGATGGTCATGGAGAATATGTCATGTCACTGCAGCCATCAAAACCATCTAATCTAAATCAGGAGTTCTAATCCAAAACTATCCAGCCATGTGTTTGAGAAGAGTTGCAGTTTGTCTGTATTTGAAGGTCATCCAGAAAGCGAGAAAGGCGTGTGGCGTAAGATGTTGAAAGTGACTTCAAATGGACAGGGCGTCTTGCGACACACTTGCAGTGCCCGTTTTGCACATTTTGAAACCATGTCTGACATGTACACACACGTTAGCAGTTCCTTCCTTTGTGTAACGCTCAGGGGACTTGGTACACACACACACCGTTTCCGTTTGTCCACAACCTGTCTTGTGTTTTTTTTTGTCTCGCTTGATTTTCATCTAACAGTCTGTACACACACGTTTGGTAATTTGATGGTCTGCAGTATTGTCAAATCATCAAGGGGTGGGGTGATGGCCTAAACGTGATACACAAATTGCTGGTGAAAGTTTTGTGTGTTTGTGTGTTGTATTTCCTGATTGCGCTTGATCGACCTTAACTCAATATGGAGTCGTGACACAAAGTTTGAAGTTGTTGTGCATTTGCGTTGTAGTCTGACAGCTGCGATGTGAGAGGATGTCTCACTGTGAGCTGTTTTATGGGAGGGAAACATTTGAAGCATCTCAGATGACTGAGAGCGAAAGAGCAGTTATCCCACAACAGACAGGTCCTCCATTTATTTTCTGTGTTCGAGAGAGACTGCAAAGGGGGGGGGGGGGATGGATTACTGAAGAGCCGCGTGCATCTGTCTCGTTCCTTTTTATTTATTCTCCTTGTTTGTTTTTTATTCATCTCCACCCCCTTCATCCCCCCCTCTTCCCTCCATCTTCAACACACTTTTGCTTTGCCCTCTTTCAGTTTCTTGCCTCCCCTCTCTTTTCTCCTCCCTCTGCCTCCCAAGGGAAAAGAGATTCTGCCTGCTGCTCGTTAGTGCTCCCAGCCAATCTGCATTTTTAATTAGTAGTTATTGCTTCTGCTTAATATTCAAGTGCTACCCCAGGCCAAATGGGAATCCTTACAAAAAAAAAAAAAGGAGTGAGAAGGGAGAGAGTGAAGGAAAGAGAAACCGGCTGGGTATTGTGTTTCACTCCAGGACCACAAGACAAAAGCCCCCCCTCAGGGAAAGATTTGGAGAGTTTGGGGGCGGAGGGGTTGGAGGATGGGTCTCAAGTACAATCCAAAGGGGTGACATATTTTCGTGGTGTCTCTTGGCCCCCCGAACTACTTTATAATCTTTTTTATCTCATTTTCTTTTTATCTCCTGAGTCCTGACCTACCTATCTCTCTTTTTTCTCACTCTTCACCCTATTTTTAAAAGAAGTATCTCAACTTCTCCTGGGTTTCTCCTCAGGCTAGGTTAAAGGACATGAACACCACAGCTCTCTCGTCTCCAGACAGAGGGGCGGTGGGAGAGAGACGGGGGAAACAGTTGCTCTCTTTTTCTCTTTTTCATCTTCACTCTCCTCCCCCCCTCCAGTAAAATACAGAAGGATTTGACTTGAGGAAACATGAAAGAGGCTTATACCAGAGTCGGCTTTGAACCTCTCCAAAAAAGAAAGGGGAAAAAAAAGAACTGTTTTCCCCTTCAATTTGGGGATCTTCTCTCCAATTTTGATTTATGCAGAAAGGCCTCATTTGTCAAGCAGGCTGAGTCAGTGCCTGATTTGCATAAAGCATTCGTTTTCTACGTTCTGCTAATTAGCAATTTGCAGCTTAATTGGAGAGTGGCTCCCAGTTAGGAGACAAAGCTATCCACATATGAAAATATCTCCAGATGTACTTTGCGATGCGGCTCTTCTGTCTGTCGGCCTCTCAGCTTCGGCAGATCTCTGTTCTGCATGGGTCCAACTATTGTTCTGTCTAATCTTCTACAGACCTGCATCACCTTGCCTCTCTTCACTATCAGATGCTTTGGTGTCTTATTTGTTTTTAGCGATTTCACGTTCATCATGCTGAGTGAATGTTCCGCTTTCAGAACATGAAAGGTGTTCTAATTTTCTTTCTGTATGTACAAGAAACCTGACTGCTTGTGAAAGGGGTCAGTCAAAACCACAGACCCACAGCAGCGCTATCAGCATTTTGGTTTTATGACCTACAACTTTGGTTCACAGTCAGTGCTCTCATAGTGGGTTTTTTTTTTTTTTTTTTTTTTTTGGAAGAAGCAGATTATTACTTAAAATGTTTGTATTTGATTTTCAGTTCAGGCGTATTATACTTTTCACCTTGCAGTTTGTGTCAACGTACATGGAAGCAGAATTTTCAAATCACAGGAATGCGAATTGAGTTTCAGAATAAATACTGTGCTGCCGCTCACAGACTACAATCACACGTCATCATTCAAATGTTTTTTTTTTTGATGAAAATGACAACAAAAACGAACATCCTGTGCAACTGCGATATTATGATTGTGATTTTTGTCTGGGCCTTACTGAGCGATAGGTCGCACTGCCTGAGAGCCATTTGTGGAGGAAGTGACAGAGCAGAGAACAACTAATTATGTCACTTGAGGTCTAATGACAGGGTTCTGATTGAATCCCTATAGCCTATAGGACTGATCAAGGTAATATTAGACTTTTTAAAACTTTTAGACTCAAAGATATAGTAAACAAGGTCCTAATTTCGAAGTTAGTTCAAGTTTAAATCTCTTTTATGTTGTCAGTTTTGTGTTTACTGCTTGTGTCCTCTTCCTTGAATTAATCACTATGAATTTGCATTTCTTCATGAGTCCAGACTTTAGAAATAGAAATACTAGATTTACATGATTTATTTTTCTCTCACATTAATCAAAATTCCTTTTTATCCATTTTTGTTTTCCAGCATCTGAGGAACCCTCCTATTTTACCTGCCAGCAGTGTGAAGGTGTGTTTCCATCTGCATGGGTGCTATTGCAGCACGCTCAGCACACACACTCCTTCAGTATCTACCAAGAGGAGGAGGAGGAGGATGGAACCAATGTAAGAGGAAGAGGAGGTGTAAAAGAGAGTAAACCTGCTGCAGCTACTCTGGACCCACGTCACCTGAGCCAAGCTCTCGCCTCCGCCTTCCAGCCCTCCACCCTTCGCCTCAGTCGTTCCCGTCAGACACACACACACCCCTCCTCCTCCTCCTCCTCCTCCAGTAACCTGCAGGCACTGAACTTTTCTGTACGGCTCAGAGAACTCGCTGAGGGGAATAACAATCTCAGCAATCTCAGCAGCAGCTCACCTGGAGGCCTGATGCTGTCTCCATCTTCTTCTCCACCAGCTGCTTCTCCCTTTCCTCAGACTGGCATCCTTCAAGCTGACTTCCACTGTGAGCTGTGTGACCACAGCTTCCAGTCCCTGCGTGCGCTGTCTGCCCACCGCCGGACTCATGCCTGCGAGAGGCCGTACCACTGCGGAGTCTGCGGCCAGGCATTCTCTCAGAGCGGCCAGCTAGCGCGTCACATTAGGAACCATCACAGGGAGGCTGGCAGGAGGGTAGGTGGATATGAGTCGGTGGACATGGTCGTGATGGAGGACGTCGGAGGGAGGCGGGCAATGAGAGGACGGTTTCAAACTCAGCCAGCTGGAATTGTGGGAAAGGCGATGATTGGTGCAGATGTGCGAGCTCAGGGCCCCTCAGAGCTGGATGTGGCCCTACCTAAGCACCCCTCCATAGCGTCAGGCCTGATGGTGCTGACCTCACAAGCTCAACCAGCCAACAGGGAGCTGCTGAGGCTGTACCAACACCAGAGAGAGGGGGGAGAGGGAGTGGAGGAGGAGGCAGAGGGGCAGGGAGAGCCCCAGCATGCCTCACCCTGTGCCAGCCCCTCTGAAGGCTCCCTAGAGAGTGGAGAGACTGGAGGAAGTGGCGAGAGTGGTATCGCTAGTGGAAACTGTACGCCAAAACGGCCCGAGATGGGCGACAGGGTGCGAGGAGTTGGAGAATGGGAGAACGATCGAGGAGAGGTCATTGAGAGGGAGAAAGACTGGAGCTCAGTCAAAGTCAGCGAGGCTGTGCAGGAGTGGCAGCGCGAGAACGAGCGGCAGAGTGTAGGAGGAGCTGTCAGCATCAGTGGAAACAATAATCTGACTTCTAGTTCAACTGGTAAGAAAAAGAAAGACGAGGCCTGCGAGTTCTGTGGAAAACAGTTCCGCAACAGCAGCAACCTGACTGTACACCGCCGCAGCCACACAGGTGAGCGACCCTACCGCTGTGGCCTCTGCAACTACGCCTGCGCTCAGAGCTCCAAGCTAACGCGTCACATGAAGACCCATGGCGCCCAAGGAGCCAAAGCTTCCTTTCTGTGCCAACTGTGTGCCGTACCATTCACTGTGTATGCCACCCTGGAGAAGCACCTGAAGAAGGTTCACGGGCTGAGCCACGCCAGTGTAGGCGCCTACGCACAAGCCAGTGCTGCCGACACTTTGGCCACAATAAAGGCTGAAGAGGAGGTGGTGGTGAAGATGGAAGAGGATGAAGCCAGTTTGGATCAGATGGAGACGCAGAATGACTTAAAACTTATGGATGTGACAGGAGGGCCGAGCCAAGCACAGGGCAGCAGAGGGAGTCCAGCCATTGTGGATGACCTCCCCACTGAGGGGCCTGCAGAGGTGGGCTTGGCCTTGATGACTGCACCCTGAGAACAGTGTGCAGTCACCAAGATCGCACTGTACAAGGTTGAATTCCCCCTTCAAATTCAAACGTCACTGAACAAGTTAAACTGGAAGTAGCAGGCGGCAGCGTCCTCTGCCAGCAGCCGTGCCGTTAACGATTGTATGCAAAGCTGCAGGCTGAAACTAAGTGCCTACAGTTCTTCAGACCACAGAACAAAACAAGGCCATGACATTCAACAGGGAGATTACCAGAGCTCTCGAACAGGAAGTGAACAGTCCACACACCAACACAGGAAACTGATCACCATGTTGCAGCACAGGATGCAAACGACAAGTGATTTATGTCTCTGGTGACCCACTGGACAGGTGAATAAACTGTCAGATAATATAGAGAAGTGATTATATTAAATCCAATAGAATGATGTTAATATATTTTCAGCACTGGCAGATGGAAAGAGGTCGTGTTGTGCTTGTTTTCCTCTGAGAAGACCATTTAAAGACTGGAGATGTTTGAACAGACAGGGCTGAATGAATGCAAACACTGTTGGCCTGCAGTTTCTCAGACTCTTCTTTTTAAAGGCGCTTGGTTGTCACAACACTTGTCACTTAATGTTTACAGGGCTCATCGGGCCTAGCAAGGTTGTGCTCCTGACTTCTTTATGACAGTATATATATATTGATAATTTTCTTTTTTTTATGTGAATAAGCAGACTTTAAAGTCACAGTTACTGATGTTGTCATTATTAGTTTCTATGCATAAAAAATTGTAATTTTACCTTCATGTGAAACGGGTGTATTACTCTGTTTGTACTTATTCTAGTGATGGTATCTTCTCCTTTTTTCCATTGTTTACATTTGTAAAGTGCCCGCTTGAAGCTCATGCATGTTTTGCAGCCATTTAAAACTTCTTTTTTGTCTTGCCTGTGATTTCTAATTTATGAATGCTGCATGTTGGTGAATGCGTAACTGAAAAAGATCTGTGTCACTGCTGAACTACAGGGTTGAGAGGTGCTGTAGAAGCCAGTTGATTGGTGGCATATTCTGGGAGCTGCCAAACGAGCACTTGGGTGATTGAATGCGTGAGTGTGTGTGTGTGTGTGTGTGTGTGTGTGTGTGTGTGTGTGTGTGCGCGTGTGTGTGTGTGTGTGTGCGCGCGTGTGTGTGTGTGTGCGTGTGTGTTGACATGGAGGGGAAAAACCCTCCCGTGGCACTTCTACTTGAATTTTCTGTCTTGTGTTTTCTGCTCATAACTACTGTGTTTGTGCGAGGGGTCGACCAAGCTGATACAGATTATTTGTAGTAAAGGAAAGCGACAACCTTTATCGGGCAGGACATTATACTGATATCATGATATGAGACTATACATCACTATAAATTTTGGATGATGTTACGTTGAGATAAAGCACAAGTGATGTTTTCTGTTTTTAACAACTGCATTATTGTAAGTGATCAAGCTGCTCTAATATTTGCCATCATTCAGGTAGCCATTATAGCCACTTTACTTTTGTTCATCAAAAACTTTTTTTTTTTTTTTGGACGCACCAATAGTCTTCCTTACAAAATTTTCGCAATATTGATCATGAGGTAATTCGACAAAAATCTCATGTTTGATTTTTTTTTCCATTTCACCCATTTTATAATTTGTAACAAAGAAAAACAAAAATCTTGGTGTCAAAATTTAGAATAACACAAATGTAAGGCAACAATTAAAACTAATAAGAGACAAATTTCAACATTATCTTGAATGAAAAAGTGCCACAATCTCTCATTAGCATTTCACATAGTTTAAGTGAACATTCCTCAATTATCAGAGCCAAAATAGTTGATTTTTTTATTGGCAACACCAAATCTGGATTCCAGCTATCATAAAAATGACAATAAAGGCTTATTCTGTATTCTCTAAAATTCTGAATATTAAATCTAACAATCGCTCGACCCCCAGACTTTAATCTAGAAAATTCATTGTTGATATTTTAAAGGGCAGATTCATCATGTAGAAGTGCTACCTACTCTTCTGTGTACTGTGATGACTTTTTTTTTATATATATATATATCTGATTTGTCAGGGATTCCTTCCTGTGGAAAAAAAAAAGAAATGTTGCTTGTGTTTTTAAATGTGAGTTATGAATGTGCAGTGTAACTGTTCAGGGATTTAATGTTGTACATAGATTGACAATCTTGCTGTTGCCCTCCTTATTATTATATTATTATTGTTGACTGCCTGTCACTGTTACAAACCTGCAGTTCTCCTGCTGATCGTCATGCTGAACATATCACTCTGCTGTCTTTGACACCATTTTATAACTCAACTTGTCACCAGGATCCTCAATAAAGAATTGAGGTGAAATGTTTTGTACCGTGGAGTGTTTTTTTTTTTCCCTCTTCCTGCTGCTGTCATTGCCGCTGCCGTGTCTGTTTCTGTGAGTGTGGTTGCTTTTCCATGCATGTTTTATATCGTATTCTGTCTCGCATTTTGGGACCCACAACAAAGCTTCTGAAACTATTTTTAAGTATCTCTTCTCACCAGGATGTTGTCCTAGTCGGGGCGGGTTGTTTCTCAGAGGACCACAGTCAGTGCTGACTTATTAATTTTTAATGCAAGTGTTTGGTTTAGGGACCCTCACTCCTTGTTTACATCCCTGTGATGTTACTGGCTTTGTGTTGAAACACTGTAATTCTATGAATGCATATGTGTGTAGAGATACATGAGTTGGTGGCAGTCCTGCAGGTTTGGAGATGATGACAGGACACAGGCTGCAAGGATTTCTCAGGGTACAAAATTTGGGAGGAGGGGTGTGATTTGGTTATTGTTTGTGGGCATGTTGGGAAGCAAAGCAGGGTGGGTGGGGAGTGTCAAGGGGTTGGGATAATTGCTGACTCCATTTTAAGGGGTATAAAAACCTCTGCACCAGCATCTCTGGCCTTAACCCCACCCCCTCTAATGAAAATGAAGTTCTATGATCCCTCTAGCTCATTAACAGCAGGTTTTTTTAATGAGCTTTCAACAAGGTGGGGGCTGGGTAGATGAAGAGGGCTGGATGGTGAAGGATGGGGGGGGGGGGTTACACCAGATGTACACACGCCCACTCATACCAATTACCATTGTGTTTTAGAGAATAAAGGGGAAATGAAGACAGAAGCCGTCACCTGGCCTCTCAGACCCAGATGAGTCAGTTTGTCCGTTTCCTACCACAGAGAGAGAAAAAGGAGGGAGGGAGGACATACAGGTGACAGGTAACATCCTCCATCTCTCCCTCTGGTAAACTCTGCCCTCCCTGTCTGTTAGGCGCCACAGTGAGCGCCATTTGGTGTTCGTATGGGCCCAATTATGTGAGGTAAGGTGATACACAGACAGCAGAACACAGCCCAATGGCCCCTACAGCATGTGGATATCTTTTCCCCCGTCCGTGAGCGGCCTTTGTCTTCCCATGGTCCCCACCTCTCTGCTGCCAAACCCTGCTGCCACACCATCATCTTCTAATAGGAGAAGCTGACACTGTATATGTGTGTATGTATGTGTGTGAGAGAGAGGTGGTTGTTTTTTTTTTACGAACAGCTGCCCCTGGGCAGTAGAAATGTGGACTTTGAGATCTAATAGTTGTGTCTTAGCTACTGGGATACACCTTTAGTTGGGCTGGAATTTGGGAGAGGCTGCAGGACACAGACACGGAGGTGGCACACACACTTGAGACTTTGTTTTTTGTTTTTTTTTTGTTTGCAAAACTCGCATGATAAATGGTATGTTGATGTTAAAATCGAAAATCTTGTCACATTGTTCAAGAAAGAAGACATTTAATACATTTAACATTAACATTTTAAAGATTTGTTCCCAAAAAAGTTTGCCAGCCAATTTCTGGTGTCTTAAGAGGCCTGGAAAACAAATCTGCAATTTGGACTACGGGATGTTTCTGAGATTTGTAAAGTTCTTCATCTGGAAGATACAAAGTCTTGATAAGGAGGTCAAGAACCCTGTCCTTAATGAGACCACTCCCACAGGAAACAAAAATACCAGAGGAGGGGAAGAGGATGCTTTACTTCTGTTACCTTTGGGACACAGTCTCCTGAAATAATCCAAAATCGTTTATAAGGGCTGAGCATGTGGTGATGATGCCATCCACTTTCTGATGAGGGCAGTTATATCAGAAAGTTGTGGGTCAAACAAAATCTAAATTGTATGAAAATGAGTGATGAGATAAACAAACTGCTGAATCCAAGTTACCAGATGAGTGTACATTGTAACCGTATAAACAAAGAAAAAAAACAGCAGTCACAGTTGAAGAGAATGTATATGAGCCAGGTGTAAAAGCTGAGTAGGCCTGTAAAATTTGCAAAGATGAAGCAATTAAAGCGAGATTATGCAACTCTTGATAACCATAACCAATGGCAGCTCTTTTCGTCCTGCCCAAACACTTGTTCTTCCAGCTTGTAACTCAGTTTGATTGTAAAGACTGATACACCAGGTCTTTTTCCATGATCTTAAGAGCTTTAATTGAGAATACAAAATAATAATCATTTTGAAAATAAAAGAGATGCAAATCAATGAGAGAAGAGAAGTGAAAATCAAAGTTCCGCACTTGTGTCTTGCAAGTATCAAATTGTTACTTGAGTGTTAAGATTATCTTGGGTTTTGCAAAAAACAGTGACTTGGTCCCACCTCTGCACAACAGTAAAATTAAAGATTCACTTAAAATATGGCTCTTGTGCACCAGTGTCCAGCAACTGCCTCTTCTGGCAGCAGAGTACTCTGATTCTATGGCAAACACATCAGTTGTATTTTATTACTTTAAGGTTAATAGTGCCCTCATCAATTAAATAAGATACTAAAAACTCACAAGGTAGGGTCTTTTTTCTTTTTCTTCGGCTATTTAGGTTGCAGTTTGGCATTTTTTTAAGATTATCTTTGAAGGTAAATAGTATAATGTTAATTCTTATCATTTTTATATTATATGATGTTTGGGAAATTGTTGTGTCTCTCAGTTCCATGTGGAACAGACCAAATATTTTGCACAACACTGCAATATAATACAACTAATGGACTACATAATGGCAGTGCAAACAGAGTAGGACCCAGAGGAGAACCCTGAGGAACACCAAACTCTCGATATCAGACAAAGAAGCAAGGACAACTGATAAATCAGAGGTAGAAGGAGAATGTCTCCATCAAAATCTGGAGATGCCTTCCCACTGCATTTCCATTTATGTGTCAATGCAGCAGCATGCAACCTGCATCCTTTTTTAAACCTGAAAGTGATGTACTTGGCCTCATGGGTAGTCACGGATTTTATACACATGAAGCCCATTTTTCTGGCAGCAGCGGTGCACTCACTAATTCAGATTAAATTTAAGATGATTAGCTGTGAAAAAATGTGCACAACAAAGGGAATGCATGAGCTGTATGTTTGTTTTCCTATAGGGCAGGCCTGTGGCCATGAGAGGCTCTCACTTATGTATGAGGAGATTGTGCTTTATCATATAAAAAGCCAATTAACTGGGGTTTTTAATTACATTTCTTATTCTATGTGGAGCCTCAAATCTTCTCTGCAGTCTCTACCCTGTTGTCCTATTCCTGACATGGCGGGCAGAGAAGTTGAGGAGGAGACTGAGGATTAAACCCTCAGCAGAGCCGACTGAGACAGCGATAACAAGAAAGTGAAAGATGCATTCGGGAGTGATCACACAAACCGCAGGAATCCCTCTCTGCTCTTTATCCTCACACAGTTCCCACAATCTCCACCTTCTCCTGCCCATCCCTCCTCCCGCAATGACCGCAGAGTGAAACCTGAACACTGGAATTACAGCCTCTTCACCCTCCCCCCCACTCACACACCCCACCCTCCCACTCTCCTCCCCTCAATCCTCAATCCTCCCCACCCACCAGTGAGAGTGTGAGAGGACGTGGGTGAGTAGCGACATGGTCTCAGGCAACCATCCATCAATCCAGTGCCTATCTATTTGCCATTCAACACCTTCCCATCATGAAAAGGAGGAAAGACATGGAGGGTTCACGTCGCTGCTCACTGAGGATGAGCTTGTCTGACCTGATGGCAGCCAGACGTGTGAAAATATTTAGCAGATCTCTCAACTCAAGGGAAAGTTCCTCAATCAGAAAGAGAAACAGTGCCTCCACATTATGATAGTAAAAATAAACCAGGCTAAATCTAGCTCCTCCTTCTTTTTGAAAGTTATGAGCGTAACAGCTCATGTGTGGTTGTTTTTTCTTCAAAGTCTTCAAAGTCAGGTTGTATTTGACGAACACTCAGTTTTTACAATTTCCCCTCTCATACAGAAGCTGTACCTGCTACCAAAAGTGATCTGAAACAGGAAGAACCATTATCTTTCAGTAAATCTCTTCTGGATTGAGGCCATAAGTGAAATTTAGATTTGTAGAATGTATGCATTCAAATAAAATGTTTCTCAGATCAAAAATATTGATGTGGACATGACATGACAAGTGAAGCTGCTGTGCAAAATAATAAAAGAATAAATGATGAACCTCCACTTTTGAACATGTTCGGCGCACAGATCTGCACGTGCTTTTGCAGACTGAAGATGTGAAGTGGTGCCTTTTGTGAAATGAGTCCTCGGTTTCAATTATGACTAAGAGGTTTTCAGAAAGTAGTGGACAGTAACTGAAGAGACATACTTCATGTCTCAGGTTAAGTATTGTTTTTGAATGTCTGTACTTTTTCCTTTTAACCCATTACATAAAAAATGGAAGAACAATGCTTTGGATTTCACTGATTTTGGCTCGGACTGTTCGATTGCAAAGTGATAAAGTCCCCATTCAAGTTTTTTTTTTGTTAAAAAGGAATCAAGTAAAAATACGAACAGAGCAAAAAACGTTTTCATTCTAAAAACATTCCATGCAATGGTCTAGTAACACGTTATGCTCTATTTAGGAGAAACAGGAAACCCAGTTGGAGGATGACATGCTGCAAATGGTCTGACCAGCCAGGAGTTGAGCCAGAGACTTGCTGCTCAGGGTATTTACAGTTCACCTGCACAGTGTGAACCCAAATCACTTGGCTATCACATCACCCCACCACCAACACCCTTACTCACAACTTCTGTAGCAATTTATGAATGTTCTTAGTTAAAAGTAGCTTAAAAAAAAAAACACATGTACCATTATAGGAATATGTTATTTTGTTGGCTGATGATAATCACTAATTATACCTTTAACAATGTTGATATGATGTAGTATTTAAGAAAAAATATTTTTACTGCAACACTGTGAGGATGTTTCGGGAAAAAAAAAGAAGATAAATGCGTGTGTGTGTGTGTTCAAAAAGTCTTAAAGGGCTGTTTGAAGATCAAGACTTAGTTTTAGGGTCGAGGTTAGAATTAGGTTCTGGTTAGGTTTAGGGTCAAAGTTAGGGTCAGGCAGTCAGTTTAGATGGTTAGGTTTAGGGTGAGGGCCTAGGGAATGTATTATGTCAATGAAAGTCCTCACGAATATATAAGTACAGGGATGCGTGTGTGTGTGTTTGGGTTTGTTTTTTTGGATGTGCACAACTGCTATTTTTTTTCAATACATGGCAACACTAGCATTTTCCCTCCATCTCAAGTTCATTCATGAAGCACAGATACTCAGCGCGTCATCCAGCTCTGTTCCATCCACTTGTATAGGATGTGTGTATCTCACACAAGGAGCTAACGTGAAACCAGAACCTAAAGAGGAGAGAAGAGATGAGCTAATCAAGAATCTGTCAACCCTCAGAATGCTGTTACTGTTTTCGTCTTTCATCAATACACCACCCTTGACACAAACACACTTACAGCGGCTCTGATAATCATTCACAAAAATATTTAGGTCAGTCAGATTCTTTTTTCTTACAAACTCACCCCAGCAATGAGCAAAAATGCTGGAAAACTGGATCTGACCATGTGCCCCTGGCTAGCCAACCCCTTCTTATGAACACACACACACACACACACACACACACACACACACACACACACACACACACACACACACACACACACACACACACAGGTGTGGCCTGGATAGCATGCATAGTAAGGTTAGAAGGTGGTAGTTTAGTCCTGTGACAGGTGAAAATCTTTCATGTGTTTGTTCCCCTGCAGGCCTGAGGGTGATTGAACGGGCAGGGACGTCTCTACATGCACTCGTGATACAACTCTTTATGTTTCACAGGCTTTGTCCGTGTTCCTTGTCTTTTTCATTTCACTGCACACTTGCATCACTATTGAACGATCTTTAGTTACTTCAATGTTGGCAGCTGCATAAAATACAAAAATTTGACTCAAGTAAAGACATGGTCTTTTTTCCACCTACAGAGACACTACTGACTGTACAAATATCAGTAATAAACCCATGTGAAAAAGAAGACCTTTTAAACATGATGGCATGATGAAATATCACTGATAAAAACACCATTACTGTATTAAAGATCTTACTGGAGTGAAAGTATTATTGGCAGCATGTATTAAAAATTGCAAGCACAATAGATATATTGGTTCACATTACATTGTACACAATATTTAATGTAGCTGATAGAGAAGCAATTATTTTTATGTTCTGTTTGGTAAAGAATAACGTTTCATACTTAGTTTTCAAATGAGTGTTTAAAAAATGTAATGTAGAATGAACGAAAACAAGTGCAATACAAGTAAAAATTGCACTTAAGTACAATGCTTGAGTAAAGGCGAGCATTTACTCCACCGATGATTTATAAATAAAAGAAATAACATTTTAGCACGCTGTAGGTCATAGAAGTTAAAGGAAACATAATGAAGTTTATTTGAACAACCACTGCAGGAAACAACTGCAAAAGAATATCAAAAGTATCGAACCTACAACTGCAAGTAACTGGAAAGAAAATGAAGATAATTTATTCAGGATTGAGATTTTAAAACGTTCAGCTATTTCTAAATACAAAAAAAACAGGACAACATTCCGGTCATCTCTCCTCAGTGCACTGCTGTGAGTGATGCAGCAGAAAACAGGCCAGGACAAAGCTGGTTAACCAGCGGGGAGAGCTAGAGGGGCCCGGGGGACCCTGGTGCCAGGGTCGTGGGATCAGAGCAGGTCATGGAGGTGTGGGAGTGTCTGCTCAGCCCTCTGACCTTTGTCACTGAGGCTTCCTATAATCCTGGCCTCACAGTCCATACGGACACAATGGAGAGTCTATGAATGAGTTAAATGGTGACCATTAGATGGATCCGTGTCGCTATTCTCCTTGTTTGTTTAGTCCCGGTCAGTCCCACGTTTGTAGTGTAATCAAGCGTGTGATGGAAAGACGCCTGGAGAAACCTGGAGTGAGCGCAGCAGGACAACGTCTTATTGGAGATGGACATCCACCGAAACCCAATGAATGGGGGGGGAGGACACAAGCAGTAATTGGATGTCCACTTCAGATGAAGTAAAGAGCATAAGTGGTGGACACAGGAAGCCACAGCAGCCCCTTCCTCAACTGTTCAGAACCGCACATCCTGGTGATTCATTTGATTTGGCATACAGTGTTCTAGAAGTTGGATAAATACCGGACAATATTGTAAAAGAAGACTTTTAGACGTGTGACAAAATTTCAAAGTCACAATACATTCCTTGTGATAAGATAGGGATTCAGTTCTTTTTATCAAGACAGTATTTTTTACTAAAGCAGCTCTTACACACTGATTCCCCTAGATTAGTTTTGATGCATAACTTTGACAGGTCTTTTATTATTTGTGTGTTTTCAAGATACGGCTATGCACTTTGTCATATATCGTTTCGTCTCGGATCAAATTCTGTGAAAAAAAATTAAAAACTAAAGATTAAAAAAGAGTAAATTCCTGCTTTTTCGAGAGTGTTTACTTCTGTAGTTAAAGAAATATTCTGACGCATCGTAGATGTTGTAATTATACATTATCATAATACAGCAGAGAACTGCTGTTTCAGAATATTATTATCATCATGGGCAAAATTGATTTTATGAGACATTACACAGTGACACCCAGCCCCTTGTAAAGTATTCTGCTGGAAAAATATGGAAAGTATTTCGAAATGTCTCCATTTATCATGATATTTTTTAGTCTTAAGAAATAAATGTACTCTAACACAACAATGAGACAAGTTCAAAGAGTCGTATTTCATCTTTTTCCACAAATCCTAATTCTCCTTTTGTTTTAGTAATAGGTAAGGGTCTTATAAAAGATTACTTATAAAACAACAGAGACAATTAAAAGTTTGTATCAATTAAAGACAATCCCTCCTCAAATACATCCTTCCTGTTTGTTACATTTCATTCTCACGTCATCAACTCAAGAAGTATAAGGACTAAGGTTTTAAATTCATGGCTTTATTTGTCACCATCTTCTTGATCAGACTACAGACAGATACAGTAACACCACCAGTAAAGAGCATTTGCAGGTGGAGTAGACTGCCACCTAGTGTCAGGATGAGATGATTGACTGATGTGACGTTAAGAGGCCAACCCTCCTCTCCAGTTCGATGAATACGTCTGGTAATACGGCTGATGAATGAATACCACTTCGAGTTCATTTGCAGACTGTTAAAACGTGGACTTGTTCCTGTTTTTACTGTCACACGTGGACAAAAATAAACAAATAATTCGTCATTTTTCAAAACATTTCAACGGGTTTGTTCATACTTCACGTTGGTAAAAAATTAGTCTAAAATTAGATGTGGTAGATGCCAGCAAAATAAATAGAAAAGATGGAGGATACACACCCAAAAACTTATTGTAACTAACTAACTGACTAACTTGTTTTATGGCCCATGCTTCTTTTTTTCTTTTTTTTTTTTTTGTAATGATGGTGTTTTACTCACCACCAAAGAGTTTGACCCCATTTGTTTTGTTGTCCTCTCAGGGACACACTAATAATGGACTATAAATAATGGAACTCTAAGAGAACGTTGGCACCGTGTCATTACTCCGACTCCAGCTCTCCTCAGCCCCCGGCGGTCTGCATACCTTTCCGGGCTGGGCAGAGCCGGGGAGGCGCTCTGGAGGTCCAGGCTGGATCAGCTGTGTGCGCCTCTACTGTATATAAGCGCCAACCGCTCGCACATTTTACATCTCAGATGAGGACATTGACCGTAAACACATTGACAGCATGGACAAACGGGTACCTTTAGGTTCTTTTGAGAACCCGATCAAGTTTCGGGACCAGGACTTTAAGAATCTCCTGGAAAAGTGCCTGAAGTCCGGTCAGCTGTTTTCTGATCCGACCTTCCCAGCTGATCAGAAATCCATCGGAATGCCAGAAGACCCCGATCCTAAGAAGGCAGTCAAGTGGCAGAGACCCAAGGTAGACCGGTGCACCCAGTATGACCACTGCAATGTTCAATCTGTGTTCAATGTTCAGTGTGTGTGTGTGTGTGTGTGTGTGTGTGTGTGTGTGTGTGTGTGTGTGTGTGTGTGTGTGTGATAGAGGAAGAGTGAGAGAGAGAGAGACCCTTCAGTTGCTTGTAATATTTAAGTTTTTTTAAATACAAATGTAAAAAATCGATTTTAAATCACCTGGAATATGTTTGTACAGGTAAAAGAACTCTCCTACAGTCTGCCTGATGCATATTTGTAGCCATCTCTTCCTCTATAAGTTGATGTCCAAACATGTGAAATGAAAGAACCTCTGTCCTCAGGATTGAAATATCTGATTCATTCAGGTGTGGCTCAGGGAGAAACTACTTATTAACCTGGAGCACTTCCGTGGAGAGAAAATAAAAACTGAATATAAGAATCTTTAAGCCGGAAGAGAGGCATTCTTATATGTGCTTGTTGGATGATTGACAAAATGTCTCAGCCTTCAAAGAGAAATGGGAGGATATTGGATGGTTTGGGAAATATGGAACATGTGGAAACAGTATATTTCCACCAATCCTCCAGTGACAACAACATTCTCCATGCGTCTGGTTCTGATAATGACACAATAGTTTCATCTTATTGCATCTTAAGCTCTGACCTCTTCTCACGCTCCTCTCTGAAGGAAATCAGTGAAAATGCTGTGTTTGTGGAGGGCACGACTGGCACCACTGATATCTGCCAAGGCCAACTGGGTGAGTACTTCCTGGTCTTCTCTCTTTTTCCAGTGCCTGAATGGTCAAACTGGCTCATCCATCCATCCATTTTCTAATGCTTATCCTGTTAAGGGTCACGGGGTGGGGGCTGGAGCCTATCCCAGCAGCCTTCAGGGGTTCACCCTGGACAGGTCACCAGTCCATCACAGGGCCAACACATAGAGACAGACAACCATTCACCCTCACAGTCACACCTACAGTCAATTTAGAGTATCAGTCAGCCTCGTCCCCTCTTGATGTCTTTGGACTGTGGGAGGAAGCTGGAGTACCAGAGAGAACCCACACAGGAACAGGGAGAACATGCAGACTCCACACAGAAAGATCCTGTGCTCCATCTGGGCCTCAAACCTGGAACCCTCTTGCTGTGAAGCAACAGCGGTAACCACTGCACCACCATGGCGTCCCAAACTGGATCACATATGCTTAATGGTTGATCACCTTGGAAGTTCCAGTCCAGTTCATTATGTCCTTATTGTTTAATATGAGTTTGATCACTTCGGAGGTTGTTGTGTGCACATTACAGCAAAGGAGAAAGCCGGGAGGATCAGTTTATGTGAGTCTTTCCTGCACTCTGGTCCAAAAAAAAAAAAGCTGAATCCTCATTCATGGCATGTTTTATAAGCACAAACGTGTTCTTACTCAACAGAAGGCTTTTTTTTTTTTTTTTTAGCCCTAAATGTAGTCTCACAGACAAAAGCAAACCTGTTGGCTCTGTAACTCCTTGCTCATGTAACTTTGCATACAGACTTTCAAAGAGTGTGTCTGAGGAACGTAACTGAGAAGGGATAAGTTCGCGTTACTGAACGTCCGCTTACCTCGTCTCCAAGTCAACAGGATTCTTGTTTTCAGCTGAGTACCTGAAATAAAGTCTGGGGTTCGCACTAGATATATATGTTGTAATATTTGTTCTATAGCATCAGGGAAATATTACAACTGTGGATTTTGAAGCATTAATGTGACTTAAGAATGGCTGTTGCTAAAAAGTGGCAAAGCGGTTGTCTCAGACAATAAAGGTCATCTCGCAGAAAACAAGAAAGAAGCGGAATTCTAATTGCGGTGATGCTGAATTAATTTGCACATTAAGTAGATTGTTCATAGCTTTGTACTTGGAATGAATTTGCGCCCCGAAAAAACAAAAGCTGTTCATTTGTTTAAATTTTCATTATGAACAAAACCTGTAAGTATGATAAATTTTGTTTGTCACAGGGCTTATTTACGGGAGCGATCTAAAATCAATCCCTTAAGCTTCTGGTTGAGGGAAACGTTCCAGGTCAGCCTCCAAAAATACATCATCCCTCCAGACTTCAATGGCTTTGCTTCCCATCTTTAAGACTAAATGGAGGTTGAAAAATCTTACAGTCTGCAAGAATAAATGACTTGAATGAAGCCCATTGTCTTTTTTTATACAATTTTTTTATTGGTTTGCATTTGGAAAAAAAATTATCGAATACATAAATATGTCCTTCACATAGAAAGGGAGAGACAGAAACAAAACAGTTGTGCTGGTGAGGTAAGAAACACGGCGAGAGTTTATTCGAGAACTTCCCAATTTCAGTGTTTTCTTTAGTCTGCATCTGTTTCCGATTTGTGGTGAGTTGAAAAAAAAGTTTTTCATCCTTTGAGATTTCAGCGTCAATGATTTGTGTCATTAGCCGTGTCAGAATGACACGTCAATACCGCCTCCTCCACTTTGTTTCTTTCTTTCTTTCTTTCTTTCTTTCTTTCTTTCTTTCTTTCTTTCTTTCTTTTAATTATTCACTCAAACTCCAGGAAGTGTTTACAAATCTCTTCAACATCCAGAGAAAAACAACATGCACCAGATGTTTGCAGCTGGAAAGGAATGTGGTTTATTACATTTTTTGTGAGAGCTTCTTGTAAAACGCTGACAAAAACATTATTCATGAGTGACTGAAATAATTATATTAAAATCTATTTGAAGTGGGACACGGTGGTCCGATGGTAGTGCTGTCGCCTCACAGCCAGAAGTTTGTGGCTTCGATTCCCACAGAGGACACTGTGTGGCGTGTACCGTCCTCCATGTCACCAGTGCCTACCCCTTGGGTGGGGTTGGCAAAAGGGCCTATCTGTGTGGAGTTTGCATGTTCTCCCCGTGTCGCCAGAGGTGTCCTATACAGGAACCCTCTCACAAAAACATGCAACAATCCCGTCACTCTAGCACCTCCTCTGGTCAATCAGAGCGCCTGATTGGAGGGGAAAAGAGTTGTTGGGAATAATGTGATCCTCCCATACGCTGCGTCCTACTGGTGAAAGTACCCCTGTCTCGTGACAAGAAGCGATCTGCTAACAGGCCATGAATAGGAGGACGCATGAGTCCAGTTCTGGGCTCTCCCCAAGTTGACAGAGACAGGTAGTGCCTGTAAGCACAGGTGGTGCTCAGGATTTGTAGGTGTCGATGTTGTTGATGTTTGAAAAAATGGGTTACAAAAATCAAGGATACAAAAAAAACAACAATAATTTGAAGAGGATTCACCAATGACAGGCTTTTGCTTGATATCAGCTCCATGTGTCTCTGATGTGGTCAGGAAACTGCTGGCTGCTGGCGGCCCTGTCCTGTCTCACCACGCACCCGAAGCTCTTCGATAAGGTGGTGCCACCGGACCAAAGCCTGTCCAAGTCTTACGCCGGTATCTTCCATTTCAGGGTGAGTGCAGAGAGATGAGATTTTACACCACAGTGTCCCTGACATCCTCTGTCATTTTGCTAATGAGAGACAGTTAATTACGTTGCCAGCCCCAGCTGAGACTCACACCTTGTTTGGCACTAACCAACACAAAATTACACATGCAAGCATAAGCAGAAATATCTTCCCACATGTGCCCCTGCTTGAGTGTAGGCTC